>NC_080180.1:52112931-52487306 GCF_950295315.1 Erinaceus europaeus | reverse complement strand
TTCAATTTCCTGCACCACTATAAGCCAGAGCTGAGCAGTGCTCTGGTAAAATATGTATATATTTCTTTAAAAGAAAAAAAAAGTACTTTTTCTAATAATAGAATATAGAACTTTTTCATAAACATCACTTGAATGATTCAAAACATGCTGCAATGTAAAATATTTGTAGATTTGTAACATAAAATACTCCACAAAGATCAAATTTCTTAATTTGTTTACTTTCCTTAGTTGAAATAAATAATTTTGTTTCTAAAGACAATTTGTTTCTGGAAAGTCAAAAATAGCATGTTAAGTCAATAATCCTCAGAGGATTATAGATATACCAGATAATACTTTCATCACCATATTCCTGCAATTCACTAGGCTTATACAGAAAACAATAGATCATTAGGTTTTCTGGGGGTAGATAGCATAATGGTAATGCAAAAAGACTTTCATGTGAGGCTCCAAATTCCCAGGATCTACCATAAGCCAAAACTGAGCAGTGCTCAGGTAAATTAAATAAAGTTTCAGATCATTATGTTTTTAAATTCATGTGTTAAAAATTCATGTGTAGGGGGTTGGGTGGTAGCGCAGCTGGTTAAGTGTACATGGTGTGAAGTGCAAGGACTGGTGTAAGGATCCAGGTTCGAGCCCCCAGCTTCCTACCTGCAGGGGAGTCGCTTCACAAGCGGTGAAGCAGGTCTGCAGGTGTCTATCTTTCTCTCCCCATCTCTGTATTCCCCTCCTCTCTCCGTTTCTCTCTGTTCTATCCAACAACGATGACATCATCAACAACAACAACAATAACTACAACAACAGCAACAAAAGGGAAAATAAATTAAAGAAAAAAATTCATGTATTAAGTAGCTTTTGAGGGGAGGGGATACAGAGTTCTGGGGGTAGCAACTGTGTGGAATTATACCCCTCTTCCTCTTGTCCTATGGTCTTGTCAATCTTTCCATTTTATATATAAATTTGGAAAAAAAATATAAAATAGAAAATGAATTCTTAAAATACATGAATACAGATAAAATTAAACTACAGCAAATTGAATAAACCTACTTTACATACCTCAACAGTTCAATTAAAAATGAGTACTTACATGAGCCAATGATTTTTATAATACTTAGTTGAGGAAACTAAATAAAATACCTGCAGAGATCCATTAACTGCACCCACCCAAACTTTCTTCATGCCCTTAGCTTTAAATTCATACTGGATGATAAAATACAAAATTAAACCACTCTGCTCTTCATCTGGCCTTGATGATGTCCAAAACCATTTATCTAAACCTAAGTGTTCTACAGAAAATCAGTGGCCAAATCCTAAAGGTATCTTTTTACCTTACTGCAGAATTTCCCCAGGCTCCATGTTTGTCTGTGAGAATGTTGATAATTTTCTGGATTAGTTGAGTAGCTGTCACATGGTCTCGATATTTAGCTGCTCTTATCAAATGATCACACATCTTCTCTTCTTCTCGTTTGTCAGCAGAATACTGTGCACACAGTGACTTGGGTAGGAAGAAGAAACTTTCATTAATACTACAAAAAAACTGGAAAACTTTAAAATGCATCATGAAATAGTCTCTAACATAAACTGAGCCAATGAAAAATTAAAGTTACTTCTATATTCCTCATCAACTAAACCAAGATTTAGTTATCTGCTATACCATCCCTTAAGAGTCTCCTTCTTAGAAGTCATTTATAAAATACACTAAGAAGTGGTTATTATTTAAGCTGGGACCTGAATAATGAAAAGGAGCCAGTCACGTGAAGGTGCCAGGGGTCGCCATTACAAGTAGCATGAAGGGCAATCACAAAGGACTTGAGGTGGGGTGAATCAGAGAAAGACTGGCACACAATGAGCTTGGAGAGGTGGGCAGGGGCTGCAGTCTTTAGCACAATCTAGTAAAGCAAGGAGTTTGGACCTTATGTTAACTCAACATGATATCAGAGAAATGATTTAAACAGTGGAGTGGTGATCAATTTGTTTATTAAAATGTTAACTGTAGTGATTACTTAGAGGTTGGATTGTAGTGAGACAAAATAAGAAAGGACATCAGTTATGAGTCCTGGGTGGCGGGGGTGGAATATGGTAGTTTGCTTGTAATAATAGACTGAGATAGTTCTCCACACCTGAGGAAAATGACAAAAACAGTTGGGCCTTTTAAACCCTAGCTATGCAAAATGAAATAGCCTCAGAACATATTTAAAAATGCAGAATTTCAGGCCCCACTCACACTTACTAAATCAGAATCTGTGTTTTAATAAAATCTGCAGGTGATTTATACAACAAAGTTTGAAAAGAACTGTCTTAAATATCACCAACTATAACAATGGCTAAGATTCTTCAGTAATTGATACAAAACAGTCTCCAGCCCCACCCCACCCCCGCCCCCCCAGTTTGGGAGTTCAAATACTAAGGGTATCATGTTTATGATACTGCACAACTTGCTCAAGTTACTGATTACAAGAGGAATATAAAGACTAAGTTCAAGCTGATCTTTAATTTTACTCACGGGGCTCAATAGACTCCTCCTGTTAACTTTAACACATACATAACCTTAACACGTATATCAACACGTGCAAACATAGTCTGTGATAAAGAGCAAATACTACTTGTTTGTGGATGTGATCCAAATTGTGACTGCCTTTCCTACTATGCAGGGTTTAGATCGTTACCATATATTACCTCCTGCACTAGCCCAGCAATGAGATAGTCTTAATTGTCCTGTACAACTGAGGATAATATTGACATTTATATTGACCAAATGGTTCAAGGAAGGGCACTTGAGCTAACTAGGGCATTAAGAAGTAAGCTTAGGATCTTCCTTGAATAGTGCCTTCCTTGGCTTCACTCTTTGAAAATGGAAGTACGGGGCCGGGTGGTGGCACACCTGGTTGAGCTCATGTATTAATGAGCAAAGACCCAGGTTCGAGCCCCCGGTCCTCACCTGCAGGAGGAAAGCTTTGCGAGTAGTAAAGTAGTGCTGCAGGTGTCTCTGTCACATGCTCTCTCTTTCTCTATCACTCTCAACTTCTGGCTGTCTCTATCCAATAAATAAAGATTAAAAAAAAATTTTTAATGGAAGTACATGATTCTATACTCTCTCTACCTGGGGGTAGCTAGCCAGAGAAAGGATCAAAACCCATTATGGAATATATAGAAACAACTTATTTCAGATGGAATAATATTTCTGGATCATATGAATACTAAAAACCTATCTTTAGATTTGTGAGACTTAAAAAAAAAATGAGTTTTCTGATACCCTCTTATTCATTATATGCTGGTGTCAACTATGTTTTCTGCTTCTAACATCAAAAGCAACCCAACTTGGATTGGTTGGATGTTTCTGCATATGCACAAAGAGAAAAATAATCTCAGTCCATATAAAACATTAGGTTATAGGGCTCAAGGCTGAATTTCTTAATTTCCTTTACCTGGAGAATCTCAAGATTGGGAGAGGGGTGTGGAATGTTGGAATACAAGTACATCACTGACATTACTAAAATAAAATTTTAAAGTGTTTGTAGAAATAAGAGAAATACAAAAAATGCTATGAAGAAAAATGGGAAATTCTGAAAAGATAGTGATTTTTGGCGACTAAAAAGAAAATTAAAGCAAAGAGAAGGCAAAAAAATAATAATAGCTACATATCAGGAAGGGAGGAAGAAATACAGGTTGATGAAAGTATAAAATACAAGTAGAAAAAGTAATACATTTTAAAATTCTGTAATAACAATTAATGGTAAGGAAAAAAGCAGAAAAGTCACATGGATGTAGAGATTGATTATGCATATGTATATGTACAAATAAAAATTAAGATTGGGAAGCAAAACAAGAATCATATTAAACTATCTTTCTTACTAATCTCTTCAGCCTATATAAGATCAGACCTCACTGTACTGAAGGAAGCTTTGGTGCTGTGGCCTTGCATTCCTTATCTATCTATCTGTCTATCTGTCTATCTATCAACTGAGAAAGTTATCATGAGTGGTAAGGCGTCAGTGATGGGGGAAAAGGAGAGAAAAATATAGATGGGGGAAATCACTGGCTAGTTCAGTCTGTCAAAAAAAATAAATGAACAATAAAAGTAAATATGATAAAGGTAGCTTAGTGGCAGACCACAGGACTTGCATGAGTGAGGTCCTGAGTTCAATCCATGGCAACATAAAGGTGGATTTGGCTCCTCCCTCTCTCAAATAGTTTTTTTTTATATTTATATATCTTCCCTTTTGTTGTCCTTGTTATTGATGTTGTTGTTGTTAGATAGGACAGAGAGAAATGGAGAGAGGAGGGGAGGACAGAGAGGGGGAGAGAAAGATAGACACCTGCAGACCTGCTTCTCCACCTGTGAAGTGACTCCCCTGCAGGTGGGGAGCCAGAGGCTCAAACCAGGATCCTTGCCAGATGTTGAGCGCTTCACACCATGTGTACTTAACCAGCTGCACTATGGCCCAACTCCCTAAATAGTTTTTTAAATGAGGTACTTAAAGGTACAGTACACTTAAGTGGAAATAACTAGGAAATTCTTGCAGTCAAGGTGTCAACTGATATGTGATATTTTCAGAGATTTTAGGCTAAGTACTCTATAGTTTACTTCCTATATAACCCAATCAAACACCAAAAACAGTGGGACAAAATCACAGACATTGCAGAAATTTTACAGCCACGACATTCCCTACTGTTAATCTTACCTGAGAAGAGGAAATTAAAATCATTGACGGCCATTAGTTAATAACTGAATGCTTTACTCCCTTGAACCAACACATACTTTTACATCAAAGAGTAAGTATAAAATTTTGATTTCTATCATTTACTAATGTTAGAATAATTTAACATCAGGATATTAAATTTTTAAGTATTTGGCATGCCATTAAAGTTTGCTTGAAAAGGCAAAATTCTAAAAGAAGAGTCCAAGGTAAGCTAAATGATAAAACGGTTAAAAGTGGGCTTTAATGGATCTTCCTTTACAATTTAAACAGCAACTTTTCATATCTGACATAAAATCTATAGATATAAATCACATTAAAGGGCTATTCTTTCCCTATTATCAATCTCTGTCTCATTGCAGAACATTAGAGTCACATCTGACCTTAAAAAATAATAAAAGGAAACTAAACAAGAGTGTTTTGAAAAGATATAATGAACTGTATCTATTTTTTAAATGTTCAAAATGTAATTCGAACACATTCTTATTAAAAACCAATAATACATTGCAACTATAGTATATCACTCAAAGTCAAGTATACAGATGAAAAATACTTGCTTCAAGATCATATATAGTGTGTGTTTGAGAGAGAGGGAGAGAGGGAGAGAGAGAGAAGGGCATACATGTGTTTGCTTCTGTTTGAAGTTTGAGGTGGAGATACTCAAGGGTCAAGTCTAAAATTTCATTCAACTTAACATCAACTGTTTTATTTCCTACTTTATGCAACCGATAAATTAGGAGATATAACATCACAATGATAACAAATAGATCTGAATTAAAAAAGTGAAGCAAGCATTCAGGGGACAATTCAATTGTATTTTATTATTACTAAAGAAATCGAGGCTACACAACCATAAAATGAGTTTAGATAAAATGAAAAAATCTGTTTCTTAAGAGAAATTCACTTACTGGCAAGAAAAAGATAAATAAGAGGAAAACAATTTAGACCACCCATAATTTAAGAGATTATTCTGGTTCTTAAAAGGTAAATGAAGAAAGACAATACTACTGTTACTCTTCCTTTCAAATGTAGTAATTTCATGGAAGCTTACTATTTGTCCTTTTCCTGAAATGTCAGATATGACTGAATTTAAAGTAGATTCCTCTGGCATTCTCTTGTCATCACATTTGACTATTGCTATGCTTGGTTGCACATTCTCTAAGTACATTCATTCTGTCTAGCTTCCTGGGGAACTGACTCTGCAGTACTATAAGCATAAGCCCTGCTATGTGTGAGAACCTTAAGTCCTAGCCCATGTGGAAGTACCAAGGATAACTCTGGGGGAGCTCCATGTTGCTCTAATGTCTCTATCTCTCCCTCTCTTCTCACAGAAAAAAAGAACTAAAAATTGAGTTGAAGAGGTAACTCAATGGCACAGAGCAAATGGGAAGCACTGGGTTTATTTCCTAGCACCACTTGAACACACACACACCCCAGAAAAATCATAGACGGTGAACCTATGATCTCTGTCTCTCAATTTTTAAAAAGTGTTTTATTACACTGAAAATCCTTTCATGTTGAAAGAAGGAAAAAAAAAAAAAAAAGAAAGAAAAAGAAAAACTCCAAAAATAAGAAATGGAAGGAGATTGTCTAAGTTTTAGTAAGAGCAACTATGAAAATCACACTAAAGCCAGGGGGCCAGGCAGTGGCATACCTGGTTATGTGCACGTTACAGTACACAAGGACCCAGGTTCAAGCTTCTGATCCCCACCTACAGGGGGAAAGCTTCACAGCAGTAAAGCAAAACTGCAGGTTTCTGTCTCTTTCTTTCACATATCCCTTCCCTCTCAATTAAATAAAATAAAGCTAGGATCTTAAGGTTCAAAATCCAGCACCACACAAGGCATAGCAGTTGCCAAAGTACTGCTGTGGTATCTCTCTGACATTTTAAAATATGAAAAAGAAAAAAAATCCAAGAGCAATAGGACTCAAGTGAAAGGGTCCAGATGCACAAACACACACACAAAGCCCATTGCCAAACACTGGAATCACTCAATCTCCACCTACAAATAAATAGGTAAACACAGTGGTATCACTCAGTAATGAACAGAAAATGATACACACATAACAATGTAAACAATGTAAAAGCCTTTACACTGAAAAAATCTACACACTAGACTTACTGTATTCCCACTTAAAGGAAATTGTATAACACGGGATAATACTCTATTCTAACAGAAGACAGGTGTGTATGGAGCCGGGAGGGGACAAAAAGGGTGGTAGCCTGGGGTTAGGTCTATGAACGGACCATAATGAATCACTAGCGAATTCTGAGGTGACAATGTTTCTGTATGTTGTTTATGACTGTAACACAGGTGAAAGCTCATCAAACCATACAGTTAAAGTGGGTTAACTTGTTACATATAGACTATCCTTCAGTATCATCTATTTAATAAGGTTTTTGTTTTTCTTTTGGGTGAAACCCAACCCTCAAACATTCATGCCATTGCTCTGGGTCATTTCTGTGCTTATTCTGACAGAGGAGAAAGAACACACAGTACTAGAGCTCCCAGGGTTCCAGTCCGGATAACACATTTGGTGATGTAGGTGCCCTACTCAGTTTTTAAAAAGTAAACAGAGAAGATACTTATAGGGAAAAAGTAGCTAAACATTCCTATAAAAAATGAGTTCCAACATCAGATATCTTCTACAATTCATGACACATACTAACAAGAACTGGAGTTAAGAGACAAAAGGAAAAGGAACTTAAAAAAGATAATATATGATAAAAATGAATACACAGTGGGGGTCAGGCAGTAGCACAGCAGGTTAAGCGCACATGGCGTGAAGCGCAAGGACTGGCACAAGGATCCCAGTTTGAGCCCCCAGCTCCCCACCTGCAGGGGGGTCGCTTCAGAGGTGATGAAGCAAGTCTGCAGGTGTCTTTCTTTCTCTCCCTCCCCTCTCGATTTCTCTGGTCCTATTCAACAACAATGACATCAATAACAATAATAATAGCCACAACAACAACAAAAAAACGAAGGTAAGTTTTGATCCAATAGATATATGAAAAGGGCTTCTCACTACGACTCAAAGTATATCAAGAGAAGGGGGTAGATAAATCATTTAATCTACTTTGTTTCTAAATTTGTTTCAGTAGAGTGCTTTGTGATAAACAGGTTACAAAGCACATTTTTATGAAGCTTGCATATCACCATGCTATAATTAATAATCTTCAGTTCCTAGTTTAAATTCTTTAAAGTATCATATAAGCCCTTCTTAGGAAACACTAATAATTATTTTTAAAAAATTTTATTAGATAAAGACAGAAAGAAATTGAGAAGAGAGGGAGAGATAGACACCTGCAGCCTTGCTTGACCACTTGTAAATCTTCCCCCTCCCTGCAGGTGGGGACCAGGGGCTTGAACTTGGGTCCTTGTGCACTGTAATGTGTGCACTTAACAGAATGATCATGTAAATAGACCACGTCAAGCAATGTAACAGAAGGGATCCCAGAAGCAGAACTAGAAGCACAGGTGTGCCACTGCCTGACCCCACTAATGATAATTTTAAAAGGATGTACCCTGGATTCACGAGACATGCTTATGGGACAGGAGACAGCTCATTCAGAAGCTCATCTAGACAGCTTACCATATCTGAGTCCCAGCTTTTGAGGCCCATAGCAACATAGGAGCACACCGCCAGGGGAAGCTCCACTAGGATTAAAGTGATACTGTGAAATGTCTCCTTTAGTTTCCTCTCTCTCTCTCTCTCTCTCTCTCTCTCTCACACACACACACACACACACACACACACACACACACACACAAATAAAAACGAAACAGACCTCCTAGTAGCATAATACCCTCCACCCAAACTACAAATACACACACCCACTCCCCCCTCTATTTTAAAAGAATAGTAACATATGATATAAAAAGACATTTTTCTATTACCACCCTGTTTGGTTAGCTGTTTTCTATCAAAGTAGTCACTGTTAAAAGAGGTGGTTCTTACAAGGGCAACAAAAAGGAAAAAAAAAAAAAAAAAAAAGGCCTCCAGGAGTGGTGGATTCATGGTGCAGGCACTGAGTGAGCCCCTGCAATAACCCTGGAGGAAAAAAAAAAAAAAAAAAAAAGAGGAGGTTCTTTTGTAAACAGAATCAAACCACAGTATCTGTGCTGGGCAACAGCCATTCCATCACCCTCTCTTTCATGGCTATGCACATAGGATTACATTCTCAGTTACCTAAACCTGTTTCTGGAAGACAATTTTACTTCTATGCTTCTCAACTTGTCTCAAAATAAAACTATAACATTTAATTGTCTCACTGAAGATCATTTAAAAGAGAAATTACCTATAGGACAACAGAGAAACCTCTCAACAGTTCACCTTTGGATGCCTTTGCACTGGACCTCTTACATCTGATTTAAAGTCTAGTCATAAAAGAGACTGTGAGAGTTATCCACAGAAATCTTTAAAAAGACTCTTGGAAAAGACTAAGAAAAATGAGAGCTTAAAAACCTCTACTGCAAACAAAAGTCAACCAATGACAATATGTGACAGCCACCTTTAATTCTGAAGTGATTCCTCTGTCATCCAATGCCTCAAAGTATTGATTTCTCTCAGCATGAAAAAGCCTAAGCCAATGAAACAGATATGGCATCATTCCCACCCCGTAACAGCATTCAAGGTGAAAACAGGCAGAACACTTATCAAAACATCTTCCATTTCTTATTGTTTTCATGGACTGGACACAGTGTGCTGCATTTTTATCTGTACCAACTGTATTCTTCAAGGTACTATAAGATAATCTGGAAATTAATACCCACTCTAGCTTCTTACTTTAGACTTCAATAATACAACTGCTTACATAATATTTATAACAGCAAGTCAACAGTAAGAAGAGTTATTATAAAAACCAAACCCTGCTCCCACATATACACACAAAATTTTGAGGTAATGCAAAATACCTTTCTACAATAAAAAAAATTATAAGTGTTGGAACAACATGGATGGAAGTCAAGGTGATTGTCCTTAGAGAAATAAATAAAAAGATGAAAAACAACTACTGAATGGTTTCACTCATATAGAATCTGGAGAACTGATACACATGAATGTGCAAAAACAAAACCAGAAGCAAACTGTTTTTAAGACTGTGAGAACTATAGTGGTAATCTTTGGGAGGTGGAGGAATGGTGTGGAACTTTTAAAATATTTTTATGTTGATTGTTGGATAGAGACAAAGAAATTGAGAGAGGACAGGGAGACAGAGAGAGGGAAAGAGACATCTACAGCCCTACTTCACCACTCACGAAGCATTCCCCTTGCAGGTCCTTACACACTGTAATGTGTGGTATGGGATTTTACACTGTAATTTTACAATCTTGTAACCCACCTATTAATCACAAATAATAATAATAATAAAAGAATTAAAAAGTTAACCAGGGAGACAAATACTGTGATACTTCATTTATATATGGCATCCCAACCAATTTTAGCTCATAGTAAAAAGGAGTGAAATGGTGGTAACTACCTTTTAGGGCAGAGAGAGAGGAAGACACTGATTAAAAGTTATAGAACTGAAGTTATAGGACAGGTTCTGGGTATCTAATGTATACTACGTGTTCAGTTAATAAAACATACCAGTTATAGTTGACATGCTGTGTACAGTATATTTACTAAGAGACTAGATCTCAACTGTACTCACTACACAACACAAATACAAAAAGGCAATTACATTAGATATGGTAATTTGCTTGCTTATGGTAATCATTGTAGAAGATACAGATATATCAAAGCATCAAGCTGTTCACTTTGAATATATATGTGTCAACCATACTTTATAAAGCTGACAGAAAAAAAGAAAAAGAAGCAATATAATATATAATACAAGAGAAAAATAATGATTACAATTTTTCTTTATGCTTCCACAATGGTATAAAAAAGAAAGCAACTTAGCATAAAAACAACTTCTTAATCTTTTTCTCTTTTATTGTTGTTATTATTATTGTTGGATAGCACAGAGAAAAATGGAGAGAGGAGGGGAAGACAGAGATGGGGAGAGAAAGACAGACACCTGTAGACATGCTTTACCGCCTGTGAATCGACTACCCTGCAGGTGGGGAGCCGGGGGCTCGAACCAGGGTCCTTACACAGGTCCTTGCATTTTGCGCCACTTGCACTTAACCTGCTGCGCGACTGCCCAACTCCCACAACTTCTTAGTCTTAAGGAATCTAGGATTTCACATGAAAACAATGTATTCTCTGAATTTTTGTATGCTGAATAAGAATACATTCATTAACCCTAGTTTTAGCTTACATTAGTCAATCCATTCACTGATTTATTAATTCTTAATTGAAAGTTTCCTGAGCTTGGATTTTATGCTAGTTACTAAAGGTAAAATTAAAAAAAAACAAAAAACCGTGGGAGTCGGGCTGTAGCGCAGCGGGTTAAGCGCAGGAGGCGCAAAGCACAAGGACCAGCATAAGGATCTCGGTTCGAACCCCGGCTCCCCACCTGCAAGGGAGTCGCTTCACAGGCGGTGAAGCAGGTCTGCAGGTGTCTATCTTTCTCTCCTCCTCTCTGTCTTTCCCTCCTCTCTCCATTTCTCTCTGTCCTATCCAACAATGACAACAACAATAATAACTACAACAATAAAACAACAAGGGAATAAATAAATAAAATAAATTTTTAAAAAACCGTTAGAAAGTAGTTAATTGGTAGTGTCTGTTTCCATTAGCAGATACAAAAAAATTTAAAAATATTTTGAATAGATAAAAAATTTCTGAGATAAATGCAGAATATAAAACAAAGTACCTGTAACAAAGCTGAGGGTCAGTAATCAAAGGCTAGTCTGTTTCTCTTACATGATCACTCAGATGTATTTGTGAACCATACAACCCATTACATAAAAAACTCTGAACAAGCAAGACTCTGTAACCCTCAAAAATTACATGCAAAGAATTATGGTTATATTACTATGAAGTTCTCAGGGTCAGATTATGATAGCCAAACAAAAATGTAAGTACTGAGTGGGCCAGGCACTGGTATGCTCAGTTGAGCAAAGATTACCATGCTCAAGGACCAGGTTCAAGCCCCTGGACTTCACCTGTATGTAGGGTGGAAGTTACACAAGCAGTGAAATAGTGCTACAGGTTTCTTTTTCCCTATCTCCCCACCCCTTCTCAATTGTTCTCTGTCCTTCACTAAGCTAAAGAAAGGAAAAAAAAAATGGCCACTGAGAGCAGTGATTTCATCCTGCAGGCACCTAGCCCAGCAATAAACCTGGTGGCAATAATAATAATTTTAAAAAGATGAAAAGTAGAACATTTTACATACTACAAACCCATTTTTGTTTAAATATGTTTCACATATGTACATACAAATACATGGAAAGTTTACATAAATAACAAAAGCCTGAAGTTATGCACCAAAGCATTATCATGAAAGGTGTTCTTTTTGTACTTCACTCTGCTCTGTATTACTTTTTCTTTTGCAATCATTAATATACTTTATATGTGCTCTCCAGCTTTAAAATGTATAATATAAAGAAAGTCTAAGTTTGTGATCTGAAGTTTCACAAATCCAAACAACTGTTTTCAGAAAAAGAGACCAGAGTACTGAAACGTCTTTCAAAAAGGTGGAGGCTGGCTAGTGCACATGGCAAAGCAGCATACTAACCAAGTGAATGAATACAGTGAGAGTTTGTGTTACAAATTTTCAAGTTGACTCCTTAGAATGTAACTGAATATAGTTTCCTTTCGTTCTTTCTTTTTTGGTTGTGTTTCCAAAATAATCAAAATCAACCAATAAAAATGGACTGGGGGTGGCTAAATAAAAGATAGGTCCAAGTATTTCCTAGGTTTGTATTTATACAACCAAAAGAAAATCACAAGGTCCAAGAAGCACAGGGCTTACATTATTTATCACTGCTTATAGTAAAAGCATTAGCTGGTAATGAGTTGATAAGCTTTAGGTTGGACTATCCTGGTGCTACAATGGCATCGATCAATTCATCAAAATTATTATATGCACTTGATTTATTTTATAATTATAACAAAACATTTTCGCAAAATAATTAGCAAAAGTCATTTTAATGCATTTCAGCAGTGACACTATAATTGATCTTATAATGTGAAAATGGCTCACTGCAGAGAACACTGTAATAACTGCAATTTTATTAGCTTAGGAAAAAACCAGGATGAAGTCACATAAAGTAATATATCATGGAGTGCATGAAAAAAAATTGATATAAGTTCTCAAGTGTGACTTTAATGACAGAAGTCCCAAAGTATGAAAATATACTTTATGAGGAAATACATTAATGATAGAAGCATAAAAGTACTCAAAAAAAGACTGTTTACAACAACAAAGTGCAACACTGGTTCTTAATGAGGAAAACTATACTCATGGAGAATGTGTGTATTGACCTGTGTAAAAAAGGACATAAGACTATAAACTTCTATTTGCAGCTATGTGTATAGAAACTAATAACTTTCTGTGAGGCTGAAGATGTTAGAAATGGACAATTTATTTTCAAGTCATGTTTAGACTATATGCAAAAGACATTAAATATAAACAGAAAACTAAAAAATAAGTATGTATCACACAAATTTTAACACATTTTAAATATGCTAACGTTACATATGATAGGCAAACTAGTATGAAAAAGTATTCTTATAAAATGCCTAAAATTTAAGTTAAAGAATTATAAAATAGTGAGAGATTAAACTAGAAGAAGCAAAACCAGATAAAGCAAAGGTCTATCAAAAAAGCATTAAAGGGGGTCGGATGGTGGCACAGTGGGTTAAGCGCACATAGTGCAAAGTGCAGGGACCGGCGTAGGGATCCCGGTTCAAGCCCCCCGCTCCCCACCTGCAGGGGAGTCACTTCACAGGCAGTGAAGCAGGTCTGCAGGTGTCTGTCTTTCTCTCCCCCCCCCGTCTTCCCCTCCTCTTTCCATTTCACTCTGTCCTATCCAACAACGAACAACATCAACAATGGCAATAATGATAACCACAGGGAGGCTACAACAACAAGGGCAACAAAAAAGGGGGGGGAAATGGCCTCCAGGAGCGGTGGATTCATGGTGCAGGCACCGAGCCCAACAATAACCCTGGAGGGGGAAAAAAAAAAAAAGCATTAAGTAAGAAGATGAAAGAGAAAGAATGAAAGAAAGGGAGGGAGGAAGGGAAGAAGGATGTATGTTGAAGTGGAAGGACTAATTATTAGTGTCAAACAATATAGAAATCAAGGAGGTAGGATGAAAAGGAACCAATGGAGAGTTTAACTACTACACTATTGATTCTTCTTCTAGCGTTTGCCCTTTTTCCGTAGCCAGTCAACAGCGTCAGGTTGAGCCTGATGTCAAGTTTCGAGACCTCCTTTGAATCTGGAGAGGTGGCAGTCGTTGACTATGTGGGTCATAGTCTGTCTGGAGCCGCAGGGGCAGTTCGGGTCATCTCTGGCTCCCCAGCGGTGGAACATAGCGGCGCACCGGCCATGGCCTGTTCGATAGCGATTGAGGAGGGCCCAATCATAACGTGCTAGGTCAAAGCCGGGTTGACGCTTGCAGGGGTCTGTGATGAGGTGTTTGTTCTTTACCTCAGCTGACTGCCAACTCTGTTTCCAAGAGTCTGGAACAGAGAAGTTCAGTGTAGGCGTAGGGGACCAGATTGGGTGACGAGACGTCAAGCGTTGGACAGGGTGGGCGAAGATATCCGCGTATATTGGCAGGTCCGGTCGAGCGCAGACGTGGGAAATGAACTTAGATGATGCCGCATCCCAACGAATATCTGGCGGGGCGATGATGCTAAGAACTGGCAACCATGGAACCGGGGTGGAACGGATGGTTCCAGAAATGATCCTCATGGAGGAATATAATTTGGAATCGACCAAGTGGACATGGGGGCTACGGAACCATACTGGTTCACTATTGATGAAATAGTGAACTAAATAGTGAAATGATATTCACTATTGAACTAAATAGTGAACTAAATAGTGAAATGATGTTCACTATTGATGAAATAGTGAACATCAATAGTGAACCAGTATGGTTCATCAATAGTGAACCATACTGGTTCACTATTGATGAAATGCAAGATCACATTTTTAATTTGCTTGTTTTTGGATAGGAGATGAAAAGTAGAGAAAAGCACAGCTATATACAAGATACTGGATACTGTACAGAAAACCCTAACAAAAGGACTTTTCAAAGTTAACCCAATTACCAAATAATGTGATGATAACATTAACTATCGATTGTCTTTTGGAACCCTAAGACAGCAGGAGCCTCACATCTACACTATAGAGCCTCTACTTCCCCCAGTCCTGGAACCCTTGGATAGGGCCCACTTTCCCGTATGCCTCTCCCAACCCATATCAAATAATGTTGCATCCGCCGATCACAACCTAATCAACACAACGATTGCCACCTCAACATGCTTCACCTCAGACTGTGTCCAGAGACTTCACGTGTGGAATGACAACCCTTCAGCTTCATTACTCGGGTGAGACCTTTCCTTTCATAGTATACTCTAATTCCATCCCAGGTGGTTCACTTTCTAACAAAGTCCCAAAACCTAGATATACACCAGTTTCTATGAGAGACAGCATATGTTCACACGTATCCATAAACTACTGCAAAATATATACCTGAAAAAGTACATTAGAGTTTGCAGTGAGTACCCCCCTAACACTTCCTCTCCACTATTCCAAGCTTTGGGTCCATGATTGCTCAACAATTTGTTTGGCTTTGTATGTTAACTCTCTTTTCAGTCACCAGGTTCCAGATGCCATCAGGATGCCGGCCAGGCTTCCCTGGACTAAAGACCCCACCAATGTGTCCTGGAGCTCTGCTTCCCCAGAGACCCACCCTACTAGGGAAAGAGAGGCAGACTGGGAGTATGGACCGACTAGTCAACGTCCATGTTCAGCGGGGAAGCAATTACAGAAGCCAGACCTTCCACCTTCTGCAACCCACAAAGACCCTGGGTCCATGCTCCCAGAGGGATAGAGTGGGAAAGCTATCAGGGGAGGGGATGGGATATAGATACTGGGTGGTGGGAACTGTGTGGAGTTGTACCCCTCCTACCCTATGGCTTTGCGAATTTATCCTTTCTTAAATAAAAAAAAATTTTTAAAGTAGAGAAAGTAGACTGTACTATATTGACAAAAATGGGTAAAGAAGTAATGATTATTTTAGAAAAAAAACAACTGACAAATAAAAGAGAAAGTAAAAAATAGAAATTTAAGAGTTCTAGCAACATTTAGACAAGCAGTTGAATATAGAAATTAGAATAAAAAAATCAAATGAGAAAGTATAACATATTTCAGGGCCAGGTGGTGGCACACCTGGTTGAGCGCACATGCTACAGTGCACAAGGACCCAGGTTCGAGCCCCCGGTCCCCACCTGCAGGGGGGGAAAGCTCCACAAGTGATGAAACAGGGCTGTAGGTGTCTCTCTGTCTTTCTCCTCCTCACCCACTTCCCTCTCCATTTCTGGCGGTCTCTATCTATAAATAAAGATTTTTTTTAAAAGAGAAAGTATAACACATTTCTATAAAAGTCACAGAAGTGGGGCTGGGAGGTGGTTCACTGGGTTAAGTGCACAAGGTCCCATGAAAGGATTCCAGTTTGAGCCCCCAGTTCTCCACCTGCAGGAGGGTCGCCTCACAGCCAGTGAAGCATGTCTATAGGTATCTACCTTTCTCATACCATCTCAATCTCCTCCTCTCTCAATTTCTGTCTTATCCAATTAAAAAAAAAAAAGGAAAAAGATGATCTCCAGGAGCAGTAGATTTGTAGTGTAGTCACTGAGCCCCAATGATAACCCTGGAAGGGAGGGGAGGGGAGAATAGGGGAGGGGAGGGGAGGGGAGGGGAGGGGAGGGGAGGGGAGGGGAGGGGAGGGGAGAGGAGAGGAGAGGAGAGGAGAGGAGAGGAGAGGAGAGGAGAGGAGAGAATAAGATAAGTCACAGAAGTTGAGAACTAATATAACAGAAGGAGCAAGAAAGCAGAACTTGGATTGGGTTTGGTGTATTGCACCAAAGTAAAGGACTCTGAGGAGTTGGGGGTGGGTGGGCTTCAGGTCCTGGTGTATAGTGGCAGCGGTGCGAGGTTAGAGTGATTTTCAGAAAACTGAGAAATTTTACATACATACCAATGACTATTTACTGTCAATTATAAACTAGTAGTCACCCAATAAATTAAAAAAATAAAACAAAATTTGTAATATATTAAAAAACAATCCTACTCAAATAATACATAGTTAAAGGGAGAGTGGTCAACAGTATAAAGGTCATCATCGAATCAAGTAAATATCCAAGCCTTCAGTTAAAAATACTCGCCAAAGTAAGGTGCCCATTTCATACTGAATGGAGGCCTGCACTGAAAGTTCACGGTATTCTGAAACAGGTATCAAAGCAGATCTGAGGGCGCATCATCTAAAGATCTTTTTCACATTAAGAATCCTATTAGAAAGAAAACACTAAAAGGTAATTGAATTTCCCTCAGTTATCTTCATCTCTGTCAGCTCCTGCTACAATAACTTACTCTCCAGAGCAGAGATAACTCAATTCTGTCCAGCAAGCATATGTTATGAATCTCCAAAGCAAACTTGTCTAAATCATTCTAGTCTTCTATCAAGGTTGGCTGTGGATATGAACTCTGACAGAAAGCAAACAAATTTATTTTTATCTTTTCAATAATTCACTTCCTCATGCTTTGATAAAAGAAATCATGAGACAAATATATGGTCTGCAGTTATGTTATAAAGTCAGCTGAAATGACTTCCATGACTTAAATAAAACGACTTAATTAATCATTCTTAAGCACAAAGAAAGCAGTTTCAATGCAGAACAGAACTGGTGAAATATCAGAAATTTCAATTAGGTCATTCAGCATTCACTAATAGTTTGAGCTAAAGTGAAGAAGAAAAAAAAAAAGCCACCATTAATTATCTCACAAGTACTATTTCAACCATTTTGTCCTTCAATAGTTTTCAGTAAAATGTATTCTTAAAATAAAACCTAAAAAAAATGTATTTGCCTAAGGAAGCATCAATAAAACAACTTAATAGTAGAAGCTACTACAAAATGCACTTCTAGTCCATAGTCTAAACAAAAATTTCATAACAAATGAAAATAAAAACCAATAAAAATAAAAGCTAATAGTATCACAACCTGGGAAGTGGCACAGTAGATGCAGCATTCAACTCTCAAGCACTATGTTTTTTGTTTGTTTTTTGTTTTTAAATTTAGAACACTTAATAAAAAATTAGGTGGTTACAAAGTGAATAGTTGGAAGTTGGTACTTTTTAAAAATTTTTTCTTTATTGGGGAATTAATAGTTTACAGTTGACAGTAAAATACAATAGTTTGTACATGCATAACATCTCCCCATTTTCCACATAACAATTCAACCCCTACTAGGTCCTCCTCTGTCATCATGATCCAGGACCTGAACCCTCCCCCGCCCAATGCCAGCATTTTTTACTTAGGTGCAGAACACTAACTCCAGTTTAAGTTCTGCTTAGTGTTTTCCCTTCTGATCGTGTTTTTCAACTTCTATCAGTGAGATCATCCCATGTTCATCCTTTTGTTTCTCACTTATCTCACTTAACATGATTTCTTCAAGCTCCATCTAGGATGGGATGAAGAAGGTGAATTCATTTTTAATAGCTGAGTAGTATTTTACTGTATATAAAGAACACAGCTTACTCATCTGTTGTTGGACACCTGGGCTGCTTCCAGGTTTAGGCTATTACAAATTGTGCTGCTATGAACACAAGTATACGCAAATATTTTTGGATGGGTATGGTGGGTTCCTTGGGATATATCCACAGAAGAGGAATAAGCATGACGTACTGAACCACATAAAATGTACCAGGGCAATACTCTGGTTCTCTCATTAAAAAATAAATATTTTTTAAAAATTCCTTTTATCTTTTTTAAAAGCAACAGTAGCACAAATCCTCTAATTTTAAGTTCCTTAATTCAAGTTGGAATAGGCAAAAGAGATTTCTCATGATTTGAATCAGAACAGTTAATAAAGCTTTCACACTTCTAAATTATATTTCTGAGACAAAGAAACCCAAAGCACAGCTCAGCTCTGGCCTACGTGGTGTTGGCAATATCAACTTAGCGTGTGTTCTATTGCTGACGTACCAGCCTCGTCCTGAAAAGCTTTAACTTAAATTACATTTCTTACGTGAAGATTCTGACTCCACTATTCATGCCCTTTAAATTATATGGGAATAATCACAATATTAACTGCATCAACCACAAATAGTTTATAATATATAAAACAATTACATATTTTAACATTTTTTAATATTCACATGATGAGCAGGTGTCTCTTTCCCCGTCTCTGTCTTCCCCTCCTCTCTCCATTTCTCACTGTCCTAACAATGACAACATCAATAACAACAATAACTGCAACGACAATAAAAGACAACAAAGGCAACAAAAGGGAAAATAAATAAATATTTTAAAAATTATATAAAAAATAAATACTGGTATTAAAAAGAAAAAGGAAAAAAATAACCTGTTTTGCAGACTGGGAGGTGGCAGAGGCTAAAGCACTAAACTTACAAGCATGAAGTCCCACTTCTTCCTCTCTAACATGAATAAATGAACCTTTAAAAAAATACATGCTGCAGAAAACTGAGGAATTGTACACATGTATCAACAACTGTATTTATTGTAAACTATTAATTCCCCATAAGAATAAATTTTAGAAAGTATAAAAAATACATGCTGCTTTGAAATTATGAAAATATATTCAGACCACATCCAGTCTGGTGAAGAAGCTTACCACCTAGTCCAGCTTAGTTACAGGTAGTTACCAGAGACTCACTCCATTTCCTAATCTGATCTTTCTGAGACATCTAATCTTTATATATTACTAGCATGTGAGCTACTTTGACTAAATGAGACAGTGAAGAACGAGCATGTTAGCAATCTATCTTTATGTACCAATACTGTGAAAGAAGGTGTACACTCATTAATTAGGAGAGAAAGAGGCCCTGCTTTACTGGAGTTACAATTTTAAACCTCTACTTAATCTGATGGTCAGCTCAGCTGGTTAACTTATACTGAGACTACATTACATTTCCTTCTCTGATTGACAGCCAAATACCTCCAAGAAATAACTTCAGGAACACTACTAATTCCAAGTAGTTATCTCACAACTAAGTTCAATATGTATAAGTTGTATAAAAACTTTATCTCAATGAGAAAATTACCTTACCTGAGTATGTTACTAACTAGAGAACAAGTGGTACTATATTTAAATAGACAGAGGTCCATTATGGGTTAAGTCACAGGTTTGATTTATAACATAGTAAACACACTAAAAAAAGAAAGACAAATCCAAGACAAAACTTCCTATGACAATGTAACTTCAAGGGCTGCACTGAAAATAGCACTTATGGTACCAGATGACGGTCCCTCTGGTAGAATATATACTTTACCGTGCCTCAACACCTAGGTGCAAGCCCCTGACTACCACTTGGGAAACCAAAGTAAGGGGAAAGCTTCCAGAGAAGCTCATCAGTACTGTGGTGTCCCTGCTCGGTCCCTCTATCCTCTACTTTCTTAGCCTCTATCTGGAAGAAGAATTGTCCATGGGAAGTAGAATCATGCTAGTCTGAAACCCATATTAAGTCCGGCAGAAAAGAAATAAAACTATGAAGTTTTTGAAAAAGTACTCTCGGGTATGTCAAAGCAAAATGCCAAGTTTAGGAAGATTCATCGTATTTAATGAAAGGTTAATTAACTGAAAAGGTATTTCACTTATGTCCAGCACATGTAAAAAAAAATATTGTAAACATATTTCTATGTAATTGACACTGCTAACCTCTTAGTTTAAACCAAAGAAATGATATACACAGTAAAACTGTGCCAAAGTCAAATAGAGGAAAGGATCTGATAATATGAATAGAGGGTCTCTTGGTTCAGTGGGTATCTTTAATTGGTTTCTCTAAGAATAATGCAAAGTTTACCCAGTCTCATTTCTAAGGTTTAGAAAGGTGTGTGTTGGCATCTTTTATCATTCTACAATGACACCTTCTCCAGTCCATTTTCCATCAAAAACAAAATGAAAATGATGGCCCAGAAAGTAGCTCAGGGGCTAGAGTGAAGGATTTGCAAGCATGGTGCAATGCCCAGCATGGCACATACCACAGTGATGTTCTGGCCTCTCTCTAATGAAATAAATCTTAAAAAGATGAATGTGAAAATAATTTTTTACTCAATTTGTGTACTTCGAGTAGAAGCACTATACTTGTGGTTAAAAGAGCAGATCTAGGTGCACAGAACTGAGATCACTGGTAGTTAACAAAGCTTGTCTTTTTCATGGGTAAAATGGGGATAATGAATAAAGCCCATATGGCTCATATGCTAATGCAAGGCTTAAACGAGTTATTGAATGAAAGAATGCTCAAAATCGTGCCCTATGCACAACAAACATGAAGTAATAAATCACAGTTATAATGAACAGTGTTGTTTGTATTCCCCCCACTGTTAATGTGTGAGTACACAGTAGGTGCTAGATCCTGTAATTAATCCTAGAACAATGGCGATGGATGCCTAATTCCTTAAGACAAGTGAATACACTAATTGCTTGTAATAACAGTAATGAAATAAAATTAAGTTGAATCTCAAATTGAGACAAAAAAATAAGTTATAATTCTAAATGACCATCAAATACTGTTCTAACCCAAATACAGTGGTAGGATAAGTTCACAGTCTTCAGCTGGAGAGAGCTCACAGGTGAGGCATGTGCCTCCCAGCACTACATGGGAGGTGTTAGGCAATAGAGGAAGCTCAGGTACTTTGATCTCTCTCTACTCTCCCCACACCCAAAGTACCAAATGGGAAAAATAAGTAATAAAAGCATCAAGAAGTAGCTCAGGGGGCCTGGTGGTGGTGCACCTGGTTAAGCACACACATTACAATGTGCAAGGACCCAGGTTCAAGCCCCTGGTCCCACCTGCAGGGGGAAAGCTTCAGAAGTGGTGAAGCAGGGCTGCAGGGCATCTGCCTATCTCTCTCCCTTCCTTCTCAATTCCTCTCTATCTCTATCCAGAGTAAGACAGAGTTCAGTTGTAAAATTTATTTCTTCTATTTAAAGGTATTATGCTGTTACAATAAAACAATTTTTTACTAAATCATGTAGTAGTCAGTCCAGTTCACAATTCTCTGTTTATACCTATATTTAAGAGAAAAAATTCAAATGTATGAAATTATATATCAGAAAAACAACCTAGTTTGACATTCTAAGAAAAAAAGATCCCTATATATCTTCAAATAAAAGTGACATAGGACAATCCCATATGTGATACACATCAGATATCTATATAGGTTGATATTTTAAATTCATACTTAGGGATCAATAAGAAAATATTCACAATATATAACTGTCAAACCAAACCTATAAAACAGCTCTTTCAAGGAATTAAAACTATGTGAATTACTCACATTTTACACATGAAGAGACATAAATGGACAGAAAAGGCCAACAATTTTTTCAGCAGCTGGAAATGCTAAATTTAATTACTGAAGAGAAATCATGCAGAGAAGCTGACAAATAAAATTTACAACGAGTGCAGGAAGTCATTCAAAAAGTATTAAAGATTTCAGTATCCAATTATAACTATAACCCAGGCCCAAAGAATGTATGGATATTATGTGATCCCCAAAATCTACAATATAGGACCACAGTGTAGAGCTAACTCAGCAATGTGCTATAATTGAATGCATCATCCATAAGTCCATTTAAATGGTACTAATTATTTTGATAAAGGTTGATTTATATGAAATAAGGAACATAAAAAAACAATGTCAATTTTATTAAATGAACCAATCAAAACCACTGTTGAGGCTAAATGATAAATAAGATGAAAAAATAATGGATGGAGAACTTTAGTTTTGTCCTGTACCAAAACTATATTTACTCTAAAAATTGTGATTTCTACTCTTGGGACTCATAGGTATACTTAAAAAACCATTAATAAAAAATGCATACAGGTGGTACTACCCAGTCTGCATCCTTCCTTAAATTATCTGTTAGAATGATATTCTATATATACTTAAATTTTAATACTTCATCCAACTGATGCCTTCTTCAAATTATACTAGGATGCCAGGACCCTGTCTGAGTGTTTTTCTTGCCAACATAAAATTACCACTGGCATTCAATGCTTGCATGATTGCACTACTCCTGATAGAATCTATTATATTTTTAGATGGTGATTTGTTGTTATTGTTTTAGTTTTTAAATAGTGGGTACATAACAGGGGAAGAAAGGGAGGTAGAGGCAGAGAGAGGTAAGACCCACAGCACTGTTCCACAGACTGAAGCTTCCCCCATGCAGGTGTTCTCAGATGGTGGCTGGGATCTTACCCCTGCATCCTCATGCATGATAAAGTGTGAGCTCTACTGAGTGAGCTATTCACCCCCGAGAGACCCCTCCGGGATTATTTTATATTTTTCTTTTTGTAGTGCCAGGATTCCACACAAGCACAATTTTACCACCCCTGGTGCAACTTTTTTCCTTTCTTTTTAACTCCAGACAGAAAGGAACCACAGAACTGATTCACTAAGAGTTTCTATGGTACCCCCATGTGAGCCTCACACACAGCATGGTGTACATTATACCATGAGAGAGGAAGGAGAGGGATTCAGAGAGGAAAAAAAGACATCCTAAAACTTCTCCTTGCTTCTGACGCTCATTCTTTGTATGGAGCTTCCATGTGATAATCAGAAATGGTCCTCAGAGAGGGCAAAGTGTGCACTCTACTGGGTCAACTATCCCCCAGGTAAATTGTCTGCTAATTAATTTGCTTATCTTTGGAGAAAGAAAGCATATGGAAATAAATCAGTACTGTCTGGTGAGTTACAAAACCAAAACTGCAGATGTTTTAAAAATCAAAATTTCAGACTAATTCTATTAAAAATAGAGAATGTGGGAGTCCGGCAGTAGCACAGCACGTTAAGTGCACGTGGCACAAAGCGCAAGGACTGGAGTAAGGATCCCAGTTCAAGCCCCAGGCTCCCCACCTGCAGGGAAGTCACTGCACAGGTGGCGAAGCAGGTCTGCAGGCGTCTTTCTCTTCCCCTTTCTGTCTTCCCCTCCTCTCTCCATTTCTCTCTGTCCTATCCAACAATGACATTGTTAACAACAACAATAATAACTACAACAATAAAATAAGTGCAACAAAAGGGGAAAATAAATAAATAAATAGAATTATAAATAAAGAGAATTATGTGATCATTTCAAGATAGAAAACAAGTGAATAAGTACATTTAAAACATTTTAAATTGAATTCTAATAAAATCTAAATGATCCCACATATATAATAAAATTACAGAAAGAAAAATTATGGGGGGGAAATAAAAAATGCAACCCATAAAAGTTTTAAAATATAAAACAGTAAAAAAACTAACAGATAAAAAAAAAAAAAAAACCCTAAGATTTTTGTTTGCATGAGCAAGAAAACAGATATTTAGATTAAAACTCCTGGAGCAGGCCAGTGGTGCATCTCGTTACATGTAGCCGTGCTCAAGGGCTCCTGGACCCCACGGGCAGGAGAAAAATTTCACAAGCTGGGAAGCAGTGCTGCAAGTGTCACTCTTTCTGTCTTCTTATCTCCCTTCCTTCCCTTTTTCTTTCTGCCCTATCAAATAAAATAAATATATTAAAAAATAAATCAAGGGGCTGGACAGTAGCACACCAAGTTAAGCACACAGAATTTTGGTCCATACTCCCAGAGGAATAAAGAATAGAGAAGTTTCAAATGAAGGAGATGGGTCAGGAACTCTGGTGGTAGGAAGTGTATGGAACCATACTCCTGTTATCTTACAATCTTGTTATCCATTATTAAATCACTCATAAAAATACAATAAAATAAATTTCTTTTAAATCAACTATAAGGTGAGACTAGAGAGACCACATAGCACTCTATCAGACTCAAACTGATACCCCAACAATGACCAGCTTAAGGATCCCAGTTCGAGCACCTGGCTCCCAACCTGCAGGGGGGTGGCTTCACAAGCGGTGGAGCAGGTCTGCAGTTGTCTTTTTTAATTTTAATATTTTATTTATTAACCAGAAACACAGGAGAGAGAGAAAAAGAACCAGACATCACTCTGGTACATGTGCTGCTGGGGACTAAACTCGGGACCTCCTGTTTAAGAGACCATTGCTTTATCCACTGTGCCACCTCCCAGAACACGTCTTTCTCTCCCCCACTATCAATTTCTCTCTGTCCTAGCCAACAACAACAGTAGCAGCAATAAGAATAACAGCAAAAACAACAATGGGGAAAAGATGCCACCAGGAGCAGTGGATTTGTAGTGCAGGCACCTAGCCCCAGAGATAACCCTGGACACACACACACACACACACAGCTAAGACACAGCTCATACCTTACTGGTTTGATTCTAGGCACCATCTGAGTTACCTACCGGTGGTGGGGCAGTGCTCTGGTGTCACTCCACCGGTCTTGATGTCTAAGGATATATTCACAAAATTTTTAAAAGGTACCCAGGAGGCCACTCAGCAGCACAAGGCTGTATACAGGTGGTTCATTCCCCAGGGCTGCATTAAAAGGAGGGGGTCTGTGGGGGGGAAGGAGGAATTCTTGAATATTATTCAAGGAATGAAATTAATATAGGGATATGGGGTGGATAGTATAATGGTTATGCAAAGAGACTTTATGCCTGAGGCTCTGAAGTCCCAGCTTCAATCTCCTGTACCACCATAAACCAGAGCTGCTCAGTGCTCTGGGGGAAAAAGAGACACACACACAGAGAGAGACATACACACACAGAGACACACACACACACAGAGAAACTAATGTAAGTATTAAAACATAAATCTGGGGCCAGGCAGTGGCATATCTGGCTGAGTGCACATTACAATGCTCAAGGATCCAGGTTCAAATCCCCAGCCCCCCACTTGTAAGGGGAAAGCTTCAGAAGTGGTGAAGCAGGGCTGCAGGTGTCTCTCCCCGAGGCCCCACCCAGCCATCTGGCTGTGTATCTATCTCCCCTTCCCTCTGGATTTCTCTATCTCTATTTAATAAATTAAATTTTTTAAAAAAATAAGTCTATATGGTTTTACTTATCAAACTGAAAATTATTCAGGAATGACTTGATGCTATGTATAAATGGGGGGGGGGCTTTTATGTTTAGCAGTATGTATTTAGACACTAAAAATATTGATCCCAACTATCTAGAACTCAGAAATAATCTCAATTTTTCATTGAAATAAATTCAGTCAACTGAAGTAATGAAATACAAAGGCATATAAATATTCATAATTTACAAGAAAATATTATAAGAGTAAAATAAAGATATGTGATGTATATAAGAATAAAGAATGGGACCTAGGTTTGAGTCTAATACCTACCACACTGAAGGAAATTTCAATGCTGTGATGACTATCCCTCTACCTCCCCACCTCCTTGGAGAAAGAAAAAAAAAATAGACAGCCTGTAATGGTGAAACCCCAGATACAATAAAAAAATAGAAAGAATGCACAATAATGAAATCATTATATTTACATTGGAGAGTACTATGTAACTACTATAAGTAATATCTTCCCAAAATATCATGAATGGCAAATTGCACCTTAATTATTTAAATATGTATTTTGAAAGCACTCTTTAGAAACTCAAATGGTTAGTGGGTATTTTCAATGAATGAATGGTGAAGTGTGCATGCACTTGAAAATGGTATCTGGATAAATGGAATCTTTGTACTACTTGCACAACTTCTAAGTCTGTAATTATTAAAGTGAAAAGGAAAAGTAAAGCAACAGAGCTAAGCAAATATTAAAGCTAGAAAACATATTTTTATTCTTTATTTTCTTTTTTTTAATTAAGTTTTCATTTATTTATTTATTTATTTTCCTTTTTGTTGCCCTTGTTTAACATTGTTGTGGTTATTAATGTCGTTGTTGTTGGATAGGACAGAGAGAAATGGAGAGAGGAGGGGAAGACAGAGAGGAGGAGAGAAAGACAGACACCTGCAGACCTGCTTCACCGCTTGTGAAGCGACTCCCCTGCAGGTGGGGAGCCGGGGGCTCGAACTGGGATCCTTACACAGGTCCTGGCGATTTGCGCCACGTGCGCTTAACCCACTGCGCCACCACCCGACTCCCTTATTCTTTATTTTCTAAACTCTATGAAAGCCATGAATCACATTTATTATTAGGATATTAAGATTTATTTTAAATGGAGAGCAAATAACCATAAAACCACACAAAATACAGATACTGAGAAGCTAAAAAATGAAGCCTAAAATTGGAAGCTTAGTTCTCTAAAATTGATTTGCTAGTATGTCTAACATTGCTTTCCTACTGTCAGGCAGATACCGAATAATAAAATATTTCAAAGGGAAAATATTACATGATCCATCTCACGTATCTGTGGGGGATATGGAGAAACTGCCTATTAGGTTCTGGTTCAAAAGTCATCTGTTATTATCTATGTGACCAAGGCCAAATAATTCTCTCAATCTGTCCTTCAAAGATTTGAAATTGACATTAGAAATGTGTTTTAAGCCTCAAAACCTAGAAAAAGACCAGGTCCCATGAGATAGGGCACATGTACCCATGCATCCATAAATTAGGGCAAAATATATACCTTAAAGCAGAAGTGCACAATAGTTCGCAGTGAGTCAATAAATGAAGCAAGCAAGTAGAAAGACCTAAAAAGACACCATAAAGTACCTAATGAAATAGTTTCTACTTAGACCTAGATACCCTCCTCACCTACTTCCTATTACACTTCCCTCAGTCACTCCAAAGCTAAACTTCTCAAAGTAAGGACTACAAAAGTTGAATAAGGGCAAGAGACTGGCATACTTTATTGATAACTCTTTAGTCACTATCAGGCCACCCCATCAGCTGGGGCCCTAGTCAGAGAGACCTGGGATTCCCACACAAACACTAAACCTCAAATAGATCCCTCTCTCCATTATCACTGGTCATCTCCTTCAGGAACAACATAGTGGATCCCCCCTCTGGGGGTCTCCATAGGGCCTTACCCTCAATGTGGATCAGCAATGGGAGAGAATGTCCCATCCTCCAAAGGGGGACTGGATAACATTCTCTCTATCACCTGAAGAAGATGGGTCTTGAAATTGGTGCAACTCGGAATGTTCCTACTGATGACCACAGAATGCAAGTTTGGACCTTCAGGGATGCAGAGGTCACATAGGCTCCAAAGCTGAATATGGGCGCCAGATCACATCAAATCGATGCGGTTTACAGTCAACAACATACACCTTTTCCCATATTTGGGAGCTACTCTCTTCCCTGATCCAGCTTTCTAGCCCTTTTTCCAGCCATGACATCATGTCCCCAGTCAATAACCTGGGCCCACCGGCATATCAGATGCCAGGCTCAGGCAAAAACTAATGAAGTCATGGGCCCTTTGGAATATACCTAAAATAGACCTAGTAACTATTTCCAAAATGGAGACCCCAAATCTTCATCTGCAATATTCCAGCCTTTAGGTTTATGATTAATCACCAATTTGTATGGCTTTACATGTTCTTTTTTTCAGCCACCAGGTTCCAGACGCTACCATAATTCCAACCTGACTTCCCTGGACAGATGACCCCACCAATGTGTCCTAGAACTCCACTTCCTCAGAGCCCTGCCCCACTAGGGAGAGAGAGAAACAGGCTAGGAGTATGGATTGACCTGTCTACACCCATGTTAGGTGGGGAAGCAATTACAGAAGCCGGACCTTCCACCTTATGCACCTCATAATGACCTTGGGTCCATACTCTCATGGGGTTAAAGAATAGGAAAGCTATGAGGAAGGGATGGGATACGAAGCTCTGGTGGTGGGAATTGTACACCTCTTATCTTATGGTCTTGTCGGAGTTTCCATTTTATAAATAAATAAATTAAAAAAAAAAAAGAAACGTGTTTTAATCAGGCTGGGGGTATAGATAGACCTGTCAATGTCCATGTCCAGAAGAGAATCAATTACAAAAGCCAGACCTTCCACCTTCTGCATCCATAAAGAGGGTTAAAGGATAGAGAAGTTTCCAATGAAGGAGATGGGGCACAGAACTCTGGTGGTGGGAACTGTATGGAACTGTATTCCTGTTATCTTACAATCTTGTAAGCCACTATTAAATCACTAATAAAAATAAAATGAATGTGCTTTAAGTCAACTAGAAGGTGAGATTAGAAAGACCACATAGCACTGTATCAGACTGAAATCCCAGCTTCACTGAATACGAGCTATACAACCTATTAAAAAAAGGTAGTAGGCTTCTGTTGCAGATTTTCCTATCAAGAAAACTGGGATGGTGGTGATAACCAAAATTAACGTAAAAGGACTTTTTGGGAAGAGGTTTATTTATAACTTGCAAGAGTTTAGAATAATAAGCAATACCATATAAGTATATTGAAAGTAATGGTAAAATTTTGTTTTTGAAAACATTTCATTGACTAACAGTCTGTTAAGGTAAAACAAACAACAAACAAACCAAAAAACCCAGCTGAAAAAAGTAAAAAAAAGTAAAAAAAAGAAAAAAGTAGAGACTGACTGTTATATTAAGAACTAATCACTTTGGGTCCATGATTGCTCAACAATTTGTTTGGCTTTGTATGTTAACTCTCTTTTCAGTCACCAGGTTCCAGGTGTCATCAGGATACCGGCCAGACTTCCCTGGATTGAAGACCCCACCAATGTGTCCTGGAGCTCAGCTTCCCCAGAGACCCACCCTACTGGGGAGAGAGAGAGGCAGACTGGGAGTGTGGACCGACCAGTCAACTCCCATGTTCAGCGGGGAAGCAATTACAGAGGCCAGACCTTCTACCTTCTGCGACCCACAATGACCCTGGGTCCATGCTCCCAGAGGGATAGAGAGTGGGAAGGATACTGGGGAGGGGGTGGTATATGGAGATTGGGTGGTGGGAATTGTGTGGAGTTGTACCCCTCCTACCCTAAGGTTTTGTTAATTAATCCTTTTTTAAATAAAAAAAATAAAAAAAAAATTGGATTCTCAAGTATGAGGGTCTGAGTTCCATCCCCAACAGAACATGTAACCAGAGTGATGTCTGGATATTTCTCTCCTCCTATCCATCTTATTCATAAATAAATAAAAAAAATTAAAAAAAAAAAGATAAGGGAGTTTCAGACCACCTAATTTCCTTCATGCATTCTCTTGGGATATACATGTACTGTCAGTGACCTCTATAAGACCCTCCTGGCTGGTGGTAATGAGCAAAGCTGCCAATCTGAGCCATGTCCTGTGGAAACCTTTTTTTTTCTTTTTTCTTTCTTTCTTTTTTTGTTTTTAGCAGTTTACTAGGTAGGTAAGGAAGGGGTGGGAATGGTGGGGTTAAGGATGGGATAGAAGCAAGGGATAATACATCTGGAAGGGCTGAAAGACTCTGAGCAGGCAGGCTTGAGAAAAAGACTCTGCCACCCTGGGGAAGTAAAAAAAAAAAAAGAAAAAAAAAAAAAAAGAACTAATCAAGTGTTTTCAAGCTCGCTCTTTTTTATTGTACCAGGGCTATAGCCGGGGTTCGGTGCCTGAAAACCAAACACACCACTTCTGGAGGTCATTTCGCATTTATTTATTTGTTTGTTTTTCCGTAAGACAGAAACTGAGAAGAGAGAAAGGGAGGGGGCTTGAGAGCTGCAGCACTGCTTCACTGCTGGTGAAACTTCCCCCGTGCAGGTGGAGATGAGGGGCTTGAACTCAGGTCCTGGCACATAGTACGATGTGTTCAGCTGAGTTTACCACCACCCAGGCCCCTTTATTTCATTTTTTTAAAAAGATTGTTTTTATTTCAAATATGCTAACTGACTGATCAGTGTGAAGCCCACTATCACTAACAAGAAAATTCAACTCTTTGGTAGATGACTTTTCTAGCAACAATAACCAAATGAACAATGAGAAACTCTTGTGTATCATAAATTACAGATTCCTTAAAAATATATATTTTACATGATAATCTTGATCACATTTTACAAGTATATCAGTAAGTTTAAATACACTAAACACTGGTACAGGATTTTTCTAAGCAAAGCAACCATGAATTGTGCATACATCCACACATATTCCATATTCACCAGTTTCAATGTTCCACTACACAATCTGTTTAATAAACAACTGCTTGCAGCTATAAGATTAAAAACTAAAGTTAAGATGTATACCAAATCAATGATGTCATGACATTCAAGGAACCTCTACATAAATCAAAAGCAGAATATGTCAAGGATATCCTTTCTCCAGTGATACTCATGCAATGAACTAAAAAGATGAGCATCTCAGAGTTACATGGTCATCAATCCCTTGATAATAAATGAAACAAGTCAGCTACTTTACAACCACAAACACTATATTAAATATATGACATCTCTTTTGTTGCAGGAGGAAATAAGTAGCTGTAGATAAAGTTGAGATATTTTATTAAAGAATGCACAGCATGAATTCAAGGCTGAATATAGATAGCCTTTAGAATATAAGCTGTCCAGAAAAAATACACTTCATCTTGTACAATATTATTTAAGATTTAAGAGCAATATATCAATACTTAGAAATTTATTAAACATAAGTATATTTTATCAGCTGGGGTTCTGTGATATAAAGATGGTAATTCTTTTTCTATGAAAGACTAGTTAATATATATATGTATATATGTGTGTGTGTATGCCCTTTAAAAACTAACTCTCACAAGAAACAGTTGGACAAATACATTTTTTTCCACTCAAAATTTAAGTAGCAAAATTTACTTGGAAATAATTGTTTTATTTGTACATTTTACTATCAAGGTTTCTATTATATAGTTTTGCAAATCCCATAGCAAGACATTACAGATTAAAATGAAAAACTATTAAGCAAAATATAAAGTTAAGTAACTTTAAAAAGCCTTCCTCACTTAATCCTGCATGCTAGAATTAAATCTTGTTTGTTCACATATTCTACAGAAGTCTAATGAAATGTAAATGTAATTCACATATTAGCAGTTAAGAGGAAAATTACCTCATCTGTATCCCAGTTGTATGACTCTGGGTTATTTCATTCTTATGTTATTTTCTCATTTAAGAAATGAGACATCACAGTACTGCCTTTGGGGTTTATTATAAAAATAGAATCAGTTGAAACTTATAAAGTATCCAAAATAATACACAACATAAGCACTTACAGAATACTAGCTACTATTGAAAGGGATTAAGATATAATGCAGGAGAGAAGAATAGGCAGATTGGTCTGTCTTTGTTAGCTCCCAGATGGGGACAATAAGTGTCACATAGGTAGGATCTAGAAAGGGCAGCAAAGGAAATGAGAACAATAACCAAGACAAACTGACACCTTTTCTGCAGAAGTGGTAGTTTGGGAGAGCATAAAGGGGTACTATGTGGCATAAAGTCCCTAGCTTGCACCTGGAGACTGAGGGGGTCACAGGAAGATTTGGAACACACAGCCCATCCAGTTTATAGAAACTTCCCAGAGAACTGGGAAGTAGTTATCCCAGAGGTAAGCACAAATCCATATCTGAGACCCTGGCTGAGGCTGGACGCAGAAACAAAGAGCCAGCAAGTCCCACAGTGTTGGGCACCATATACATAACAAACCTATGAGCAAGTGGCTGTTGAGGACAAGTCAGAAGACTGGAGCTGAGCCTGGGGATGCATTCTCACAATCAAAGAAACCCACCCCCACAGCCAAATTCACAGGAGGGTAGGTTTGCACTTCCTAGGCGAGAAACATTGTGTGTGTGTGTGTGTGTGTGCGTGTGCGTGTGCGTGTGCGTGTGTGTGATATTTTTGGGACAATCTTCCCTACACTGCCAGAGTCTGACAGAAAGGAAAATCACAAAGTGAAACTGGAACTGGGTGTGTTGTATTGTACCAAAGCAAAGGACTCTGGGGAAGGAAGTGAATGAAGAAAGGGTCGAAGAGGTTGTTGGAATACTGGTGCATGATGGTGGAAAGAACCTAAGTTGGGGTGAGAATGGTTTACAGACACATATGAGAACATGAGAACCTGTACCCCCATGTGTTAATAAATGTACTGTAAACCATTAACCCTCCAATAAAATGATAAATATGAAAAAAAAAAAAAAAAAGTAAAAAGAAATGAGTTAAAAAAAAAAAAAGAACCAGGGGGCTGGGCGGTAGTGTATTCGGTTAAATGCACATGGCGCAAAGCGAAAGGACCGGTGTGAGGACCTCAGTTCGAGCCCCAAGCTCAGCAACAAGGGCAACAAAATGGGAAAAATAGCCTCCAGGAGAAGTGGATTCATAGTGCTGGCAGAAAGCATCAGCAATAACCCTGGAGGCAAAAAAAAAACCTTGGAATTAAGAAATGGTGAGTAATAAAAGAAGGAATCATTATTGGTACTTTGATGGTGGGTGTGCTGTGTTTTAACAGACATCTGGAAGAGTTCTGAAACTGTACCCCTAAAAAATAATTATGTTCACTGATGCAACCCCAACAAAAACAAAAAAAATTAAAGGAATGTGATACTGAATATCCTTTATACATTCTTAATAAGATTATAAAAGGGTATTGAGTATTAGGAATTCAACTTAATTCAAAGAGAAGCAAATGTAGTAAAACTTAACCAAGGAGTCTAGGATAAGTAGATAGTATAAATAGTTCTTATCTACACCTGTAACTTTCCTCAATATATCAGCTTATTTCAAATAAGAGATTCTCTATTACACAAACAATACAGAGCAAGATATCTTACCCAATGAGAAATGACTATAGTTTGTATTTTGGTAACAAGACTAACAGCTTCTAATAGAAGTTGACCTCAAATATTAACCGAAAACAGACAATATTCCTGATTTGCATTCTTAACCTATTATTGCATCTAATAATTTTAGCGAAGTCCTTAATAATTCTAGTAAGAAAATTTCTAGTAAGAAAAAAAGATTTTCCTAGATCATATTAGTACAAATCTCAAAGCAAAATTTCTTTTTTCTAGCATTTTTATGAACTATCTTTCATTTATAATACCAAAAATTTTGTTAAATAATAGTGTCCAATGTCCCTGTGAATTTTTTCCTAACTTTAGTAAAGAATTCGAACATTCAAACATTATGCTAGTAAATTAAAATTTATATTAGTAGATAATCCTGGCCCTAATCAGATTACCTTATATATATTTTTTCTCAGACTATTATTTGGCTGCTGAAATCTAACAGACTTTTCCCTACATTTGTCTATAGGTTCACATGATTTTCTATTTTTCACATAGTGTAATTTATTTTGCATGTATATTAATATTAAACCATCATTGGATTCCATAAATTTAATGGATTGCATTATAAAATTGTTCATTATTGGATTATGTTTGTTAATCTTTCAGTTAGAATTTTGTGCCATTTCTATACGTAAAAATAGCTTTTCAAAGTTTTTTCTCCCTACTATCTTGACCATGTCATGATGGCTCTATACAATGTACTGGATAACCTTTCATCCTTTTTGTCTTAGCCATTTCTTTAGGTTTGTGATTAGCAGTGGTTTATAAGACTAAGTTTACAGAGTATAGTTCCACACTACACCCATGCCCACAGTTCTCTCCCCTAACCTCCTCAGTGATAACCATGATAGTTCTCACAAAGCCTTCAAGATAGTTTTAATCTTAATACACCAGGAAAGCTATCAGAAACATTTTTAATTATATTATCATAATGTTAGAGAAAACCCAGATGATGCTTTTTTTTTTTTTTTCAATTCTTAGCAAATGTTCTTGTCAAATTTTGTAACTCATCTTAGCTGAACTTTTGGTCATTTATAAAGCTATAAAACAATTTTATCCTACCTAAATTCACATTGGTTACACATGTTTATGCAACTGTTAATACTGTTAAGAGAAGGAGTGGTCCCTGGTGGCTCTATAACTGCCCTAAAGCCGCCCTAACCCCACCTTAATCCCAGTGAGGATTCAAGAAGAAAATGGTATGAGCTTCCATTTCCTCAACTCAGTTTTGAAATTACACATTGACTACACACATTACAGTATGCAAGGCCGGGGTCAAGCCCCCAGCCCCCCACCTGCAGGGTGGAAGCTTCACAAGTGGTGAGGCAGGTCTTCAGGTGATTCTCTGTCTCTCATTCTCACTCTCACTATCTTTTAAAAAATTTTTTTGCCTCCAGGGTTATCACCGGGTAGGCTATTACCATGCTCTCAAAATTAGCATGCTCCCAAAATTCAAGGATAAAGCAGCAGCTAATGTCTCTGCTCAGTTTTTCTTTAGAAACCTGGAAGATGGAATCTCTACCATAATGGTTTCATTTTTGGTTAATCAGCTACCTCTGCTTTCCTAAAGACAGCTAAAACCCATCAGGAATTTACTTTATTGGAGAAAAAGAGTCAAGACTCAGCTCACACCATGAAGGTCAAGTCAGCCACAAACAGAAGCTGCTGTATATTATCTTCCCAGAATGTGTTATTCTCTCACATATTAACTTGTTGATGATATATGTTTGCAAAGACCACACTGTTATTTTCACCTCTGCAGTTTCCTGTGATTACTATTAAGGTTTAATAGTAATTTCTTCACACCACCCATGTGCTTCACCTACCTCAAATTCTGCATGTCTGTGAACATCCTCTGCTCTCTGCCTGCTCAGGATAAATTCAGCTTCATTTGCTACTCGTACTAGATGATCCTTCATTGTTTGACTAAGTAACCTATAAAAAATAAGAATGTTCCATGAATAAAGGCACATATACACACACAATCTTACCAGTGACTGCTCAGCTAGTGCACTTTGCTTTGGGAGAATAGCAGAATAAGTGGGAGTCAGGCAGCAGCGCAGTGGGTTAGGCACACGTGGCACAAAGCACAAGGACCGGCCTAAGGATCCCAGTTCGAGCCCCCAGCTCCCCACCTGCAGGGGAGTCGCTTCACAAGCATTGAAAGCAGGTCTGCAGGTGTCTGTCTTTCTCTCCCCCTCTGGCTTCCCCTCCTCTCTCCATTTCTCTCTGTCCTGTCCAACAATATCAACAACAATAACTACAATAATAAAAGAAGGGCAACAAAAGGAAATAAATATTTAAAAAAAGAATAACAGAATAAGTGTCAGAGGTAAGCACATCTTTTCTTTAAAAGAAATAAGAAAATAACCTTGTATTTGAGAAGTTATTTTTTTTAATCAATGGCGTTACATTTAAGAGTCAGGTGGTTAATTTTGATGATAATAAATTTCTCCAGCGGCTGCAAAGGTAGCTCAACACTGGGACACCTAAAGCTCCTGAGGCCACAGGTTCAGTCTCAGGCTCCACTATATGACAGATCTGGGCAGTTCTCTCTCATTCATAAAAGAATGACTCATTTAAAAAGCAGACTTCTTCATATAGTGACTCATATAAAACATTAGTATGGATCACAAAGTTAGAAGCCTTGAAATACCTTGGATATATAAGCAGTTGACTCATTTGGATGAATGTTTCCATAAAACTATATCTATTTCAAATATCAGCATATGCTACTAGCATGTATATGGTCCTGGTTTGATTCTGGGCACCAAAAACAAATAAAAGGAATCAGAAAGATAAATTGGACAGGACTAGGATTATTTTTTATACTATGCAATTAGATAATGCCCACCTAGAAAAGTCTCACAGTTATTACAGCAAAGACACCAGAAATCTACTCTCATTACATTGGGATGCCCCCCTTTTCACAGCAACGTCTTATAGAGAATAGAAATGAAATATAAACTTGGATACAAAGCCATTATCACACTACTAGCAAACTGTCCTACAGCTAATGGTCCACTGACACAGAGAGATAAATATATGAGGAGGTCAGTTACATTACTTACTAAATTGAAAACTAAAAAAAACATACATAATCATATAATAAGAAATTTCTCTGAATTTATCACAAAATATTTTTCACAAAAATATCATGAGGTGGGACAAAAGAAAATTGAAGAATGCTATTAACAATATGTTTGGGGCGCAAAGCACAAGGACTGGCATAAGGATCCCGGTTCGAACCCCGGCTCCCCACCTGCAGGGGAGTCACTTCACAGGCGGTGAAGCAGGTCTGCAGGTGTCTATCTTTCTCTCCTCCTCTCTGTCTTCCCCTCCTCTCTCCATTTCTCTCTGTCCTATCCAACAACGACAACAACAATAATAACTACAACAATAAAACAACAAGGGCAACAAAAGTGAATAAATAAATAAAATAAATATTTAAAAAAAATTTTAAAATTAAAAAAAAACAACATGTTTGGGCTATTAAAATGTAAAAATACACCAAATTGCCAGTGATGCATTTAAAACAAAGTCAAAGATTGATAGCTTATGGACCAGCAGATTTAAAGTTTGACTGGAACATAGCCATGCACATTTGCTTAACTATTTCCTGTGGCTGTTTCAGATTATATTACATTAAGATTAATCATATTAGAAACTATATAGGCTCTCCACCCTACTAGGGAAAGTGAGAGACAGGCTGGGAATATGGATCGACCAGTCAACACCCATGTTCAGCAGGGAAGCAATTACAGAAGCCAGACCTTCCACCTTCTGCATCCCACAATGACCTTGGGTCCATACTCCCAGAAGGATAAAGAACAGGAAAGCTAGCAGAGGAGGGGATGGGATACAGAGATCTGGTAGTGGGAATTGTGTGGAGTTCACCCCTCTTATCCTATGGTTTTGTTAATGTCTACTTTTTTTTTAAATAAATAAAAAAAGAGGGAAAAAAAGGAACTATATAGGCTCTACAAAATCTACAATATTTATTATCAGGTTCTCTATCCCAGAAATATACTAATTCCTGGTAAATGGGGCTATGTGGCCTCTTTATAGTATTCTATTCCTTGAGGCTTAATAGTAAGCAATAATTAAAACAGTACATCCTTAAAAAGAAAGAAGAAAAAAAAACAAAAACCAGGAGGTGGTGCAGTGGATAAAGCACTGGACTATCAAGCATGAGGTCCTGAGTTCAACCGCTGGCACCACATGTACCAGAGTGATGCCTGGTTCTGTCTTTCTCCTCCTATCTTCTTCATGAAGAAATAAATAAAATCTTAGGAAGGAAGGAAGGAAGGAAGGAAGGAAGGAAGGAAGGAAGGAAGGAAGGAAGGAAGGACAGAAAGGCTTTCTACTTTCCCGCTACTTATCAAGTTTCTATCAAATTCATAACCAGTACCTATAATTTGATTCCAGGTTTGCCAGAACCTCTCTACTAACTGCCCCCCAAAATTAGAAGACCTAAAGCAGAGCACATTAGATGTTAGTTTTTGTATATGATTTTCAGGTAAAAATCATTAGATTATTTTTTAAATGATGTTAAACACTACAAATCAGGCCTCAAATAAAAAAAAATCCCTTGTGCAATATTAAAATCTGCTAATGAATAACCTTCTCTGCCTCTACAGACAAAGAAAAGCAGGTTTTCATGAGTGGAGATGTAAAATACTTGTTTGTGATTCTTAGTTTCTCTCTAGAGGCCAAAAACCACATCATGAATTTACCATCAATATATTGCCTCACAGCACTCAGACATTAATTGAACTGATTAGTCAATAGCACACTCTCCTCACAAGCAAACTCAGAATGATTGTCTCCTGAACAAGCAAACTCAGAATGATTGCAGTTTCTTTCCTCTTCTACTACATTCCTGCAGGCCCCTAATCAATCAGCAAATATTGTCAATATTTCCTCTGTAATATGTCTATATTTAATTTATGTCTTCTATTTCACAGCCTCTAGCCTAAAATTCAAATCTTAGTCATTTCATCCACATTGTAACTCAGTTAAGTCCTCTGAATACTTATTCCGATCTTTTAACACATTTGTACAGAATTCCCTTTGTCATCTGAATTAAATAGATACATTGTCAAATATCTACTTAATACTTACTATGCTATAAAGACTAGTTAAACAACTAGAGATGAACTTTATTTTTAGTTGGAGAACAAATGTAGTGAAGTTATTTACAGCTTTAAACTTTGGTTTAAGTGCTGCGTTGGACATACTCTCAAGGCGACCTCCAGTAAACTTAAGTTTTCTATGATCTCGTGCTATGGTGTTGAATCTGAGCAGACTGAGGACATGGTTCCATCAAGGAGAATCTGGTAAAGATTATGGGATAATCACCCTTTAATTAGGTTGCCTTATAAGCAAAGGCGATAGGTTAGTCACATACCAAATGATATATGAGGCCTTCCTTTCTGGACTGGATTTTCCTAATCATTATGAAAAGTAAGTTGTCCTGTTGTGAGACAGTCAACTGGCAAGGAGGAGCGAGCAGCCTCTCTGATACCTCAGATCAGACTCAAGAGACAGTCAATAAGAAAATGAGGAAACCCCTACCCCCAGTCCTGTAAGTACAACAAACTAAGCTACGCCAATAATCACTAGGAACTTATATGAATGAGAGCCTAGTCACCAAGAGAAACATATATAGCTTTGCCTGTAATTAATGCAGATTTATGAAGTCTTAAACTGAGGAAACAGGTTGTGAACTACACAAAATTTTAAGACAGTATATATGTATATATATGTTGTTTTCAGCAGCAAGACTTGTGGTTATTTGTTATACAGTAATAGAAAAAGTATAAAAGTAAAGTCTAGGAATGCATGTGCAACTGTAGTTCAGCTGAAGCAAAGATCACAATGAACAACTAAGAGGCACCAATTCAGTAAGGCTTAGAGGAATACTGAAGAGCTTTTCATACAATTAGAGAGGGCAAAGGAGATAGCATAATGGTTTGCAAAGAGACTCTAAAGTTCCAGGTTCAGTTCCTGGCACCACCATAAGCCAGAGCTGAGCAATACTCTGGTAAAGAAGGGAGGAGTATGGGGCGGGGGTTGGGAGACTGCATAGTGTAATACACATAGACTTTCAATGCCTGAGGCATCAAAGGTTCCAGGTTCAACCTCTAGCACCTCCATAAATCAAGTTTAGCAGTAGTCTGGAAGGAAGAAAAGAAGGGAGGAAGGAAGGGAGAGAGGAAAAAGAAGAAGAGGAAGGAGAAGCAGCAGCAAGAGGAGGAGGAGAAAAAGGAAGAGGACAGAGGAAGAGAAGAAGGAAGAGGATGGAGCAGGAAGAAAAGGAGGAAGCGAAGGAGGAGGACAAGGAGGAGGAGGAGGAGAAATATGTCCACGGTCCCAATGTGGAGGTGTGAGGGTGTTGAGTTGATACCAATCATGGGGAGATAAGAAACTTACAAAACCCCCTTTCCTGCTCATTTTCCAGGAAAAAAAAAATAAATCAGCAAAATCAATTTATTTTAGCTCTGACATTTTCTAAACTTAAAGAAAAATATATACTATTATTATGTATAGTAGGGTATACACATGCAGGATGAGTACATTATATAGGAAATATATATATTTATTTATGTATTCATGTATTAGTATGTAAAAGTATCTTTAACAATGAAAGAGATGTAATTTGCAAACCTATTTCCGTCATGTAATTTTGTACCACTACCAGACAGAGGATTTCTGTGGACGGAGTGTACCAGAGTTCTTAAACTAGTCTGTCATTCAGAGATTACTAATTCTTTCATTCTCTGCGCTGGCTGATGACCTATTATTTAAGTAGTTACTAAAACTGGAAATATCACATTTGATTCTTTGTCAAACTTCACATTCAACAAACTAAGCACTGTCCTAACTGCAATAACTCTGAAAATTGTCTCTAACGTTTTCTTTTCTTCTACTTTTTGTTTTTCTTCTGCCTCCAGGGTCATCTGTAGGGCTTGGTGCCTACACTATGAATCTACTGAATCTACTTCCTGGCAGCCATTTTTTTCCATTTTATTGGATAGGACTGAGAAATTGAGAGGGGAGGGGAAAGCAGAGAGGGGGAGAGAAAGACACCTGCAGATCTGCTTCACCGCTTATGAAGCATCCCCTCTGCAGGTAAGGAGCAGGGGCTTACACCCAGATCCTTGCACGGGTCCTTGTGCTTTGTACTATGTGTGCTAACCAGATGTACCACTGCCCCCCCCCCCAAACTATTATTTTTTATTATAGTCAGTACTTTATTAGGGTAATCTTTCTAAAATGAAAAGCAATCACTGTATACTTCTTTTTTTTAATTTATTTTTATTTTCCCTTTTGCTGCCCTTTTTGTTTAACATTGTTGTGGTTATTGATGTCGTTGTTGGATAGGACAGAGAGAAATGGAGAGAGGAGGGGAAGACAGAGGGGGAGAGAAAGATAGACACCTGCAGACCTGCTTCACCACCTGTGAAGGGACTCCCCTGCAGGTGGGGAGCCGGGGGCTCGAACTGGGATCCTTACACCAGTCCTTGCGCTTTGCGCCAAGTGCGCTTAACCTGCTGAGCTACAGCCCGACTCCCCACTGTATACTTCTTTAAGTTATAACTGCCTTCCCATGATATACAGAATACAGTTAACTTTTTTTTTGCCTCCAGGGTTATTGCTGGGGCTCGGTGCCTACACTACGAAATCCACTGGTCCTGGAGGCCATTTTTCCATTTTGTTGCCCTTGTTGTTGTCATTTTTATTGTTATTGTTTTTGTTGGATAGAACAGAGAGAAATCGAGAGAAGATGGAAAGTTGGGGAGAGAAAGACACCTGCAGGCCTGCTTCACCGCTTGTGAAGCAAAACCCCCTGCAGGTGGGGAGCCAGAGGTCCAAACCCAGATTCTTGCACATTCCTTGCACTTTGCGCCGTGTGTGCTTGACCTGCTGCACTACCGCCTGGACCCCTACAGTCAGCTTTTGAATAGCTTATAAATCCCATTCATTTTGTCTGTTCCCTTATCCTCTAGGTATTGCTTATTCAGACACTATATTTTGTGCTTCTATACCTTTCTGCACCTGTAACTACCATAATTTCCACCAGGAATGGCTTCATTTCATATTCTATCTTGCCTATCTCATTCATCTCCCAAGGTAAAATGTTAAAGTCAGAACTACATAAAATCTTTTCTTATCCTACTTCTGCTGTACCCCCCACATAACTAATTATTCTCTACCAAGATGCATGTACTCCCTTTGTGGTATTTATTACATTACATCTTTCTGGGCATCATAATGTCAATAGTGTACAAATCTATCTTGGATATTGCAAACCTGTCTTCCAGCCTAGGTTGATTAGCCATATAATGTATCCTTGTATCTCTAGATCAGAGAACAGTGCATGGTCATTGCCGGGGCCCTGCAATGAATGTAAGGAAAAGCAACTGCTTGAACACTCAGTCACGCCAGGCACTTCAAGGCTACCAACTGTGAAGAATACAGACACATCAATTATCCATAGAAAGTTTACAATCTTGATTGCTCAACAATTTGTTTCGCTTTGTATGTTAACTCTCTTTTCAGTCACCAGGTTCCAGATGCCATCAGGATGCTAGCGAGGCTTCCCTGGATTGAAGACCCCACCAATGTGTCCTGGAGCTCAGCTTCCCCAGAGACCCACCCTACTAGGGAAAGAGAGAGGCAGACTGGGAGTATGGACCGACCAGTCAACGCCCATGTTCAGCGGGGAAGCAATTACAGAAGCCAGACCTTCTACCTTCTGCAACCCTCAATGACCCTGGGTCCATGCTCCCAGAGGGATAGAGAATGGGAAAGCTACTGGGGAGGGGGTGGGATATGGAGATTGGGCGGTGGGAATTGTGTGGAGTTGTACCCCTCCTACCCTATGGTTTTGTTAATTAATCCTTTCTTAAATAAAAAAAATTAAAAAAAAAAGAAAGTTTACAATCTAATACATACTGAGTCAGGAGTTCATGTAAGTACTGAGATAACTGTGATAAGAATCTTAAGATTCTTCCAGCATTTTCTTCCCTAGTCATCTTCAACAAAATTATAGTACAGTGCCTATGTGGTGGCACACTTGGTTAAGTGGACATGTTATATGTAAGGACCCAGGTTCAAGGCTTCTTTCCCTACCTGCAGGGGGAAATCTTCATGAGCAAGGAAGCAGGTACTGTAAGGGTCTCTCTGACTCTTTCCCTCTCTATCTCCCTCTCCTTTTTCTATTTCTCTTTGTCCTGTCAAAGGAAAAAAAAAAAAAAGGCTGCCAGGAGCAGTGAATTTGTCGTGTAGGTATCACACCCAGAGATAACCCTGGTGGCAAAAAAAAAAAAAAAAAATTATAGCAAGTTTGCCTCTTACCTGAGCTGCTGCTCAACTGTCTGCCCTGCTCTATGTACCACCTTTCAATTTTGCACTGTCCCAGAGTTCAGATTTCAAATCTGTGTTCTTTCCTCTGTCTAAACTCTCTCATCTGTTCTCTAACCTTTAAATCTCAATACATGCTACTGATTCTGGTTTCTACCTCTAACCCTCGTTCAACTCACATGGTCAATTACCCAACCAGAATCTTCATGTTTAACATTTTCCAAACCAGAACTCTTGATTCGACCAATAACACCTTCTTCTAGCACTCATTTTTTCCTACTTTAATAAAGAGTACCTAGTCCACTTAAATAAACCCTAGGATTAATCCTTGATTTATCTTTCCTTTGCCTTCAAACTCAATTCATGAAATCTGCTTCTACAGCTTTAACTCTTAAATATGTCACACATCTGTCCATTTATCTACATCATCATTGCTATCGCATCAGCCTAAGCCACCATCATCTCTTGCCTGGAATACTTCAGTAATATTTTCCTTGATTTATATGCTTCCATTTTAACCTATACACTGACCCATCACAATTCATTCTTTAAGAAAAGTATAATTCATAGGCAAGGAAAATTATACACATGTGAAAGAATAAATTTTAGACCCTAACCTCACACCACATAGGAAAATCAACACAAAACAAGTTAAAACCTACTATAATGTCAATGATTCCAATACTTTGCTAAGCAAAAGGGGGGCAAGAGCCAGAAAAATAGGTCACTTGGATAGCACACTGCTTTGCCACTCTTGTGCAATGCAGATTCAAGCCCAGCACCCACCAAATAGAAGGAAGCTTTGGTGCTCTGATTTTCCTTTTCTCAGCTACTCTGCTTCTCAGTCTATATCTGGAAAAGATGGCCTTGGAGCATAGAAGCCCCAAAGATGACCAACAAATAAATGAATTAAACATGGCAACAGGAAATGAGCACAAAACTTATGAACAGACTCCTGGCCTGATTTTCTGTATTATTTTCTTCTTTTTTTAATAGAAGGGGAGAGATGAGGAAAGAGCAGTAAGAGACAATCCAGCACAGTTCTACTGTCCACTGAGACCACCTGGTGCTGTGCGCTGTGTTCCCACGTGGTGATGGAAATAGAACCCAGGCCCCTCACACACAACGAGGCACATGCTCTTTTAGGTGAGTTATCTCCTAAAAGAGATAACTCCTAAATTGTGTCTGAAACACAATTATTTTACCACATCTAAAGGGCCCTATCTCATCTGAAACCTGAATACTTCTGACTTTTCCCAACCCAATTCTCTTCCTTGCTGGTTTACTTCTACCTAACCAGTGTATTATGTGCTTCTAGAACACAACACCATTAGCTCTTGGAGAATTTTCTGTGTTCTTGCTATTGCTACTCCCTTACCTTAAAATGTAGTCACCTAATTCTCAATGTAGTGCTGCTTCTTCACAACCTTTTTGTTTTCCTCAGAGCACTGCTCAGCTCTGGCTTATAGTGGTGGTGGGAGTTGACTCTGGGACTTTAGCACCTCAAGTATGAGTCTTTTTGCATAAGTATTGTGCTATCTACCCCAGTCCTGCACAACTCTTCTCTCAGCATTCTATCCTGACTTCTCTAAAGGCTTTCACTCTTGAGAGTCATTCACTACCTTGTTTTTTTCTTCCAGGCATTTGTGAATTGCCTCATTTGTTCATTTATTTATGATCCGTCCTCTCCTCCGTGACAGCGCTCTTATTCACAGCCAGAATAAGATCCTTAGATTTCAGAACATTGACTAGCACAAAGAATATAATTAATAAGTGCCATGTGAGTGAATAAGAGCCAAAACTACTGAAAAAGTTTGTTCACTTTTTATATAAAGCTGAGGCTTCATACCTGGATGATTCACCGCTCTCAGGACTCTTGCTTTTTTTTTTTTTTCTCCAGGTAGAAGATGAGAGACATACAGAGTGAAGTAGAAATACCATAATATGGCACCACCACTTGTGAAGTCACCCGTTTGCATAATGTTCCCATGTGGTGGCAGGGGCTCAAAGCTGGGTCCTCATGCATGGCCAAGTATGCACTCTACTGGCTAAGCTAAAAATAGGAATTTGCTATTACCTTAAAAAAAAAAATCTTGAATTGGTTCTTTAAGAACCAATTCAATCTTGGTTCCTCCTATGGAATACTTACTTTACCCTACAAAAACATTTATGTCATCCTTATACCTAATACTATGTCCATAGCATATAGAGTTGTTTATATAGCACCTTAATAAATAACCTTACTAGCTGTATTATTCTAGTCAGCTTATCAAATCACAGCTGATTGAAGAACATATATCTTTTGTTTATTCTTGTTTTTCAACCAATCATAACAATTAAGACATTGTTTGAGTAGACTATACCCAAAAATTATGTTGCAACAATATATTGGGTTGTTGGAAAAAGTTATGGTGTATTTTTTAAATGTTTTTCTCAGCAAAAATGCATCATGACTTTTCTGATAACCCCATAGTTTGTGAATATTAAGGAGATTCCAACATATCTAAATTTATCTAGATAAAATCAAAAGCAACGCTTTAAAGTTTTTTAGGCTTAGACACAACTATATGTGTGTTCTAGTAGATGCCCCACCAGCCAGCCTATGTTTGAAACATTTTCCCTGGGTAATGACACTGATCATATTATTTAAAAGAGCATTATAATCTAATTTTGATATGTAAAAAATATGTTACTGTTTCTAAATAAGAAAGGATGCAGGGGGTTGTACACCAGGTTAAGCGCAAGTAGTATGAAGCACAAGGACCTAAGCAAAGATCCTGGTTCAAGCCCCTGGCTCCCCACCTGCAGAGGGTCATGTCATAAGCAATGAAGCAGGTCTGCTGATGTCCCCCTCTCTATCTTCCCCTCCTCTCAATTTCTCTCTGTCCTATCTAATAATTAAAAAAAAAGTAAAAATAAAATTAAAAAAAATGGCTGCCAGGAGCAGTGGGTTCAGAGTGCAGGCACTGAACCCCAGCAATAACCCTGGAGGGGGGGGGGGAAGATGCATGTGAATTTTTTTCCTTCAAACTTCACAAAACATTTTAAGCCTAGTCCCTCTGAAGGTTCTGACCGTCTCACATTTACCAAGTAAGATACACAAATCTGTTCATAACAGAAAATAAAAATGATTTACAAATTGATGTAATGAAATATTTAAATACTATCTATATACATAATTTCCTAAATATATGTTTCATTGTATTTAGCAAATGTAATTTTATTTAATAGTATGTAAACAGTTGTTTCTAACAAGAAAGAGATCAATTTAAAGTTTTAATTATAATAAACATTAAGATTAATTATCTAAATGAAGAGCACAAAATGATTCACATATTTTAATATTAAGAAGAAAAACTATATATAATTTATATCTATAGTGCAAGGAGAGAAAAAAATACTTGTGTCAGCCTTAGGAAACAAACAGCCCTATCAAGTGACCAACTAGAAAAGATTCACACTAGAGGCTCCATAAATAACAGTAATGACGACAACCATCTCCCATAACTACATTACAGCCCATTGTCCACATCTGATTATACTGGTCTAGACCTTGGGTAAGCACACACACACATTTTCACCAAGAGTTTTCCAATATAATTGCAATAGCTTGGTTTCCTGGGCTTTCTGTGACCCCCATTAGCTGCAAATGTCAGATTTTCTTTACTAAACATCTTCACCATAGATGGGAAAGTTACCACTTCCTTGCACTCTAATGACTGAGAATATAGAAGCAGTATTCCTCAACTGGCAATTCTTCTAACACTGTAATTTCCTTAGAGTTAAGGAAAATAGTCACAAATCAAATCTGAAAGAAAATTTACCTGTAAAATCTTCCTTAAATAATATCTGAACCACAAAAGCCAATCCACAAATATATCTCCACCTACTAAGAGATACTCTAATCTCACCATAATTATTACCTGTTTCTCCATGAACCTGCCACCTCATTCATATCTCCTTGGCTTTCTACACAGCAGACCCACAGGGCAGATTCAATAGCACAATTTTTTTTTTTAAGTTGAGCTTTCTCTACTCCATTCAAAGGTAAATGATCAGAAACAACTTTGAGTAAAAAATGCAGAGGCTTTAACTGTCTAAAGAGTACAAGCCTGGGGTCAGGCGGTAAGGCGTGAAGCGCCAAGACTAGAGTAAGGATCCTGGCTCGAGCCCCCTGATCCCCACTTGCAGGGAGGTTTCTTCACAAGCAGTGAAGCAGATCTGCAGGTGTCTATCTTTCTCTCCCCGTCTTTCCCTCCTCTCTCAATTTCTCTGTCCTATACAACAACGACATCAATAATAGTAACCACAGCAACGATAAAATAAGGGCAACAAAGGGAAAAAGTAGCCTCCAGAAGCAGTGGATTCGTGGTACAGGCACTGAGCCCCAGCAATAGCCATGGAGGCAAAATAAAATAAAATAAAATAAAATAAAATAAAATAAAATGCAAGCCTTGGGGCTGGGTGGTAGTGCACCTGGCTGACCACACATGTTGCAATGCACAAGGACCCAGGTTTGAGCCCCTAGTCCAGCAGGGGTAAAGCTTTGTGACTGGCGAAGCAATGCTGCAGGTGTCTGTCTATCTCTATCACCCCCTTCTCTCTACATTTCTGGTTGTCTCTATCCAACAAATAAAGATTTAAAAAAAGTCTTTTTTTAAAAAAGAGTACAAGCCTTAAGCCTTAGAAGAATAAACTGGTGACTAGCAAAGAAACATATACAAATGAAACCAAGCAGTGGTACACCTGGTTGAGTGCATACATTAAGCATGTTTAAGCTCCCAGTCCCCACCTGCAAGAGGAAAGAGTCAGGAGTAGTGAAACAGGTCTGCAGGTGTCTCTTTCTCCTTATCTACCTGTCATCTCTCATTTTTTCTGTGTCTTATCAAGTAAAAAGGAAAAAAAAAAGTCAAAAAATTTAAACAGACTTTGTACAGTCTTAAAGTCAATCAATCAGTCTTTTTCAGATTTGAGCCAGACTGTTGGTTCAGCTTTGGAAAGCCAATATCATTAATGAAGGAGTCTGAAATGCCTTCATAAAATGAAGTCAACTGGGCTGGGGAGACAGCATAATGCTTATGCAAAGAGACTCTCATGCATGAGGTTCCAAGGTCTCACATTCAATCCCTAGAACCACTATAAACCAGAGCTGATAGTGCTTGGGGAGGGGGGGGAAGGAAGGAAGGAAAGAAGGAAGCAAGCAAGGAAGGAAGGAAGGAAGGAAGGAAGAAGGAAGGAAGGAAGGAAGGAAGGAAGGGAGAGAAGAAGGGAAGGAGGGAGGGCAGAAGGAAGGAAACCTAAACTAAAAGTAGAAATAGCAATACCTTAGAAAATTATTTGTTCCTAGGGACTGGGTGGTGGTGCACCTGGCTGAGCGCCCGTTATAATGTGTAAAGACCTGGGTTCGAGCCCCTGGTCCCCACCTGCAAGGGAAAAGCTTTGCCAGTGGTGAAGCAGGGCTGCAGGTGTCTCTGTCTCTCTCCCTTCCTATCACCCCCTTCTCTCTCAATTTCTGGCTGTCTCTATCCAATAAATAAAGATTTTAAAAAGGTTTTTTTTTAAAAAAAAAAAAAAAGAAAATTACTTGTTCCTGAAAATGTAAGAGCTCAGCAGTATCACAGGCATTTCAAGCATAACATAAAAGTAAAAGCCTCACTTGAACTGATTTTTCCAAACTTATTTTACATGCCAGCCCCTCATTGAGTATTTTAAACCAAAAACTCATGGCAGTCGAGTCTAGATTGGAAGCAGAAGGGCCAGTCTGCAAGCTGGCATGGTCAACATGAAAAAATCTAACAACTATGAAGAAAAATATTCTCAAGAATGTGCACATAGAGGAAGAGAAGACAGTTTGACGTAAATAAGCAGAAACAATGAGGGAAATGGTTCTGCTTATTTCCCACTTAGAATTCAGCTTAGGACTCCTGCTAGAGAACGTCTCCCTCTGTTTTCCTGTAACTGCCTTTGTCTCTCCAGTGCTAGCAGCATTTCAGAGAAAAATCATCCTTTTAGAACCTCCCCTATTTTTATTTTAAAAAAGTCAAGTCTGCCTCCACTATACCTATTTTCTCTCACCATTTAAACTTTCTCCAAGCACTTTCCACCTGACATGAGTTTTATTCACTGTCCATTTACGCCAAATAAAATATAATGTATGTGAATATTAGCTACTTATTACAGTTATAGTTTTACAAAATTATAGATCCTTTTTGTATACCTAAAACTAGTCAGTCATATCATATAAAAAGTATGCCTCAATTTAAAAATTAAAAATTAAACATACCTAATGAAGAAATTTAAAAAATTAAAAATAAAAACATAGTAGGGACAGGAAATAGTCTTTTATTTTAGTGCAATACACCAATCCAGTCCAAGTCTTGCTTTGTGCCTTCCCTTCTTTTTTATTTTCCAACTTCTCTCTGTGAATGGGATCATCCAATATTCATTCTTGTCTTTCTGACTAATTTCACTTAACATGATTCCTTCAAGCTCCATCACTGCAGAAGCATATAATTAAAAAGTAAACAGGCTATGGGGGTAATAATTCAATATATCATAAAGTATCTACAAATACAATATGATTCATGAATAACAATATTATTGCTAAAAATGTTGAAATTTAACTTTTGAAACTTAAATCTTTCTATGTGTGCACTTATTTTTTTATAAAAAAATGTTAAAATACCACGTACATCCAGTATTATTTCTATAAATATATTTGTTTAAAATGGAATGATGTCTATAATAACTGAACTCAAAATCATATCAATATATTTACAGAGAAGGAATCTTTTCAATTAACAGGTAAGAGAAACATTTCTAACAAACAACTACTTATGTCTGACCTAAGTAATTGATTTGCTAATGATATCCTTCAAGTCTGATAAACCTTATGCTGTAGACTCAGTCTGTAAAGGTCTCCAAGTTATTTACACCAATAAAACATTAATCAAGGTCCAAATTTATAGCAGCTACTCTATAAATGAGGTCAAGGTAGGTCAGACTTACATAATAAGAAAACAAAACAAAAAGAGGTTGGTCTCTGCAGTGAAAAAGAAAAGCCATTATTATTTCTTCTTCATTCCCCTGGGATTAAGTCCAGTCACTGAACTCCCTGAACCAAACTACATTCATTCCTACATAAATGCCTTTAACTTCGATATACTTTAAAGGGAAAACAAAAGCCAATGGTATGGAAAAATAAATCTCAGAACTGTTCATTTAGAGTAGACTCTACCCACTAAGTAAAAAATAGTTTAAGTTTCTAACAATTCCATTCTATACAATTCCACAGATGAATGTTACTTTTATTTACAGTCATTTATTTCAAGGGTTTATTTAAAAGACAAAGGCCAATTTCATTGTCTTAAGCACTGAAGTAAAGAAAACAATTTCTTGCCACTACACAAATACAGAGTATAATAAACTTTGGTAAGAAATTTAAAAATGGGGAGTCGGGCAGTAGTGCAGTGGGTTAAGCGCACGTGGTGCGAAGCGCAAGGTCTGGCGTAAGGATCCTGGTTTGAGCCCCCAGCTCCCCACCTGAGGCAAGTCGCTTCACAAGCGGTGAAGCAGGTCTGCAGGTCTTTCTCTCCTCTCCTCTCTCCCCTCCTCTCTCGGTTTCTCTCTGTCCTATCCAACAACAACGACAGCAACAACAGTAACCACAACAATGATAAAACAAGGGCAACAAAGGGTGGGGGGATGGCTTCCAGGATCAGTGGATTCGTCTGAGCCCCAGCAATAACCCTGGAGGCTAAATAAATAAATAGATAAATAATGGGGGGTTGGGCGATGGCACACCAGGTTAAGTGCACATAATACCAAGCACAAGGACCCACGCAAGGATCCCTGTTTGAGCCCCTTGCTCCCCACTTGCAGGTGGGTCACTTCACAAGAGGTGAAGCAGGTCTGCAAGTGTCTTTCTCTCTCCCTCTCTATTTTTCCCTTCCCTCTCAATTTTTCTCTGTCCTATCCAATAAAAATGGAAAAAATGGCTGCCAGGAGCAGTAGACTCGCAGTGTAGGCACCAAGCCCCAGCAATAACCCTGAAGGCAAAAAAAAAAAAAAAAAAAAAAATATATATATATATATATATATATATATAATATAACCACTGATCACAGATGAAGTGAAAAGTAAATTACTCAGCTCTTTATTTCCCAGTAAGATATGATAAAATGAGCAGTTATTCTGAATAAAGATACTTGAGAATAACATAAAAGAATTCATATTTTCACAAGTAATAGATATTTTCTTATATATTTTTCTCTTGGCAAAAAAAATCATATAGAGAGAAAAGAGATGAACTAAATAAAACAATGATAATGTTTTGGACTAAAAGATCAATAAGCAATTACTAGAAAGGAATGTAAGGAGGAGAGGGGAACAGAGGGGTGAGTCAGGACAAGAGACATGCTAATTTTCAGAAAGCAAAACTGAAACTTATATAGTGATATACTGCAATCAGATAGCAATTAAAATATTTTTAATCTACAAAATCTAATGCAACCATTATAAAAAGAACTATACATCCCACGCAAGTAGGAATTATCCCAATCCATCACACATCAATTGGTTAAAATTAAAATTTTAATTAAGCTTAAATAATTGCATCATTATGTCAAGAGAAGTAGAGAGCATCTGAGAGATCAACACACACACACTATAAAAGCTCTCATCAAACTAAAAGAGAGATATCTCAACAGTATAAAGAGTGTCCACCAAAGTACCTACAGGTAACATTGCACTTCACGATGAACAAGCTGAAACTTCCCCAGTCACACCAGGTAAAAATATATCTCTTCAGATTTTTTAAAAAACATTATACAACAAATTCTAGCTAAGAATTAGAACAAGAGAAAAAAATCAAAAGGACAAAAACTGAGAAGCAAGACCAAAAAATTATACTTGTTCACAAACAATATGAGCACAGATGAAGGAAATCTGAAAATCCCTCTGGGGGGTGGGGGGTGGCAGGGGGTCACTTCCCTGTAGATGCCAATGTAGCCATAAGCAAAGGCTCAGGTTCAAGCTCCTGACCCCCAGTTGCAGGGCAAAAGCTTCTTGAGTGCAGGAGCAGTGTTGCAGGTATCCCTCCTTCAACCTCTCTCTCTCTCAACCTCTCTCTCTCTCTCTCTCTCTCTCTCTCTCTCTCTCTCTCTCTCGACCAAGGGGAGGGAAGGAGGTAGGGAGCCTGAGACAGAAACAGAGACCAGGGGGTGGTGCAGACAGTTGAGCATATATGTTACTAAGTGCAAGGACCCAGGTTAAAGCCCCTCATCCCCACCTGCAAGGAAGAAGCTTCAGAACAGCAAAGTGATCCCACAGGCATCTCCTCTTCTTCTCTAGCTCCCCTCCCCTCACAATTTCTGTCTTATCAAATAAAAAATTAATTATAAAATTAAAAAAGAAAGCTTCTTGTAGTCATGGTGCAGTAACAGTCCTAGCAATAACCCTGGTGGCAAAAAATTAATTAATTAATTTAAAATATATCCCTAAAAATTGCTTAAACTCTCCTCAGATTAAGTAATTACATCAAGGTTACCATCTACATATTTAATAAAACAAAATTTCAATAGTTTTCCAATAAGCCTACAATGAAAATGGATTTGAAATTAAAAGCATACTATCATTTATATTAACATCTCAAAATATGTAATGCTTAGGTATAAATCTAGCAAAATGTTTATAAGACCAATGTGAGGAGAACAACAAAAATACAGTCCAAGTGATCTTTTTAACACAAATAACAGATCGCCACCTTCCTCTCGTCAGACTCTTGCAATGACTGTCATTTTCCACAGATGAATTGCAAGGCCCCACATAAAATCTCATCCTATCCTACGGTATCTCTCTGACCTCATCTCCTACTGCTCTCTACTTTGGTCACTATGTTATAATAGCCTCATTCCTCAAATAATTCCAGAGAAAATCCTCCTGTGTTTTGACTATTCCCTAGACATTAAATGCTTTTACTAAATCTAGCTATGATTGACTCTTCAAGAGCTGACACCAATGTCATTTTTTCAACGGGTTTTAGTCTCACCAGTCTATTTAAAAAGCAAAGAGTTATACTTCCTTTAAAACTTCTTACTCCCCTGAAGCTGTTCCACATTGTATTTTCCCATAACCATTATTTATTTTATAAATCATTTATAGTCTTCGAAAAAATGTTCAGATACAACACACACACACACACACACACACACACACACACACACACCTGTTTTGTGCTTGCTGTTTCCTCAGCATCCAGGAAAAGCTATGCTACATAGTCACTGCATGTGACATTGGCTGAATGTATAGATGAAGAGAGGGAGGTTCATAGCAGTAAAACTACTATCTGAAAATTACTATGTGTTACACACATATTTGAGGATATGGATATTAAGCAAAAACTGTATCATAATTAATTTTTTAAATATCTATTTTTCTATTCCTTTTTGTTGCCCTTGTTTTTTATTGTTATTGATGTCATCATTGTTGGATAGGACAGACAGAAATGGAGAGAGGAAAGGAAAACAGAGGAGGAGAGAAAGACAGGCACCTGCAGACCTGCTTCAATGCTTGTGAAGCGACTCCCCTGGAGATGGGGAGCCAGGGGCTCGAACCAGGATCCTTATTCCGGTCCTTGCACTTTGCACCATGTGCACTTAGCCTGCTGCGCTACCGCCCAACTCCCCCAAATGTTAGTTTTCTTAAACTCGCTAATTCAAACATCAACTTGTGAAATTCAGTCTTAATTATGAAAAATTAAAGTTCAGAACTTTATCATTAACATGATACCATAATGGAAATATAATATGAATAAATAATGTTATGTTTATGATTATCAATAATGGACTTTCACCAACTAAATAAATATAGTAAATATATCAGTTCTAATGGCACATATACTAGAAGATTAGTGTATATAAAATAGATTACCTTCCTTCATTGACAAGTTCAATAAAAGCAAGGCCTGCATTCTTCTGAATAGAATTCTGCCACTCCTAAAAGAAATAAAGACAAAAATAAAAGAATGACTGAATACACTTCACTTTGTAGATCTTTTCTTTATAACCGTAACTGATAAAAATATCACTCATATCAATCCCATACCTCAGATCTGAAAGAACAAGTGAATATGCAGCCTGTGAATTGACTGCAGTCCTGTGAACACATAGACAGCTGACACTGAAAAGTAGACGTCAGCAATTATTTTTATTCTATATAAAAATATGGTATGTTCCCTTCCCCCCAACCTCTGAGAAGAATTGGTTTGCCCCTTGCTAGTTTCGCACCCCGCTTTCTCCCCGCCCCCTATGCTAAGGACAGGCAGAGTCCCAGCAGCAGCGGCGGAGAGAGGATGATGGAGAAAAGCACATGGTGTGGTGATTTGCCCGTTCATGAATAAAGATTAAACTGCGTTCTCAGCCCAGCCGTGTGTCTCTGGTCGTCTCTGTTACCTGCCCGTGAAGCCAGCCCGGATAAAACAACACTAAATGAGCCTGTTTGCATCTTGCCCTTTCTCCTATATCAATAAAAGCCATGTAAGCTGAGACTGTTGGGGACCTGAAGTTAAAAAATGAAGCCTGCCCGGATAAAACAACATATGGCGCCTACAACATGGCACCGGACCTGCGCATCTCTCAGATAAGTGAAGACAATTTGGCTACCTATACACTATGGCCTTCTCTTCTGATTGTGAAGAGATCTCCAAAGGCGTCTGCCCTTTCTTCACGAGACTGTTTTGCTGTTTCTGGAACATTTATCTCTGGACCACTCTGTGGTTTCTGCCCAACGCCAGCCCGCATGAGCCGGCTTTCTGCCACGTGGCACGGGACACTGGGCTCCCTCCATGCTGCTCGGCCGCTGGGAGCAGGGCAGCAGACATGGCAGGGCCATGGGGCAAGGCCGCGGCAGCCTACCCTGGCCGCCACCCCGTGGCACCTCAGCCCGTGCCTTCTGCAAGGCTGGCCCGCCCGCCCTCGTGCTATGAAGTCTGGGCAGATCCCGGGCCACCCAGAGACCGCAGGCTCCCTGCCAAAACTGGGCTCCCTGGCCGAGATCTCCAGCTTGGGTCTGAAGGCAGACGAGCTAAAATACACAGAGATTTGTCCAGAGATCGCAACCTGCAATTCCTAGAAGTGAAGCTGCCCAAGAGGCCACCGCTGGACAACGCACTCCCAGAACGGCTAAGACAGTATAGATCTAAATTCGTGTTTAAAATGGCATGTCTTCGTAACAAAAGTTTCTCTCCTTGTGTATTGAAGACCATGTGTATGTGTGTGTTTAAAGTTTGGTAACGTTAACTTTAAGGTTAAGAATATAACTTTAAGGCTAAATTCTTACCAGGCAAAGTTAAATGAAAAAGGTTTTCAACGTAATTCTCACAAACATAAAATTAATTTACATTTAAAAATTAGTTAACAATCAATATATTTTAGCTAAGTTGGTCTAAACAAAACCTGCGCACACTTAGGGTGTGTCTCCATCTTAAATGGGTGTAACAAAAGGTTAAATAGACTTGTTGATATGTAAAACTCTTCCCTATTAGATTAGATTACCTATTAGATTACCTTCCCTATTAGAAATGGTAGATTACACAATGGCTATGCTAACGACTCTCATGCCTGAAGTTTTCTTTCCTTGATTCTCATGTTTACCTTTTCACATTCTATTGTTTAAACTTTAACCAACCTTAAAATCATTTTAAAAAAGACTTCTAATTGTAATAGTTATCAATTGTGATAAACTTCTAACCTGCTACAAGTTTGTTTCATAGTAAGTAAATTGCAGCTGTCAAGTTTTCTACAGAAAAGCAGAATTCTGGCAGCGGACCTTCCTCATACAATGCGCCACCCCCTGGCATTCTTCCGTGGACATCTGCTTTTGACTGGCACTCCTATTGGACTCACGGGTACACCCTTAGACCCTTTGCACAAAAGTGCAAAAGTGCTGCTGTATTTCTCAAACACTGACTGCAGCCAGCTGCCTTTGGGACTCTAGGCCGTTCCCCGCCCCCATGCTATAAAATGCCCCTCGAGGCAAGTACGCCCCCCCAGAGGCAGGAAATGTCTTTTTTTTAAGCTGATAAAGTTTTGCCCACAGAGGCAAAAAAAATGGCCCCCTCAGGCCCTCCCTTGGCAGCACACTGGTTCTTGTTACTTGCTTACATGTTTCTCCATGTTTGTGCCAGTTTCTTTTTTGAAAATGCCTGTACAATATAGGTTTCTGTTCATCCCACACCCCTGATACTGTGGTCATTTAGTTAAAAACAGAAGGGGGAACTGTTGGTATGTTCGCTTCCCCCTGACCTCTGAGAAGAATTGGTTTGGCCCTTGCTAGTTTTGCACCCCGCTTTCTCCCCGCCCCCTATGCTAAGGGTGGGCAGAGTCCCAGCAGCAGCGGTGGAGAGAGGATGATGGAGAAAAGCACATGGTGTGGTGATTTGCCTGTTCGTGAATAAAGATTAAACTGCGTTCTCAGCCCAGCCGTGTGTCTCTGGTCGTCTCTGTTACCCGCCCGTGAAGCCAGCCCGGATAAAACAACACTAAATGAGCCTGTTTGCATCTTGCCCTTTCTCCTATATCAATAAATGCCATGTAAGCTGAGATTGTTGGGAATCTGAAGTTAAAAAAAGAAAATAAACAGAATCATGAGAGCAGAGGTTTTCTCTGAAAAAAAAAAAAAAAAAGATGTACTGCCCTCCCCAAAAGAGGAAGATATAATTACAAGTTCAGTATGACTAGGAAATAATAGTACATTCTATCATAAAAGTGGATGATTAATATTTGAAAGAGAACAGAAAGAGCAGTGAGTTTGACTAGACTACTTCTGAATTTAAAAATTATAGCATACCAGCATAAGAATTAGTAAATACATAAAACAGTGGAATAAAATAATTAACAGTTATCATTTAAGTTAACTTTCAAAAAGTTGAGAATTAGTAAATAAAATAGTGGAATAAAATAATTAAAGTATACTTTATGTTAACTTTCAAAAAGTTCAAGAAGAAAAATAGTTGAGCAGAATAAGTAAGTTAAGTAATTGGTTCCAGAGTTACTGCTGGGGCTCCATGCCTGTATGACTCCACTGTTCCTGATGGACTCTTCTTTTTTAGATAAAGGATGAGAAACAGAGAGGGAGAGGCATAGAGAAAACATTAGGCAGAGAGAGAAACCTGATAGTACTGCTCCACTGCTTGTAAAGCTTCCCTGGTGCATGTGTTCCCATGTGGTGGTCAGGCACACAAACCCAGGTCTTCACATATGGTCAAATGTACACTTTACCAGGTTCACTCTCTCCCAGTCTCCCTTCAAGTCAATTTTTAAATAGTTATCTAAAATAGCGTTAATTCGGTAAGGTTAGGCCTATAAGAAAGAATGTAGCTCTAGCTGATAAAAGTTCATGAATCTATCATATATCTGTGTGTCTATATAAACACATTGTGCAGGTACATGTATTTCAGGAGTAAAAATCTTAAACCTTACAGAATCTGTATGCTCCTTAAAAGCAAAGAGCCCCATTTTTTCCTAGTTACATAATACCTTTTATAAAAAGATAATTCCTAGTTACATAATATCTTTTATGTGCTCTTTTATAAACCTCAGAAAAAAAGCTATGTTGCGGTCATTACTGCAAAGGCAAGGAATAAAATTCCAAGGAGTATATCCCTTAGAATAATATTGCCACACCCTCCACCCTTCTCAAAAGAACAAACTAAAATATAAACTTAACCCATGGGGGTTTGAACTCAGGTCTTTGTGCATGGTGGTATGTGAGCATCCTCACCTGACACTCAAAATTTATTATTCTCGCTAGTAGATTGAAAAAAATAAATAAAACAGGAAGAAAGGCAAGAGGGCCTCTGCTCAGATCAGATACACTGTACTTAAAAAACATTTGCTAGTATTTTTCTGGGCCTATTTTGTCTGATACAAGCCTGCAATTGGGAACATTCATAAGGTGTGCAAAAGTCAAAGGTATATGGATAAAATAGGTAAAATCCAGTGGAAAGGTCAGCATCATTTCAATTTCATTTTATTTGTACATACACTTTTACTTGAAATGTAAAAGTCGTAAGTCGAATATTTAAATTTTGCAAATACTTTAAACATGTCATGATGCTAATATATCATGCTAATGTTAGTACAACTATAAAATATTTATCAACAGGGCCCAGGCAGTGGTGCACCTGGTTGGTTATAGTTTACAATGGTCCAGGACCCAGACTCAAGACCCCAGGTCCATAACTGCAAGGAGAAAGAAGCTTCACAAGCAGAGAAGCACTGCTGAAGGTATCTTTCTCCAAACTCTATTGCTCCAGGCCTTCTCTCAATTTCTCTGTCTCTAAAATATTAAAAATATTAAAGTAAAATATGTACCACATAAAACTCAACTTTGTATTTTAACTTTATTACTGCTATCCATATAGGCTTCTTATTTACTCAGGAATAATCTATAAACTCACATATGTTAACTTATGAGTAACTTATCAGGGATAAAACTTTCTCACTTGTTAAAAATACAATAAGCGTAAACTGAAGTGAAAATACAAATCTTATGCTTTTGGATATTAGGAATAAAACCTCATATTTCTCAAAGATATCAAATTTTAACTTATCTATAAACCAGGCTCATTACAAATTGGTAGTATTAATAAAGCATTGCACTCCATGCAACAAAATTAAAAAAATAATCATTACATCTGGGTAAGAAATAATAACATATGTCCAGCAAGTGGTAGAATACATATTTTCCATGTGTGAAGCCCTGGGTTTATTCACCAGCAAAACACTGAGAACACTATGGATAATACCAAGAAATAAAAGGCGGTGCTCCAAGGATATTGGTGAGGGGCTTTTGTCTCTCTCTTCCCTTCTTCCCTCTTTACATAAAGATATAGAATGGAAGTGTGGCTAGAAAAATGACTCAGTGGTATCAAGTATACAAAACAACTGGGTTCATTGCCCAGAATTGCACTAAGATAAGAAAAATAAAAATAAATAATCCAGATAAAAATAATCTGAAGCCCATGAGGGTAGAAAATTAATTTTTAATATAACTGTTACTCAGATTTAGTACGTTTTTTTTTCAGTACTAAAACATTTTCTATAATATTAAGATGTCAGACTGCAAAGATTCATTAGCTGTACTACCCTGAAACATTTTTCTCCACTGCAGAGACAATTATCAAAGAAGGTGTTAGTCTAAACAATTTCATAAACCACAGTTCAATATAACCTGTAGTGAGTTTTAATAGTTGAAAGAAAAGCTTAATGGTTATCGTCTTTCATGATCATTTCAATATTTCATCACAGTATTTATAATTATACAATGATACAAAATGCACAGTATGTTTAAAGGTCTTGGTTATTCTTTTCCCAAAGGCACTGATGAAAAAACACGTTAAAAGCCTCAAATCCAACCACTAATGCAACTAAGTAATTTCAAAACACATTTCAGCACTTTGGAAAGGAAGAGCTCAAAACAAAACAAGAGTCAATAATTTCATACCTGATCTAAGCTGTATTTAATTGGCTATCACTTCCTATGGTTGTAATTGTTGACTAGCCAATTTTTACTAAAACATATTCTTAGCTGAATAATGCTCTAAAGTCAGACAAAACAATGAAGATAGTTCATATTAGTTAAACCTACTGAATAAATTAAGAGTTGCATGCAATTTCTAACCTACTTTTGGGTACAGTAGAAACCTTTTCAGACTGGAAGGAAAATGTCTTCATTAACTAAGTGAAGTTTACTCCTCTCTACCAACAAAATATACATATATATGCATTCTAAAACACTATCTATAGTGCAACAGACTGTCATGCCTGAGGTACTGACAAGCTCAAGTTCAGTCTTTAACACGACAAACAGCCAAAGCTGAGCAATAGCACTATGGTTTAGGAAAGATGTTAACATGATTGAATTAAATAAATGAAGGATGATTTGCCAACAACAATAAAAAAAAAAAAAAACCCTCGACTTCGATCAGCTTAATTTTTCGTACCAAACTATGAAAATGCAGGGGCCAGGGAGGTGGCTCAGTGGTGTAACACATGCCTTGCAAGCTTGAGACTTGGAATGGATCACCAGAACAGCATATGAGAGAGGAGTACCAGTGTCTCTACCCACTCTCTCTCTCTCATTTAAAAAATGACTAAAACAGTTATATAAAGGCTTGTACTCTTCAATGAAATATCACTGCTAGCCTTTTAAGATTTTACAGATTTGGGGATGGGTGGTGGTGCACCTGGTTAAGTGTGAGTCACCATGCACAAGGACTCAGGTTCAAGGCCCCATGACCCACTTACAAAGGGTCATGAGTGGCAGAGTAGCACTGTAGGTATGTCTCTGTCTCTTTCCCTACCTCCTGTCCCTATCTCCCATCCCACCCCACTTAATCTGTTTGTCCTATCAAGTAAAATAAAGTTTTAAAAATTAAAATAGTATTTTTTACACCTTTATAAAGTGAGTGAAAGGGAATGTATTAACATAAAAACTAAGAACCACATTAGACAAAGGACTAAAGGTCAAAACTAGAGAAAACTTGTTCATGGAAAAGATATAGTAATCTTAAGTGCTCAAAGTGAACTATCAAGAACTTTTCAACAGTGTTTGAGCCTGGTGTCAGCACTCTCTCAACAGCAAATCTAACACCAACTAGCATGACCACATAGCAGGAAAGAATACAGTTTAATAGGAAAGGATGGGTTTTATTCCATTCTCTTTAAAAAACAAATAAAACAAACCAACACATTGGAAGAGACAACTAAGACACTGCCCCTTTGACAAGTTTTGGTTTCAATTATTTTGTGAACCTACACATATAACATGTATATTCACTTTGTACAAATATTATTCTGTCTATAAATGAAACACCTTATGTATATACATAATGAGTTATGGGAGAAAACATTCTGTGAAAGCTGAATGATCTAATGGTCTGGCTTTATAGCTGCTTATTTAAAAAATACTTTTGGGGCTGGGGTAGATAGCATAATGGTTATGCAAAGAGACACTCATGCCTGAGGCTCCAAAATCCTGGGTTCAATCCCCTGCACCACCATAAGCCAGAGCTGAGCACTGCTCTGGTAAAAAATAAAAAAAGAATAAAAAATACTTTTGAGGGGACCAGGTGGTAGCACAACAGGTTACACAAACATAGTGCAAAAGGCAAGAGACCAGCACAGGGATCCCGGCTCAAGCCCCCAGCTCTTCACCTACAAGTGGGTTGCTTTGCAAGCAGTGAAGCAGGGCTGCAGGTATCTTTTTTTTTTTTTTCTCCTCCTCTTCCCTCTGTCCTATCCAACAGCAGCAGCAACAAGCAACAACAATAATGGGGGGGAAATGGACACCAGGAGCAGTGGATTCTTAGTGCAGGCACTGAACCCCAGCAATAACCCCTGGAGAGAAAAAAAAAAAAAGCTATTGTGCAAGGAAATGAATAGAGAAAACTATTCACTGGATTTATGAAATAATCAACTGTGCAAACAGCATATTTTAAAAAAATTTTTAGCATATAGTTTTAAACTATATATAAATAAAAAATAGTAATTCCCTTGATGTTGTAGACAGCCACTTTAAATTTAATACATCTGCAAGCTCCTTTAAAAATCTGGTTTTAGTAAATTATACCTCACCAAAAGACTATATGTAGGATATATGGACAATGTAAATATTATATGCATATATATTATATATGTATATATTTCATGAATACTAATCTGTTATTTTATACATTTGAAAATGTTTTTTCAGTCTGTTTTACCTCTTAACTTTTACAAATTGTTTATTACTGAACGAGATTATTTAATCTATGAATCTTTTTTAAAAATGGGTTATACTTTTTGTCCCTAGTGATATGGAACTACATGTACAAGTTATCATGGGCAGGACCCAGATTCAAGCCCCTAACCCCACCTGTGAGAATGAGGAAGCTTCATTAGCAGTGGAGCAATGCAGTAAGTGTCTGTCTCTCTTTTGTCTTCTCACCCTCTATCAAAAAAGAAAAAAAGTCACTGGGAATGGTGAAGTCATGCAGACACTGAGTCCTAGCAATAACCTGGTGGAAAATTAAAAAATATATATGTAAAAAGAGATCCTGGGTCATATGCTTATGGAAATTCAAAATCTAGTTCATTTGTTTCCTAATTTGGTTAGGACCCTGCATATTTTGCTTTCACAGATGATCCACTGATGAACTGAAACAGAACTCAAGATGTTCCAGGCCTCTGATGTGCTGTTTGAATTGCTTCTGATTTAATTTTTAAAAAAAGAAAGAATTAGAAAAGAAAAGAAAAGAAAAGAAAAGAAAAAGAAAGAAGGATGGAAGAGAGAGAGAGAGGGAGGGAGGGAGGGAGGGAGGGAGGGAGGGAGGGAGGGAGGGAGGAAGGAAAGAAGGAAGGAGGGAAGGAAGGAAAATATAAACTGTGCACACATCATGTGCCAAGTGTGGCTTCAAACACTTGAAAGGATTTTCTACTCACTTATTCACATTTTCTCAGCCTGTTTGAACCTCTTTCAAAAGGGAATTCACCCAATGACACAGTCCAATGTTCTTCCTGACAAGTTCATTTACCTCGTTTGAAAAAAACCAAGTCAAAGGGAGTCAGGCAGTTAAGCGCAGGTGGGGTAAGCACAAGGACCAGCAGAAGGATCACGGTTCGAGCCCCCAGCTCTCCACCTGCAGGGGAGTTGCTTCACAAGAGGTGAAGCAGGTCTGCAGGTATCTGTCTTTCTCTCCCCATCTCCCCCTCCCCTCTCCATTTTTCTCGGTCCTATCCAACAATGACAACAACAATAATAACTACAGAAATAAAAAACAAGTGCAACAAAAGGTAATAAATAAATATTTTAAAAAGTCAAGTCCAGTTCCCCACATCAGTTCTTCAAATGTTAGAAGAATGTGTTCCGACCCCCAATCTCATATGCGATCACCTCCACAACCACTCCCCACCCTTGAGTTTTCTTTATCCCAGGTTAGGAGCACCATTTCTTGGGACGGGTGCAGTTATACCCATTACCTTTTATTTTTGTAAATCAATATTAAGTTACTAATAAAATTTTTTTAAAGTCTGGTTTTAAACTTTTTTCAGAAAAAAACATTCTCTGTAAATAATAATCCTTCAAGTAATTTACAAACAGGCATCTATTTAGTCAACATTTCCCCTTACTCCATGCAGAAGTTTTGATTTCAATAGAGGTGACAAAAGTTGCTCTAACCCTTTCCAGCTACAAGCTCTCAACAGATGATCAGCATTAAGCTCCTATCAGTGCTTCACCACTAGGAGCTACATAAATGTGTCCTATTAGAGCGTGGTCAGTCTGTTTGGCAACTCAAGTCCTCCAGACATATGGCAATTGCTACCCTTTGAGGTCTGGAGTCAAGTCTTCAGGGAATCTCAAAGCCTGCACTGAAATTACAAGGAGTGTTCATTAGAGACTGCTGGAGAGGAAACATGAAAGACTTCCACTAAAACAGAATAAAACAGCTAATTATTTTAAGATTTTTAAACCACCTAATGTGCCCAGCTATAATATAATGTATTTACTAAGTGAATTATTTTTAAAAGCCCTATGGGCAGGACATTGGATGCAAACGTCTTTCTTCATGCATCCCATCCCCCACATAAGTACACCTAACATTTGTCTTTTAAGAGTCAAAGGTTTGCAGATACTTGGAAAAAAATGAAATTTCCCTTTATCTCTGAAATTCTAGTTTTGCAAGCATTTATGAAACAATAGGATTTTTCCAAAACAAACCTATTTCTCTAATACTTAGTTTAAAGTAAACATATTATCTTTGTGTGGAACTGTACCCCTCCTATCCTACGGTTTTGTTAATGTCTCCTTTCTTAAATAAAAATAAATAAATAAATAAATAATTTAAAAATATCTTAAATTTGCTCAGGCATATGTGTTTCTTTTTCTCCCCAACAAAGCACACCTCTTTCATTTTTGTTTTATATCACACTAATAACCATTAAACATTGTAAGCACAAAATAACATTAGTTATTGAAATAAAATGGTATTTATCAGAAGGTAATATTAAAAATATATGAAAATTCAGATATTTGCAATTAAAAGAATGTCAACCTGATGGAAAAGAGTTCAGAGAAATCTCATATTTTTGGTCAGGTCTTTGAAAAACATAAAATGCATACCTATTTTCAAACTAACAATTGCTACTATTTCAACTTTCTGAAAGTCTAGACACTTTTTAATTTTAGAGAATGGATATTTATTAAGTTTTACAACAAAAATACTATTACAGATTATTTATTTCAGTAACAAATCTCAATAAAATGTTATATGAAACTCATTAGCCTGCTTCAATCATTTCTCAAATTCACATATATGTTGGTTTCTGACAGCTTAATTCCAAAAAGCAATTACAACCCCAATCCATACGTAAAAAGATAACAGAAACCAAGTACATTAAACCAGTTTAAAAGAATAAAAATCTAAAGAAAACAGATTGCGAATGATTTATATGAATGCCTAGTGCTGAAGTTAATTACAAGTAACCCAATAAAATAGTGCCTTTATTATTGTACAGCAAGTAATAGCTCTAGATGTAAAAACCAGAACTGTCTGCTGACTTTTGCATGCCCAACCCCACAGCACACAACACTAAGAATTAGACAAGCAGTAAATAAGGCACCTAGAAAACAGCAGTTTTTAACTAAAAGCAGAAAACTCTCCTGCTGTTTAACCATTCGAGGTCTTCCTCTGCAGTGCCCACTGTAAACTGATACCAGGTATTCAACGAGTCAATTCTTAAGGCTAAAATAAAGTGAGATTTTAATTTCAGTGTTCAAAGTTTTACATGAGAAATCACTGTGAAATAATATCACTTTGATTTTAGCATTTTCATGTTAATTATCTTTTTGTGCTTATGCTATGAACTGGTAACGCTTCATCTACCTACAAAGTTCAAGTCCTGATATTTCTTTTACTAAAAAAATCTGGGGGACCAGGTGGTGGCACACCTGATTAAGCACACACATTACAGTGCACAAGGACCTGGGTTCAAGCCCCTGACCCCCCCCCTGCAGGGGGAAAGCTTCACAAGTGAAGCTGGGCTGCAGGTATCTTTGTCTCTTTCTCTCTATCTCCCCCCTCACCCTTAATTTCTGTCTCTATTCAATAATAAAATAAAATTTAAAAAAATCTATTTCTTTGTGTTTTTAGTTTTTTTTAATGTTACTTTAATGAGAAAGGTACAGAGAGAAAAACACAGAAAGAGGGAGACGGAGAGAGACCAGAGCACTGCTCAGCTCTAGTTTATGGTGGTGCCAGGGATTGAACTGGGGACCTCAGAGCCTTAGGCATGAAAGTCCTCTTGCATAACCATTATGTTGTCTCAGCTGCTCTCACCTGGTTATTAAACATTTATACTGTATGCTACAATAACTCGTCATTGTTGCCAACAGCTGCAACTGATATATTATCATCCTGTGCTAATGATTCCCCTGGTGGAGAGGAATAAAATCATAAGCTTCAGATTATGCCGTAATTCTTTTTAAAAAATCTTTATTAGGGGAATTAATGTTTTACAGTTGACAGTAAACAGATAATGCCATAATTTTTCTCAATATTATCAAAACACTTTATAGGATATAAGCTGATATGAACTTTAAATAAAAAAGAAAGTTCCAAGGCAAGTGATAAGATATATCACTATGAAGACAATGCTTCGACCTACAAGTTTCCAAAAAGTGAGTGATAGGAAATACTCGGTAACTTTCATTTGCTATATAAATACGCCAAGACAGATGAAACAATCAACACAGCATCTCTCCAGCAGTATATTCTATTTCTATCAATTTCACCTCTCTTGAAAATATATGCAATCCCAACTTATTTTGAGTTTTTCCGGGTCAGTAACTTCACAAATTGAAATCTGTCCAAGTTGTCTCTTCAACTACTGCAACACACTCTAAAGGTGGGGATCTCTATTTCTGACTTCTTAATCAGACCAAATTCGATTCTTTATAATAGCAGGTATGAATGTCTCTTAAACAATTCATAATTTAATGTGATTGGGATGGATGAATAAGGGAGCAGCACTGCCCTCGGAACCCTCAGAGGTGGTCAGAGAGTTGCTTGCTGTTATTAGTTTACTGTGGCTGCTGAGACAAATTGACACAATGTGGTGGTTTAAAAGATTCAAAAGTAAAAAGAAATAACAAAAATCTGCTCTCTCACAGTCCAGGAGGGCAAAAGTCCAAAATCAGTGTCAGTGAGACAAATCAAAGTGTCAGCAAAGCTACTGTCCTTCTGGGGATAGTAGTGAAAACTCTATTCCTGCCTCTTCCAACTTCTGGGTGTTTGTTGTCAGGGGCTTTCTTTGATATGTTCACGCTTCTCTCCTTTCTCCTCTTCATAAGGATACATGTGATGGTGTGTCTGATCCACCAAGATAATGCAAGATCATCAACTCAGAGCCAAATTCTTTATCTAAACATTAAAAAACAAAAACAAACAAACAAAAACCTTCTTCCAAGCAAGGCCAGGCTCCAGGGATTTGACAGGGCTATCTTGGGGTGCGGGGGTGCATTTTGTCAGCCTATCACACTAGGGAAACAACACACAATTAATGGCTCCCCTGTTTATTACATACCAAACAGGAATCTGGATTCACTGACAGTGGTCATAAAACTTTTGGCTATTCTATGAACAAATATCCTACAGATGGAAAAGCAAACAAGGAAATGAATAAGAATTCTAATGGGGGCAGGGGTGGGGGGAGTAGTACTGGTCAGCACACTGAAGAAAAGTGAACTCTCTAACAAGTCCATAAATATTTAAAAGAAATAAAAAGCATGCTTAGAAATTCAGTGTATTATGACAAGAACTGGAAAAAATTTAGCAACTGAACTATTTAGTGCTGTTTCTAAGTAGTGACTGGTTGTGTTTCAAATCCAGAAACACAGCTTAATTTGCTAAACATAAAAACCATAAGACAACAACACTCAAAAGATCTTCAAAGAATTATTAAGTTAATTATGAAACTGAAAGTCACACAGGTGAGCTATTGGTGGCGATCAGCTATCACAAGGAGTAACTAACAATTAGCAAAAAAGCAGCAATAGCTTTTCCAAATGGTCAAGTAAAGCAATTCAGATTTGGCTAAAAGGCCAGTAAGAAATAGAAAGCTTTTTTTTAATTGTCTTTATTTATTTATTTATTGGGTAGAGACAGCCAAAAACCAAGAGGAAAGGGGGAGATAGAGAGGAAGAGAAACAGAGAGACACTTACAGCCATGCTTCACCACTCCCAAAGCTTTCCCCTGCAGGTGTGGACTCGAACCCGGGTCCTTGCGCATTGTGACATGTGCATTCAAGCAGGTGCGCCACCACTCAGCCCCCAGCTTTTTTTTTTAAGATTATAATTGAATTTTTAAAAATATTTATTTTAATATGAGAGATACAGAAAGACCAGAGCAATAATCAGCTTTGGCTAATGATGGTATGGGAATTGAACACAGAACATTTGGAGCCTCAGGCATGAAAGCTGTGTTGCACAACCATTATGCTAACATAACCACCAATGTGTCCTAGAGCTCCGCTTCCCCAGATCCCCACCCTACTAGGGAAAGAGAGAGGCAAGCTGGGAGTATGGATGACCTGTCAACGCCCATGTTCAGCGGGGAAGCAATTACAGAAGCCAGACCTTCAACCTTCTGCATCCCACAATGACCCTGGGTCCATACTCCCAGAGGGGTAAAGAATAGGAAAGCTATCAGGGTAGGGGATGGGATACAGAGTTCTGGTGGTGGGAATTGTGTGTTGTTGTACCCTTCTTATCCTACGGTTTTGTCAATGTTTCCTTTTTATAAATAAATAATAAAAAAATTACATGACAAAAAAGATATTATAATACTAAAAAATTATAACTGAAGTTTTTTTAATATTTATTTTAAAGAAAGATACACAGAAAGACCACAGCACTACTCAGATTTGGCTAATGGTGGTATGGTGATTGAACATAGAACGTTTGGGGCCTCAGGCATGAAAGTTGTGTTGCATAACCATTATGCTATCATTAAGATGCAGAAAGCTTCTTTTAAAAAATATCCTCAGATGTCAGGTCATGGTGCATCAGCTAGAATGCACACATTACCATGCATATTGGACCCAGGTCAAGGGCTCCAGGCCCCACCTGCAGCAGGGAAGGCTCACAAGTGGTAGAACAATGCTGGCAGTATCTCTCCTCTTTCACTCTCCTTATGAATCACTCCGTCTCCATCAGAGAAAGAGGAAGAAAGGAAAAAAAAAAAAAAGAAAGAAAGAAAGAAAAGCTGCAGATGAATGGTGGCACACTCAGTTGAGTGCCTATGTTACAATGTGGAAGGACCCAGGTTCGAGTCCCCATTTCCTCCTGTAGTAGGGAAGCAGTGCTGCAGGTGGCTCTATCAAATAAATAAAATTAAAAGCTACTAGGGGTGGGGCAGATAGCACAATGGCTATGCAAACAGACTCTCATGCCTGAGGCTCCAAGGTTCAAGGTTCAAGGTTCATTCACCTACACCATCATAAGCCAGAGCTGATCAGTGCTTTGGTTTACAAAAAAAAAAGGGGGGGGGGGGGTCGGGTGGTAGCTCAGCAGGTTAAGCACACGTGGTTCAAGGCGCCAGGACCTGGGTAAGGGTCCTGGTTTGAGCCCCCGGCTCCCCACCTGCAGGGGTGTCACATCACAGGTGGTGAAGCAGATCTACAGGTGTCTATCTTTCTCTCCTCCACTCTGTCTTCCCCTCCTCTCTCGATTTCTCTCTGTCCTATCTAACAACGACGACATCAATAACAACAATAACTACAACAACAATAAAAAAAAAGGGCAACAAAAGGGAAAATAAATAAATTAAATTAAAAAAAAACAATCATGCTGATATATTTTTAAAAACTTGGTATTGAGCAAGATTTCAGCAAATGTTAAATAGACAAGATTTTAAAAAAGGAAAGGAAGGGGAAGGGGAGGGGAAGGGGGAAGGGGAGGGGGAGGGGAGGGGAAGGGGAGGGAAAGGGGAAGGGGAAGGGGAAGGGGAGGGGAGGGGAGGGGAGGGGAAGGGAAGGGAAGGGAAAAGGGAAGGGAAAAGGAGAGGAGAGGAGAGGAGAGGAGAGGAGAGGAGAGGAGAGGAGAGGAGAGGAGAGGAGAGGAGAGGAGAGGAGAGGAGAGGAGAGGAGAGGAGAGGAAAGGAAAAAGGAAAGGGGGAGGGGAGGGGTGGGGAGAGGAACCTGCTAAGAATCCTCGTGGGAAATAAAAGAAAAAATATCTCATTTTTACTTTCTCACTACCTCTAGCTGAACTCATTTTTTTTCTTCTTTAATTTATAACAGAATCCTCTCACAAATTAGACTATTTTTACAAAATAATGCTGTATGAATATAAAAGTAGTCAAGTCAGTGAGCCAGCAAATACATATACTTTCCTAGGTAAAGAGACAATCTCTGCTCTGAGACAGGACCAGTAAGAAGTTAATACTAGGGGCTAGAAGACAGCCCACCCACCTGGTACAGCAGGTACATTACCATGAGTGAGGTGCTTGGCTCAAACCTGGCACCAACTAAGAAATCCATGGGGAGCTCCTTCAACAGTGGGGCAGTACAGGGGTGTCTCCTCTCTCTCTAAATAAAAATTCAAACAAACAAACAAAAACAAAAAAACCACCAAACTCCACACCTGGGAGACCCCTCATCAGTATTAAGGATGCATGAAGACATGAGTCCACTTCCTGGTGCCACATTAAAAAAAAAAAAAAAAGACAAATGTACTCACAATCTTGTGCCATTAGTAAAATAATCTTACAGACTCAACAAGACAGCCCTGCTGTCTTAAATGAAAACTTAATTACACAACACATAATTTTCAAAAATGATAAAAAACAGTGTACTGTATACCCACTACTGATATAATTAGTACATATTCTCATTCTCACTATACAAAACCAAAGACACTGGAGATTGTCAAAAGATTATGGGGAACAGGTTTAGGAATGGAGAGTTTGTATTTTTTTGTAAACTAATCAGAAAATGGCACAACACACTTGTCAGATGCCTCAGCACTATTCACACAAATTACAAGTCCTCATGCAAAGGAAATATAGAGACTTTCCTAGGAAACCAAACTTGTTAGGATCAACTGAAGGAAAGAGAAGTCAATAAAAAGCGACAAAATTCATTTCCCCAATGCAGGAATAAGTCTACAGAATTCACTTTCAAATGACATCCCCTTTAACCTTTCCTCATCCCCTCCTCCTGATAGACCTCAAGTTAATAGTCACCATCAAGCAACATTTAATGATTATGGCCAAGGCATAAATAAAGAACACTAAGACATATGAAACAGACCCCTAAAAAAAATCATAGTAGTGGCCCTTACAATGCTAAAAAATCTCTCAGCAATATGGTATACTTACTGAGTTTCCCAAAAGGAGCTGTCATTATAGCAAGTACTGAAAACAGTAGTAGAATCTCCTTCTGGAGCACAGAAAATATCAATGTCACCTATAAATCTTGCCCACATGAAAAGTAAAGGCTAAACTAACTTATGAATTCTCTCCTAGTTCAAATGCTCTGTGGTTTCACAGATACAAATGATTAGAATGGGCACAAGAAAGGAGAGTAGAAATGAATGAAACACCATTAAAAATGATCAACTGAATTTATGAGGCAACTGAAAATCCAATTAATTTAAGCTCACTAGGTAGAGCACACACTTTAGCGTTCTCAAAGACCTAGGTTTGAGTTCCTAGCACCACATGGGAACACGAGGCAAAGGGCAAACTTCATGAGCAAGTGAAGCAGTACTGTGGTGTTCTCCTTCTCCCTGTTTCAGTGTCTGGAGGGAAAAAAAAGTCCACCAGGGGGGTACAGACTTGCATGGGTATGAAACTCCAGTGGAAGTCCTGGCAGCAATAAATGAATAATAATAATAAAAACATTAAGATTCAGAACCGAATACCTCTAACTTACAAATCTATTTGGCTATAAACAATCTTTTACATAGGTTTGACACTATTACTAATATAATCTTCATTATACCCAGTTCACTAAATAAAAACAATCTTTAGTAAGTAATTTACTCAATTAGTAAATGGAAAGAAAAAAAAACACCTCTGTTGTAATTCTAAATCTACTGTCTGTACTATCTGACCTCAGCATCTTAAGAACCTATGCAAAACATTGTTATCCTTTCACATTTGGCAGAAAAATGGAAAGGATAGATGGAAATATAATCTACAATTACAAAGCCCCTCTCCAGCAACTATAAGAAAAACAAAACCAGTCTTCAGGTAGAAATTCTCTATTTTATGCAGGTCTATGTCAAAGTTCAAACTTCAGATTTTGTGTGGAAGAAAAAAAAAAAAAACGACAGGCATACATGTCTCTTCACATTTATAAAGTAGAAGCTGACTGCAGATAGTTCCCTAAGAAAATGCACAATGCAATCGCTAATATATAAATGTCCTACCTCAAAGTATGCTAGTACATAATAGATATGTCTGAGTAAAAAGGTGCAAAAATAATTATTTACCCCAGAGCTAACTGAGGCAGTTAGTGTGGACACTAAACAGTAGATTTAGACTTCAATCTGGATCTCAGTAACATTCCTCTGACTAAAATCTATAAAACTGTATACCACTTGTAGGGGAAAGTATAGAAATAAATTATTAGAGTTTGGTATTAAAGACTGTATCGAGATTTATTCTTTTAACCCAAACTTACAATAAATACATGAGTTTCTGTGGATCCATTTAAATAGACAAATAAGGACTTGGCAAAAACCAAGTAATAAGAAAAGAAAATAGACATATATTCACAACTGCATGAAAACAAACCAAAAAATGCTATACTTGAAATATTACCATTCATATAGCCCCCTCCCCCATCCCTCCCACTCTCCTCCTAATCCCAAATTTAAAAGACTAGTTGTAAAACAGCAGGGTGCCAAATTAAAGCACACTTCATTTTCAGATGTCTCCATACTCAGAGGCTGACTTCCTGTCAGGAAGAGTTCCATTTCACTGAATACCCAAATCAGCAGGGAACTTGCAGAATTAAGTGCCAGTTGATATTACTTTGTTTTGCATTTACCACCCTTGAGAATAATGTTCAAAGATCTAGTTATATAGTCAGCATGGTATCATCCTTCTGACTAGACTGCCAAACCACAGGGTGTACTGCCAGTTCCACAAAATGTACCTTAAAAGGTTGTGTTTTTCTAAATCCTAGTGCGCTAGTGAATCAATAGGATGCTTGTGTTTTGGAATAAGTCCTGATCTAAAGTTAAATTATGTTATACCAGCTCTCTCTGGTATAACAAAATACTTTACTATCAGATTCAAATAAAGATCATTGAAGGTTCACTTACAATACCAACTTAAACATTTTAATGGTTAAAAGCAAATTGCAAGTTTACTCATTTATTTACTTTTTTGAGTGTTTTGCTGTTGTTGAAATCCAAATGGCTCTATCTTTTAAGAGTATTAGCTTACAAAATATTTCATCAAAGAAAATCATATTTACTATGTTAGAAAAACTACCGTTAATAAGTTTATTTCTAGTATTTTAAATTGTTAGTGCATTTAACATTTTTCATGATCACCTTGAATTATAAACTAACTTCTCCAACTCCCCAAATCTTCCTGGCATCATTCCAATGTCTCTAGTTCCTACACATCAGGTCAACTGTTTCTACCCCACACAGAATATTTATGTTCAGTCTTTGTCCTTTATAAAAATAAAGCATTCACAATAGCTTTAAGACAGAATGAGCTGATTGCCATAGGAGTCTAGTTTTTATCCCAATCTTACTATCTGCCCGTCTATTTACAATGAAATCAACAATCAGAAAGCTAAGAGACAATTTTATACTAACTAGTTATCTATAAGAACATCCTGAGGCTGAAATGGGTAAAAAAACATATCAAAAAGAAGGGGGGAAACCTTAGGAAAAAATTAAAGTATTAAATTGATCTTGAAAGACTACGGTACGTATAAACTGTTTTAAAGAAGTAAATTGTCCCCCAAAGTCCTATTTATATTGGGAAAAGGTTAGTTACAATGAAAATGGATAATTAATTTACAACAAAGCAAAGTAGATGATTTTCAACATTTCACACACTTTACAAATTTGTTGCCTTGCAAGTACGGCTTAATACTTAAAAGAAAATGGTGAGAATTTTTCTACATATGAGGTAGTAATACCGTTAGATAAACACACATCATTTTTTCAGAGCCAGAGGTTCAACATTTGCCACTTTCTCTTTGTTAGCAGAAGCTGTGATGCCTGAAATGAATACTATGCTCTATGAAGCTAGTGGCCTAAAGGTAATAGAAATAATTCCACAGAATGAGAAGAGTCTACAGAAATGAGAGTGAGTTCCAAAGAGGTTATCAATTGTGATTCTCTTAACAAGTCCTTTTGAGAATCAAACATGATCTAGTGAAATAGATGTAGTATATATATCCAATTTTCTTTAGATAGACAGAGAGAGACCAGATCACTGCTCCATTAATGATATTCTATTTGTTTCTGTCATTCTTGTTTTTATGCAGTGATGGAGCCCATGGCCTCGCATAAGTAAGGCATGTTTTCTGCAGCTGAGCTTCTTCCCTTGGACTGTGTATCATTTATTTCAAAGCATGTAAGTGAGCACAGGGCAAGAACTCTGAATTAGAGTGTAAACCCTATGTTTCAGGTTGTAATAGAATAAATAAGTCAATCATTAAATAGAATGATTGTAATGATTCTAATTTTAAGTAAATGCCTTTTTAGTGAAATTAGAAACTCAAGAATTAGCATTAAGGCCTTAAGGAAGGTAAATACATTGATAGATAGTCAGTGAACATTTACTAACTGCTTCTTTTACTGTACTTCTGACACTGATAAGTAGTGAAAACAAAATGAACAAGAACTGGTTTCTTGTCTATACGAAAATTTCTATTTAAGGGGGAAAATGATGCCACGACAAATGCTAAAAACACCTCTGCACAAGTGAACTCTTCTTTAGTATTTATCTCTAGGAAATTTAATTCTAAGTCCTCCAAATTCATAAATTTGTAATTCATAATAATTCACTATTGGGGAGGGCATCTAAATCTGGAACTGAAGATGAGTCGATTAATGGGGTTAAGAATTACTTTTATTCTAATTAACTGTCAAATATACAATACACAATAAATGAGCAGATTATTATGTGCACAATGTTCTGATACCAGAAATACTTGAATATGTCAAACAGAGTTTGCACAGCAAACTCACTTTTAATAACTAGCTTTAAAATTATTTCTAAACATATGTGGTTAAATTAGAATTGCCAGCATTCCATTTTCACTTGCTTCTCGGATTATTAGGTCACCAAGATCTTTCTTCTACATCTCTAGGAATTCCCTTTTACACAAACTACACTTTAGGTTGGACTGCTGGAAAGCCATGACACATATTTTTCTGTTTTCCTATGCAAAAATGTATCATGACTTTTTTAACAACCCAATAAAACACAGAATTAAAGATTTCTTTGAAACATCCTAGACTTGGGTAGCAGAAAAATAAGTTGTTTTTTTTTTTAGAGGGACCTGATCAAAGTCCCGTACTTTTTTTTTTAATGTTTATTTTATTTATTTATTACCTTTGTTGCCCTTGTTGTTTTAATGTTGTAGTTATTATTGTTGTTGTCGTTGTTGGATAGGACAGAGAGAAATGGAGAGAGGAGGGGAAGACAGAGAGGAGGAGAGAAAGACACCTGCAGACCTGCTTCACGGCCTGTGAAGCAACTCCCCTGCAGGTGGGGAGCCGGGGCTCGATCCGGGATCCTTATGCCGGTCCTTGTGCTTTGCGCCACCTGCGCTTAACCCTCTGCTCTACAGCCCGACTCCCAGGCTCTTAATTCTATCAAGCTCTTTTACGATGATTTTTTTTTTTTAAGTCTAAGCCTTCATTGCAAGTTACCACAAACCCTTATTGCTTGGGTAGATAAACACTGATATATGAAAAAAAAAAAAAAAAAAACGAAACAGCCACTGTATAAACATGCCAGGCATGTTAGTTATTTTACTTGATAACTACTTACTGAACAATTTATGTGAAAGTATATTGTATGTTCAGATAAAAATTAATTTCATTGTCTATGAGCCTCTTATAGTGCATCACAGACTTCAATTCTGTAACTGGGCAATAAAAATATACCGTATCTTGTTACTGCTAATAAATTTATTGTGACCCTATTTTCTAAATGTCATACTTCATACCTGAACATGACTATAGAGCTTAAATTACCACATAATTAGAAATGTAATGTTATGGGGGACGGATGGTGGTGCATCAGGTTAAGCGCAGATAGTAAAAAGTGCAAGGACGTGCGTAAGAATCCCAGTTCAAGCCCCCAGCTCCCGACCAGCTCCTGCAAGGGGGTTGATTCATGAGTGGTGAAGCAGGTCTGCAGGTGTCTCTCTGTCTCTTATCCTCTCTACCTCCCCTGCCCCTCAATTTTTCTCTGTCCTATCCAATGAAAAAAATGGGGACCAGGTGGTGGCACACCTGGTTGAATGCACGTTACAATGTGCAAGGACCCAGGTTCAAACCCCTGATCCCCACCTGCAGGGGGAAAGTTTAGCAAATGGTGAAGCAACGCTGCAGATATCTTTCTCTATACCTCTCTATCTCCCACTTCTCAATTTCTGGCTGTCTCTCTCCAATAAGTAAACATAATTTAAAAAATTTTTTAATGAAAAATGGCCACCAGAAGCCCCAGCAATAACCCTGGAGGAAAAAGGGAGAAGGAAAGAAAGGAAGAAAGGAAGAAAGAAAGAAAGAAAGAAAGAAAGAAAAGTAATGTTATTATCAACATATGAAATAGCTATGTAACTGATATAAAATATTTGAATTCATTCTTAAACTTAAGTTTAACTTAAGGAAGTATATCTTACTGTGTTACCTTTGATACAATAGCAGTTTTATGCAAATTACATTGTGTAAAAGTAATCTATAGGGGTGGGCAGCACGCTCACCCAAGGGAGTACACATTGTGTCATGTGTGAGGACTTGGGGACAAGCACCAGCTGTCACATGGGAGCACCTACAGGAGAAGCATCACCAGCAGTGGAGTGGTGCTATGGTATCTCTCCTCTTATCTCTGTCTCTCACCCCCATATTGAAAAAGAAAAGAGGTAACCAGAGCCAATGTAATCATGCAGGCATGGATGACTCATCAATGATCTTGATGGCAAAAAAAAGTACAAACACTACAGTCATACAAACACTCAACAAATATGCTAATGTTATTCCTATCTTCTATAATGCAATAATATACATCAATATGCACAGTACATACATCTTTTCTTTAATGTTGAGGTGTCTTCCAGTATAAAAAAGTTGTAGTTAAATTAAATCAGCATTTTCTAAACATTTTGAAATCATATGCTTCCCCACCACCATCACAATGCACCCATTTTCACCACAGACTACACATACTGGGATTTCTGGTACTGGAAAATTTGCAAAGTAAGACCTAGACAAAGTGACTACCAAAAATGCCACACCAAAGAAAGTAATTAGCATTGGACAGAGCAGAGGATACTTTCAGGTTCTTATTACTGCTCTGGTGGAATCATAAAAGAAAGGTGGAAAACAGAAAAATCTGACTTGTAATCAAAGGTCACTACTTGTAAACAGAAATAAAATTTGCATTTAGTTAAGTTGGGATTTTCCTTCCCCTCTTCATTCCTACCTCCATTCCCTGCAGTTAAGCAAGTACTTCTCTTAAAATCCCTATAAAATTGGGACACACCAGTAAAGGACATACATGTAAGCAGGTCCCCACTTGCATGGGGGAAGCTTTACAAGCAGTAAAGCAGTGCTGCAGGAGGCCCTCCTCCTGCCTCACCTCCCAGAGTTATGGAATTATGTAGGCAGTGAGCCACAGTAACAAATGTGGTGGCCAAAAAAAGATTTTATAAAATTTACACTGTTGTACAGTTATTTCTCTTTAACTAGATCATCTGTTGCTTAAAAAGAATAACTTTTCTGGCCCTCCACTTGGGGGGGGGGGGTCAAAGTGTTCTGTAGACAACTACCATCGAAAGATAAGACATTTTATCCATGTGCCACCAACTGTTCTGTAAACTATTAACCCCCAATAAAATGATCTTTAAACATGACTTTTTAAAAGGAGTTACTTTTATGAAAAGAACTGACACATGCCTGCAAAGTAAACAAATATCATAAGAGGGAATTTACTGGTGGACTGAATTTAGGGCATATGCACACACAAAGTCCTGTAGGAGAGAAAACATTTGAACTGAGTTTGACAGGAAAAACAGAAACTTATAAAAGTAGAATTAGTGTTCCTACCATATTACAATTTGAAAACTATATAAGATTTGCTGCCAGGCAAAAAAAGAAAGAATGCAAAAAGAAAAATTTAAAAGATATTTATAAATCCAATAAGCAATCTCTACTCATCATTTCTATTCTTTTTTTTAAAGTACAGTCACCTCCCCAGTGTTTTATTTTATTTTATTTATTTATTCCCTTTTGTTGCCCTTGTTGTTTTATTGTTGTAATTATCATTGCTGTCATTGTTGTTGGATAGGACAGAGAGAAATGGAGAGAGGAGGGGAAGACAGAGAGGGGGAGAGAAAGATAGACACCTGCAGACCTGCTTCACCGCTTGTGAAGCGACTCCCCTGCAGGTGGGGAGTCAGGGCTCGAACCGGGATCCTTATGCCAGTGCTTGTGCTTTGCGCCACCTGCGCTTAACCCTGTGCTACAGCCCGACTCCCTCATCATTTCTATTCTATGGTTAACAGAAATATAACCTGTTGCTTTATTAACTCAATTATTTCTGTTTTATAAAGTCACATGAATTTCTTAATATAGAATAGTGAATTTAAGTAAAAGAAATTGAAGTACATCCTATAAACAGCATAATTTGAATATTTATACACACAATTAAAAGAATTAAATTTCCACTTAGATTAAGTTCTACAATAAGTAAAGCACATCAACAGAAATAAAAATCAGAGCAGTGGGAGTCAGGTGGTGATGCACCAGGTCAAGCACACATAGTACAAAGCTCAAGGATCTCAGTTCAAGCCTCCAGCTCCATACCTGCAGGAGGGTCACTTCACAAGCAGTGAAGCATGTCTGCAGGTGTCTATCTTTCTTTCCCTCTACCTACCCTTCCCTCTCAATTTCTCTCTGTCCTATCAAAGAAAAAAAAAAGATGACAGAAGCAGTGGATTAGTAATGCTGGCAGAGAGCCCCAGTGACTGGAGACAAAAAAAGAAAAAGGAAAAATCAAGGCAGTTGAGGCACAAGGAATTTTTTTCTGGACTGAAATACTTGTTACATGGTTGTGCATGTGGCAAAAATGATGATATAAATGGCATACTTAAAAACTGTGTACATGAGGGCTGGCAAGATAGCATAATGGTTATACAAAAAGACTTTCGTGTCTGAGACATACCAAAGGTCCCGCTTCAATCCCCAGCACCACCTTAAACCAGAGTGAGCAGCACTCTGGTGAAAGGAAAGAAGGGAGGGGGGAGAGGGGGGAAAGAAAGGAAGTGTTGTATATATGTATTGTAAACACATTGTGCCTGAATAAAGCTAATATTTTACAAAAGGTAAATCTGATTAAGTCAAAGGAAACGAAACAACAACAACAAAGTAAGACTATAAATGAACGCCTCTACTGCACTTGACAGTGACAATGAAAGTGACAATAAAAACAAAACAGTAACAAAGGAGGATGATGTAGTGGTGGTAGCACACAGGACTTGATGCAAGGGGTCCCAAGTCCAATCCCTTGCACTATATAAAGTCGGAGCACAGCAGTACTCTGGAGTGAAAGAAAGATTTCTGAAGAGATTTAATTTTGCTGGGGGGCTGAATATTTATTCCATAAATAGCCTCTGTGAAGCCTTCACCTGCCTATATACCAGACATACTATAGTAGACAAAACAGAAAGTCTACAGTCCAGAGAAGACTGCCAACAAAGAAAGCAACACATTAATAGCTGTATAATTACAGTTATAGCAGATTCTGTAATGGGTGCTTAAGGAAGATAAGCAAAAGCAAACCAACTGCAGTATTCCAGTAGCTTAAGAAGAGGAAAAATGACTTAAGAATAATGAGACATCAACAACAAAACTCACCAAATTTGAAAGAAAAGAACATAAAAGGTATATAACAAAACAATATGAGGGAACATTTGTGCAACTTTGAGAACAGAGACAATATTCAAGTGATATGAACTTCAGTCCAAGCAATGACAAGTCTAATGAGGATACCTATATGCCTTACTCAGAGCTGGTTATCTAATTTTCTCAAAACATTCATCACGCCATTAAAAGGAATAAAAATTTAAATGAACAGTCCAGAGTAATGACACTTCACATATTTAGAAGAAGCAAACTCAAATAGGAAAAGAAAACTACAACTAGAAAAAAGGAATCACAGGGAAATGGGGGAAAAGCACAACATTTTATGATAAAGATTCAGGAGAAAATTCAAACCCCAAACTGACAGAACATAAGAATAGTGTTATCTAGGGAGTCGGTCAGTAGCGCAGCGGGTTAAGCGCACATGGCACAAAGGGCAAGACCTGGTGTAAGGACCCCAGTTCGAGCCCCTGGCTCCCCACCTGCAGGGGAGTCGCTTCACAGGCGGTGAAGTAGGTCTGCAGGTGTCTTTTTCTCCCCATCTTTCCCTCCTCTCTCCATTTCTCTCTGCCTATCCAACAACGACAGCAATAAAACAATAATAATAACTACAACAAAGATAAAAAAAAAACAGGGCAACAAAAGGGGAAGAAAACAGCCTCCAGGAGCAGTGGATTCATGGTGCAGGCACTGAGCCCCAGCAATAACCCTGGAGGCAAAAAAACAAACAAACAAAAAAACTGATATCTGTCTCTTGGGAATTTTAATTATTAAATCAAGGGTATAGGGAGAAACACAGAACAAATATACCTATCATGACCTTCACTTGATGAAAATAATTTCCTAAAAAAGCAACAATTTTGATGAAAACAATTTTTAAAGAAAAACCACAAAAACAATATTCTAAATTAACTTTTGCTGCTAATTACTCAGGTTTCCAGGCCAGACTACATAGTACTTCTAGTTTTTCTATATACTCTATGCATTTCTGATAAATGGGAAAAGAATAGATGACCTGGCAGAAGGCTCAGACAATAATATGTGATTTACAGGACATGAATGCGGCTACCATAAGATTTATCTGACAGTGCTCTCTGATAGTGGACTGTTGAGCATCCGATGGAATGATTTCTAGTCTAAAAAGTCTACTACTGAGTAGCCATACACATTATTTATTTATTAGATGTTTTGGGTTGAAACCATTTTTAAATGATGCACTTCACAATGCACAGTCATAAATTTAGCTCTAAACCCAAGAAGGGAGGTAGTGTTATTGGAATGTATGTCAGACTGAATTAGGATGAGCAACGCAATGCTTTTATAAAGTGGCCTTGAATGCAATGTCAATTCTTTCAAAAATGATATGTGAAATGAGCAAGATATAAACACTTTACACAACACAGGAGTAATATTACTTGAAATATTTAACACTTGCTTTAAATTCATATAGATTGTTATAAGGTTTATATACATATACAATAGCAGACACACATATGTTACATGCTTGTAATGGGGGGGATATGAAAAGGAATTGAGACTTGTTCAACTTTTTCTGTAAACCAGAGTATACAGTTTCCAGATTAATGTTTATAATACTTTAAATAAGGGGGGGATAAAACCAGGTTCTGGAATCTAAATAGATCTTGAATAATATTATAAATATTCAATATATGAATAAACCTAATATTGTGAATCTCAAATATATATTAACTATATTCAAAAATACTGAGTATTCCAAGTAGGGTTTTCAACTTTAAATAGTATTATTTTGTTTTAAAGTTAAAATACAACTCAAGTGTGATAAAATGCAAAAAGTTATCTATTCAGATTAATGAATGATGATAAAATATAGTGCTAGTTGACATTTAAAGAAATATAATGACAGCTAGCCAAATGTGATCATTTTCTCAGCTCTTAAATTTAGGCTCTAAACTCTTTTCTAATAACATGAGGCTGGTTTAAATATTTTGTTTAAAAAAAAGTGCAAAGAACATTTTAAATAGATTCAAGAAAAATAATCAAAACATGGCTCATTGTCAAGAAATTAACAACAACTAATTTGTAAAGTTTTAAATCAAATTTGCAAATGTTAAGTTCATAAGCATATCCCATTATTTATGTGATTAAAAAGGAGTTTTTGACCTGATCTTTCGATCTTTGGCACTCAATCCTCTCCATCTCCTCTTAAAAAATTAATTAAAATTTTGGCAAGATGGTAGCTTTTCACTTCCCACCATATCTCAGACTAAAAAAAAATTATCAATCAAACTCAAGTCATCCCCACCCTTTAGCTGCACAATGTCGACTACCAATTCAATTTCATATTTCCTAAAAGCTTTCATGTAGAAAAAGACAGTTCACTTCTTAACAAAATAAATCACCCTCATGATTGCCAATCTGACCTCTTTGAATTAGGAAAATTCAAAGTGAAAAATGTAATTATCACCCCAGAACAATCTGTATACATCTGGAGCTAATTCTGGCTTCATTTTTCACATCATTTTTCACACTGTGCTACATATTATACAGATGCCATGAAACTTTTGAAGAACTCATAAAAAAATTCTAAGGACTTCAAATAACCAATAATGTATCTTATTTAAACAAAAACCTTGAGAATATGTGACTTCTGAAACTTAATAACTGCTCTTCATATGCCATTTAATTGGATTAGTATTAAGCCATGCTGTGACATACATGACAAATAGGTATTAAAGTATGTCATTCTTTATCTTTTCAGCTTTTAGCATTCAGCAATGCAATAATCTGTCCAAAATAGCTTTCATGAATCAAGAATACATTTAATTCTTCTAAGCTAGAAAGTATAATTTCATTACTGAAATTCGCTGGTGGAGCAACTACAGTGCTATAAAAATTAAGCTTGTAAGAACATTCTGAATTGCAAGCAATGCTTTCTAAAAGTAAAAATAATTTCACACCACTCTAAGAGTAGTAATATGGTAATATTCTATCCAAGAGAAAAATAAACAATTATCTCAAACAATTTGTGGAAATTTTCATAGAGTTGGCTTTTAAATAGTTTTCTACAAAAGAGAATCAAAATGAAACTAGCAGGCACCTAAATTATGAAACATGATGCTCAACTGAATCTAAAAATAATAAGCCCACTAGAAAACAACTGCTCCTTACAACTTCATTACAAAAATCTATTAGGTATAATCTCTACAAGTCATTGTTCTTACTGCATTTTACTGACAATGTACAGCATTGATTTTTCACACCTTCTATGATTCTTTAATTTATATTCATGAAATGTCTATCAGCACAGTCTAAATAAATTTGGCAATATAGACACTAAAATGAATAAATCGATGCAAAGAAACATTAATTTTGCATTATCCTTATTCGTCAGGCAAGTAAACTATGAGAGCTGTAAATGAAGGTCAAAGGTTTTGAAATGGGTGAGAACCCTTGACCTCTAAACCAATATCCCTCCTATTAAAAAAGGCTATTTTAAAATTTTAAGTAGGGGAATTTACTACCAGCAAGATATCATTTTTAAAGACTACAAAGAAAACTCAATAAAAACATTCATCTGTTTAATTACAAAACAGGAAACATCACAGGATACACAATTCTTACATGTTTAGTAATTATTAAAGTTTGCCATATGAAGTATAAGGTTTCAGAACACTAAAAGCAATTTTTTTTTGCTTTAGGAATTTATTTACTACATGTTATTATTATGATGGCTGCCATATTTTCCTTGATGTTTTCCCAAGTCTACTCTGTATGTCAAAAATAATTAGCAGTGACAAGAATTCAAAATTATTTATGACTCATTTTATAACCTCTGCACAAAAGGGAAGTAAACCCATTATTCCCAGGGGAGCCAGAGTGGCACTACACAAGGTAAAAAAATAAATCTGTTTCTATGACCTTAATACACACAGCTAAGAAATTTAGCCATCTCAAAGAAAATCATTTAATTTGAACATTTTTTAATGTGATTCTAAAAACCTCTGCTTCCCATTCATCTAATCTGATGTCTCCTAGCACTTCAGAATCATCTGGTTCAAAATCAGTTTTTTTTAAAAAAATCACAGACATGAAGTAATTCTTTGTGATGCAAATTAAATCTTTCTGAAACCATCAACTAATATTCTACTATATAGCAAAATTAATTTACACAAGAACTTATTTTTAATTCAACATCAATTCATGACACTCACCTGAGAACACAGGAGCATAACCAATTCCACAACTGAACTACTAGACTTCATGCAAACCAGACCTATTTTTAAAAAGAATTAAAAAAAAAAATTACAAAGTAAAAAACAAATGGGGGTTTGTTAAAGAACTTTGTCCAAAACTGGTTTTTCTTTTAAATGAAATCTAAGCTGTGCTAAGAACCAAACCAAACCTGTATACATTTGATCATGAGTACCCAAGATGCTCTATAATTGTTTAAACTTGGCATTGAAAGTAGCACCATTTTTCACAAATTAACTTCAGCCTTCAAAATACTAAATTATTTATTACAACTTCATATATAATGACATTTCACAATACTCAAAATGTGCACAACATATGCCATATAGATCAATATCATCTACATTTTGTTTTGGAGAGAGTTGATTGTTATACATGCAGAGAAGGGAAATGGCTCTCTGACCTTTGCTTTCTCCACCATACTCTCTCCCTTCAACCCTCCAGCTATCAATCAAGTTTCCATTTTGTTTCATGGCAGCAGACATCCCAAACACTCTTATTAGTACCTTGACCTGTGACCTCACACTAAACCTTAACAGAAGTGTAAGCTGTTATGTATTGTAGATTTTTTAAATAAATTAATTCATTTGCCTTTTCTCTTTTACATTTCATTTTGATTCACCAAAACCATCTCAGAATAAGGAGCTTTTGTACAGAGAATGCTTTACCTTAAATGATCAGTACAACCTAAAGGAGTTTATACAAAGAGCATTTTATAATCAGGTCCATTTAAAAAGCAATGCCAGTATTCATCCAGATTGATCTATCTTATATGTGGACCTTAAGAGGAAAGGACAGAAAGGAAAAGCAGAGTAAAACTTGGACTGGCTTTAGTGTATCATACCAAAGCAAATGACTCTGGGGAAGGAGGAATGGTGGGGGCACCTTTGGGGTTCTGGCATATGGTGGTGGAAAAGGGCCTGGGTGGTGAGAGTGTTTTGCAAATACTTATCAAAGGGTGATAAGAAATTTTACCTACATGTCAACAACTGTACTGTAAACCATTAACCTCCCAATAATGGTAGAAACAAAGCAATGCCAACAATTAAATGCACTGGATTAAAATCCTAAAAAATACATTTTTACTATATATTTATCTAAGTAAATACAAGTTTAAGTTACAAAATATAACAACTGAAATAACTCCTGGTTGTCTCTTAAACACCCTGCAGAATTACCTACCTTCCTTTTTCATTCCCCTCATTTTCTTCCTGTTTTAGCTCCTGTAGACAACCCATCCCATCCCAGTTTTATTCTCCTTCATTCTTTTAGCCATACGTATTTGCAGCACATTGTGACAATCTATACCCTTATAAATTCAAGCTCTCAAGTTAAATAGGTAGTACTTATTTTTATTTACCTGAAGAACATAGTAACACTAACCAGAAGAGAGGTGTATACTCCCAAGTTCATTGCAGTATTATCCACAATAGACAAAAGACAGAAAGAAATGTCATAAAGAAATGTGGTATATATACATAAGAAATACTACTGTTTATATATATATATATATATATATATAATCACCACCAGGGTTTTCACTGCAGCTTAGGGCCTATGCAATAAATCCACCAATCCCAGCAGCTTTTTCTCTATTTTGATAGAGAAGGAGAAATTGCAGGAGAGGAGATAAAGACGAGGAGAGAGCCCTATAGCACTGCTTCACAACCCTGCAGGTGGAGACAAGGGGTTTGAACATGGGTCCTTGAGCATGGTAACATATGTGCTCTACCAGATGCGCCACTGCTCAGCCCCAGAATATTATTGTTACCTAAAAAGATAAAATGCTATGGCCTAGGAGGCAGAATAGCAAATAGAGACCTGGATTGTATGCACAAGGTTCTGAATTCGATCCCCAATAATACATATACCAGAGTGATGCTTCACCTTCCCAATAAATAAATCTTTTTTTTAAAAAAATTATTTATTTTTATTTCACTTTTCTTATATTTGATAGGACAGAGATAAATTGAGAGGAAGGAGGGCTTCGATGGAGGGGGACAGAAACCTGAAGTACTGCTTTACCACTTAGAAGTTTATCCCCTGCAGGTATGGATTAGGGGATTGAACCAGGGTCTTTGCATATGGTAATGTATAGTGAAATCAGGTGTGTCACCACCCAGACTCCCAAATAATCTTTTAAAAAGATAAAATCTGGGAGTCTGGCGGTAGCACAGCAGGTTAAGCTCAGCCGATGGATGTGCAAGGACCGGCATAAAGATCCCGGTTCTCGAGGCCCCGGCTCCTCACCTGCAGGGGAGTCGCTTCAGAGGTGGTGAAGCAGGTCTGCAGGTGTCTCTCTTTCTCTCCCCTTCTCTGTCTCCCCTCCTCTATCAATTTCTCTCTGTCATATCCAATGACAACAATAATAATAACCACAACAAGGGGCAACAAAAAGGGGAAAAAATGGTCTCCAGGAGCAGTGGATTCGTGGTGCAGGCACCGAGCCCGGCAATAACCCTGAAGGCAAAAAAATAAAATAAAATAAAATAAAATCCTGCAGTTTATCAACTTGGATAGATCTAGAGAGCACTGTGATTGATTAGTGAAGTAAGTTAGAAAAAGACAAACACTGTATGACTTCACTTATAAGTAGCACTTAAAAGAATAAATAAATCATAAACTTTGGGAAAAAGTTAAATAGGTTGTTCACCCCCTTAAGTTTTTTAAAAAGAAGCACTTTTATCAATATATATATATATTATATCATTGCTAGATGATGGTACTATTATAAACACTAGTGTGAAAATTAGCTACAGACCATAGACAAGTAGGCCATTAAGTCAATTGTGGTTTCTCTAGACCTAGCATGAACATTAACTCCTCAGGCTAATGCCAATGAAAAACAAATCAATACTCTATTATTCACTGCTGGTTTAGGTAGTCCTCAGATGGTCTGAAATGTCTCTTTTCATAAAGTATGACTCAAATACAGGAACTCCTATAAACTAACATCAAAAATTGTTACTCTTAGCAAATAAGTGTGAATCTTCTAAAACCAATCACCAAGTCAATATTCCAACTGCAAATTATTTTCTTCCTGATCTGGCGTACTCTTTCATATTTAATCAAAAAATGAATGATAATGATAAAAAGGGCCTAGGACCATCCAAAGTTACAAAGAGTTATACTGGGTTGTCAAAAAAGTCATGATAATAATTTAATACCTACAAACTTCTTCAGTCTTGTTTTGCAATAACAAATGTTATCAAAGCAGAAGAAAATTGATGCTACCTAGATGGATATAAAAACTCAGCAAAAATATGTGCATTTACCTGTGAAATCAGTGCTCAAATAGTATTAAAATGTCAATATTTCACCACTTGATTAGAATAATTCATGTGCTGTGGGAGTAGAGTTTTGAGGATTTGCTCAGAATGAGGAAGGAAGGCATGATGGATGATATATTAAGTTTTAAATGAGAAAAGACTTCAGATGAAAATAAAGACCTAATAAAATCTCTCATACTAAATTCCTTGACAAAGATGCACTGATACTAAAAAATAAGATCTATAATCTTAGGAGAGAAAAATCAGGAGATAGACCCCAAAAGAACTTGACTATAGGGGAGTCGGGCTGTAGCGCAGCGGGTTAAGCACAGGTGGCGCAAAGCACAAGGACTGGCATAAGGATCCCTGTTTGAACCCCGGCTCCCCGCCTGCAGGGGCGTTGCTTCACAGGCAGTGAAGCAGGTCTGCAGGTGTCTATCTTTCTCTCCTCCTCTGTCTTCCCCTCCTCTCTCCATTTCTCTCTGTCCTATCCAACAACGACGACAACAACGATAATAACTACAACAATAAAACAACAAGGGCAACAAAAGGGAATAAATAAATAAAATATTTTTTAAAAAGTTAAAAAAAAAAAAGAACTTGACTATAAATACAAACATAGGGAGTCGGGCGGTAGCGAGGCAGATTAAGCACACGTGTTGCGAGCGCAAGGACCGGCGTGAGGATCCAGGTTCCAGCCCCTGGCTCCCCACCTACAGGGCAGTCGCTTCACAGGCGGTGAAGCAAGTCTACAGTTATCTATTTTTCTCTCCCCGTCTCCCCCTCCTCTCTCCATTTCTCTCTCTTCTATCCAACAACAATGACATCAATAACAACAATAACTAGAATAATAAAAAAACAACAAGGGCAACAAAAAGGGAATAAATAAATAAAAAGTTAAAAATAAATAAATAAATACAGGTATGTAATGAGGGAGTGAAAAATATAGGGAATAATCCCAAAAGGAACTAGGTATCAGACTACACAATTTAATTACATCGGATAAATATGAGAGAAAGCAAGATGTGAATTACAAGCCAAAAAACAAATGCTCAGGTTTACATTCAGACTCTAAGAATTATTCATAGAGAGATCCTAAATCAAAATGAAATCGTGATTTGTAGCAGAAGCATCACTAATTTTTACAGAATATATACATACATCCTACAACTTCCCTCAGCAGAAAAAGGCAAAGTACTATAGACTTGGGATCTCAACAGATTCGTGATCTGATCTGTCTAAATACCTCAGATTAATTGCCATGTTCAGTTTTTCAAAGAGACATAATTTTAGTCTCTTCAAAAAAGGACAAATCCAAAATAAGTCAGAAACAGAAGGATGAATATGGGGTGATCTCACTCTCAGGCAGAATTTGAAAAACAAGATCAGAAAAGAAAACACAAGTAGAACCTGAACTGGAATTGGCGTATTGCACCAAGAATACAGATCCAAGAAGGGTGACAGAGGACCTAGTGGGGGTTGTATTGTTATATGGAAAACTGGGAAATTTTATGCATGTACAAACTATTGTATTTACTGTCAAATATGAAACATTAATTCCCCAATAAAGCAATTTAAAAAAAAAAGGAAGATAAGTGACTAGTGAGGAAAGGATGTTGACCATAGGGGAAAGTAAGGGTGGTGATTACACCAGATTATGATGGTGCATTCCCATAGCAACTGTTACTGGTTGTAAAATGTACATTTCATTGGTCTCTGCAGACTAGGAAGTGGCAAAATAGGGCACTGGACTCTTAGACACGATATAGGACCTGAGTTGGATCACCGGTATCAAATGCACCAGAGCAATGCTCTGCTTCTCTTTCCTCCTCTCATAAATAAAACTTAAAAAAATAAAAATAAAAAAGGACAAATCCAGAATGCTAAATCCAGAATTATATATTCTCTCTTTTTTTTTTTTTCCCTCCAAGGTTACTGCTGGGGCTCGGTGCCTGCACTACGAATCCACTGCTCCTGGAGGCTATTTTTGCCATTTTGTGGCCCTTGTTGTTGTGCTTGTTGTAGTTATTGTTGTCATAGCTGTTGCTGTTGTTGGGTAGGACAGAGAGAAATGGAGAGAGATGGGGAAGACAGAGAGCAGGAGAGAAAGATAGACAACTGCAGACCTGCTTCACTGCTTGCGAAGCGACTCCCCTGCAGGTGGGGAGCTAGAGGCTCGAACCAGAATCCTTACACCAGCCCTTGTGCTTTGCGTCATGTGCGCTTGACCCGTGGCGCGACTGCCTGACTCCAGAATTATATACTTTTTTGGAGTTTTACAACAGAAGATTCTTCCATTTTTTTGTTCACCACAACCTATTTACCTACCTCTATTACTACTGTTTCTCCTTATTAACAACCTCAGAAATATTAAGTCACTTACCTATATTAAGCCTGTATAATAAAACTTATTGGTTTATCTAAATTCTCAAGTGTAACATGAAAACCATTAGTGGCTGAGTCACTGATCCTGTAAGACTGGTATTCTTAGAGAAAAAGACACCAACAGAGCAAAAGCTAGGAGATAGCAGGGAAAAGAGGTCACACAGAAATAAACTTTACTTTTAAAGTAATTTTCTTTGCTTTCAGAAGACGTCTTTTAAAAAATTGAGTAGCAATACTTACAGAGGGTTTTAATTACATGAAGAAGAGTGTTAATACCACTAAAAAGGAAATGATCATTAAGTATATGGTCTAAACACTATATATCTTATTAAACTTTGGATCTAACATCAAGTCATCAAAAAGATACAAGCAGAGAGTAGGTAGTGGAGGCCCCAGTATGTTTGAGACTCAAGCCCCCATCAGTAACTGAGGATTACTGCAGTTATCTCACCCGCCCCATCTCTGTCTCTCATCCTCTGTCAAAGAAAATGGGAAAAAAATACACAAGGAAAAAAAGAGTAATAACCAGAGTGTCAAAGTATTCAAAATTCTACAGAGTGTCAAAGTATTCAAAATTCTACAGAATTAACCAGAATTCTCCTGCAGGTCAATAGTATGTAAACAAGGGCAAACGTGTTATTTGATGAAAAGATCTTAAAAGACATAATCAGATGGAATAATCAATGCTATTTAAGGCTTCAGGAAAAGCACAATTATAAATACTTTGTATTAATAAAGATGAATAATGGTTGAGAATAAGATGAAATTATGGAACTATTATTAGGTATAATAATAGCATTAAGATTACATGATATCTTGTTTCACATTGGTGTGATTTAGAGGTAAAACAGCAATATCTGGAATTATTTTACTTTTTTTTTACTTTAATAAATTTATTTTACCAAGACTCTGCTAAACTCTGGCTTCTACTAGGACTGAAATTTAAACCTGGACCCTATCATGCCTCTAGCATGAAGGTGTTTCTGTATAACCACTGTACCATCTCTCCAGTCTTGGGATTCTTTTAAATACTAAAGCAAATTAAAGGGAATTGGATGCAACAGTTATGATTAAACAATGATAGGTTTGGCTAGTTTCATATTTTTTCAAGATATTTATGTATTTATTTTGGATAGAGACAGAAATAAACTAACAAGGAAAGGGGAGACTCTTCCCTCTCTATTTCTATCTGTCCTATCTAATTTGGGGACAAAAAAGAGGGGGGGGGGAACGGCCACTAGAATTGGTGGATTCTTATTGTGGGCAATGAGCCCCAGCAATAACCCTGGTGGCAATAAAAATTAAAAATAAGTAAGAAAATAAAAAAGGGAGAAGGAGGAATAGAGGAAGGGAGGGTAAAAGGAAGAGTGATAGCTGTAGCACTGCTCCACCACTCATGAAGCTTCCACCCTGCAGGTGGAGACCTGGGTCCTTGCACACTGCGACGTACGTGCGCACTCAGCCTGGTGCACCACTGTCCAGTCCCTAGCCTGACTAGTTTCTAATAATAAGTTCAAGTATACTACATGTTCTACGTTTGAGTATTTAAGATATTCAGTAAGTTATTGGAATAAATGTCATCAACAACTTGTAATTAATGAACCTTCTAGTACCTGTGTACACAGCTAGTAGACTGCAGAATTAAAATCAAGTTTTCTGACTTTTTAGCCTAGTACTTGCACACTGATGAGATCGTCAGCTGCATAGAAAACATTTTCCCATTTTCTGATGCATAAAACCTTCCTCATAGCTTAACATACATGTTGAAGTTACATTCAAACTTGAATTTGTTTGCTTTTTATAGAACATGAAGATGGGCCATGAATCAAGAATACAGTCTAATGAGTAGACATTGCTCATTCACAGAAGATAATACATCATTTTTCTTGTTACCATTTTGTCAGAATCTACCAGTAAGAAACTCATGTTCAATTGCGTTCTTTCAGTGACCTAAAATAGCAAGTTAATTATTTTTTAGTATCTGAGATGACCCTTATCAGAATTTAACACAATCTCAAAGTACACCATCTAGAAAGGATCCAGGAATGTTCTGGTAAGAGCAGGACAAAATACAGAACTACTACTATTTCTAATTACTTGTAAGCTAAATTTCTAGAGACCATTACTTTATTTCTCAAATTCCTAGCAAGTGACAATATACCTGTTTATATACATCCAATGACTCACTCCGAGCTAATTTTAATGTGCTAAAATAAAATCTTAAGTTATTTCACTCTATACATAATTTTCTGCTTCATCCAAATCACTAATTAGTGATCAGAACGTAAGATGGCATAGTAAAAAAAAAAGAAATCCCATGCAACACATACTATCCATTAAGTTTTTTAACTCTGAAATGTAAAATTTTATTAAATTTAAAAACAAAAAGCACTTACTTGTTCCTTCTATAAGTAGTTCTTGCCCGTGGCTACCCAAAAGTGTCCGAGAAAGAAAAGGTGCAAAATCCACAAAGATCTCTCGCAGAAGAGGAGCTGCTTTTTCCAAAGCATGTTCAAGTCTCTCTGTAATACTGAGAAGAAAATTTGAAGTTACCAGAACTGATTAGAATGTTTTAGGGATTTTTTAAATGATGCATTAACTGTCACAGAGACACCAAACTATATGAAAATGTTCAAATTATCTAAAAACATCATTTAAAAAAAATTATTGCCACCAGGGTAATTTGGGGGCTTGGTATCTACATGACTAGTGAACTACTCCCAAGTGGCATTTTCTTTTCTTTTCTTTTTTTTTTAATTTCCTTTCCTTTTATTTGACAGGGCAGAAAGAAACAAAGAGGAAGAAAGACATCTGCAGCCTGCTTCACTACCCATGAAGCATTTCCATGTAAACAGGGAGCAGGTGCCTTGAACCCAGGTCCTTATACATGATAAGATGTGAGTTCAACCTGGTGTGCCGCCATCATCACCAACACTACCACCCAGCCCCCCCCCTTTTAACCCAGAACATGCAGTGATCAGCTCTGACTTATGAGGAGGAGGCTGATAAAATCTTCAGCGCCTCAGGCATGAAATCCTTGCACAGCCATCATGCTATCACCTCCACCCAAGACTCATGATTTCTACGCATTCATTCTTTCTTACCTTGCCACATCCAGATCAGTTCTTATTGGAAGTCTTAACTAGTTAAGCACTTTTGAGTTTCCCCTCATTATAACCTAAATACTTGATTGTCAGAAAAGTCATGACACATTTTTGCATAGGAAGGCATACAAAAATGTCCTATTTAAAAAAAAATATTCATTTACTTATTCCCTTTTGTGCCCTTGTTTTTTTTATTGATGCCACCATTGTTGGACAGGACAGAGAGAAATGGAGAAGAGGAGGGGAAGACAGAAAGGGGAAGAGAAAGACACCTGCAGACCTGCTTCGCCACTTGTGAAGCGACTCCCCTGCAGGTGGGGAGCCGGGGGCTCGAACCGGGATCCTTACACGGGCCCTTGCACTCTGTGCCACATGCACTTAGCCCGCTACACTACTACATGACTCCCTACTATTTTTTTGACAACCCAATAAATCCTATCAAGCATGATGAAGGCATCAGCACATCATGTTCAAAAATTGTCTTCATATCTAAGTTCTCAGCAATAACATACTACAGATTCAACAAGTAAACATTCTTTTTCACTACAATTTCTACTACAATCTGAAATTTTCATTTGAAAAGAATGTACTCACACTTAAAATGATTTCAATATATACATCATTATATATCTTTGTGGCCATATGCATATATACATACACATTCACTTCTAATGAGAGCTTTAAAGCCCTCTGTATTTCAAGAATTTATAAATTATCCACAGCTCTACTTTCTAACTGATAAACCAAACATATACATAATCATTGCTTATTTACTGCTGACACAAGAAGTACTTACTTTTCATTCTGCCAACAAGAGGAGCTACTGAAATCATTAACTGGCAAACTGCTGGAAATTTCTTCTCTCAATCATCATCTCCTCCGGATACTATCCATATCTCGACACTACTCCTCGCTATCTCACAGAACCTCTACTCTACAAGAGATGCCTCAATTACAAAGCTACTTTGGCAGCACCCAAGTGGCTTTATATGTCATCTACTATGAGTCTGCCAGTTGTGGCAAGCTGGTAGAGGAGAGTCAAAAACTTGGAACATGGGGGCCAGGCAGTAGTGCAGCAGGTTAAGCGCAGGAGGCACAAAGCACAAGGACCGGCATAAAGATCCCGATTTGAGCCCCTGGCTCCCCACCTGCAGGGGGTCGCTTCATAAGTGGTGAAGCAGGTCTGCAGGTGTCTGTCTTTCTCTCCCCTCTGTCTTCCCCTCCTCTCTCCATTTCTCTCTGTCCTATCCAGCAACAACAGTAATGGCAACAACAAGCACAACAAAATGGGAAAAATGGCCTCTAGGAGCAGTGGATTCGTAGTGCAGGCACTGAGCCACAGCAATAACTCTGGAGGCAAAAAAAAAAAAAAAAAAAGAGAGGCAAAAAAAAAAAAAAAAAAAAACCTCAGAACATAAAAGTTCTAGGGTTGGGCATGCCAAGTAAGAATTTTAAATGTCCCCCACACGTATGGACATCTAATCTTTGACAAAGGGGCCCAGACTATTATATGGGGAAAGCAGAGTCTCTTCAACAAATGGTGTTGGAAACAATGGGTTGAAACATGGAGAAGAATGAAACTGAATCACTGTATTTCACCAAATACAAAAGTAAATTCCAAGTGGATCAAGGACTTGGATGTTAGACCACAAACTATCAGATACTTAGAGGAAAATATTGGAAGAACTTTTTTCCGCATAAATTTTAAAGACATTTTCAATGAAACGAATCCAATTACAAGGAAGACTAAGGCAAGTATAAACCTATGGGACTACATCAAATTAAAAAGCTTCTTCACAGCAAAAGAAACCACTACCCAAATCAAGAGACCCCTCACAGAATGGGAGAAGATCTTTACATGCCATACACCAGATAAGAGTTTAATAACCAACATATATAAAGAGCTTGCCAGACTCAACAACAAGACAACAAATAACCCCATCCAAAAATGGGGGGAGGACTTGGACAGAATATTCACCACAGAAGAGATCCAAAAGGCCGAGAAACACATGAAAAAATGCTCCAAGTCTCTGACTGTCAGAGAAATGCAAATCAAGACAATGAGATATCACTTCACTCCTGTGAGAATGTCACACATCAGAAAAGGTAACAGAAGCAAATGCTGGAGAGGGTGTGGGGTCAAAGGAACCCTCCTGCACTGCTGGTGGGAATGTCAATTGGTCCAACCTCTGTGGAGAACAGTCTGGAGAACTCTCAGAAGGCTAGAAATGGACCTACCCTATGACCCTGCAATTCCCCTCCTGGGGATATATCCTAAGGAACCCAACACATCCATCCAAAAAGATCTGTGTACACATATGTTCTTGGCAGCACAATTTGTAATAGCCAAAACCTGGAAGCAACCCAGGTGTCCAACAACAGATGAGTGGCTGAGCAAGTTGTGGTCTATATATACAATGGAATACTACTCAGCTGTAAAAAATGGTGACTTCACCGTTTTCAGCCGATCTTGGATGGACCTTGAAAAAATCATGTTGAGTGAAATAAGTCAGAAACAGAAGGATGAATACGGGATGATCTCACTCTCAGGCCGAAGTTGAAAAACAAGATTAGAAAAGAAAACACAAGTCGAACCTGAAATGGAATTGGAGTATTACACCAAAGTAAAAGACTCTGGGGTGGGTAGGTGGGTGGGGAGAATACAGGTCCATGAAAAATGATGAATGAAATAGTGGGGGTTGTATTGTTAAATGGGAATCTGGGGAATGTTATGCATGTAAAAAAAAAAAAAAGAAGTAGAAACGCAAAGCAGAAATTGACTGAGTTTGGAGTATGGCACCAAAGTAAGAAAGCAGAAGTACACTAGAGTTTGTACCCTCCCTAACACTTCCTCTCCACTATTCCAAGCTTTGGGTCCATGATTGCTCAACAATTTGTTTGGCTTTGTATGTTAACTCTCTTTTCAGCCACCAGGTTCCAGGTGTCATCAGGATGCCGGCCAGGCTTCCCTGGATTGAAGACCCCAACAATGTGTCCTGGAGCTCAGCTTCCCCAGAGACCCACCCTACTAGGGAAAGAGAGAGGCAGACTGGGAGTATGGACCGACCAGTCAACGCCCATGTTCAGCGGGGAAGCAATTACAGAAGCCAGACCTTCTACCTTCTGCAACCCTCAATGACCCTGGGTCCATGCTCCCAGAGGGATAGAGAATGGGAAAGCTACTGGGGAGGGGGTGGGATATGGAGATTGGGTGGTGGGAATTGTGTGGAATTGTACGCCTCCTACCCTATGGTTTTGTTAATTAATCCTTTCTTAAATTAAAAAAAAAAAAAAGAATTTTAAATGTCTAGTTAACTAAGAGCAATGATAATATCTACAAGTCAGTACTACTGAGGTTTTGTTTGACTAAGCATATCTTAAACCAGCTATTCTGTGAAAAAGGAACAAAATATTCCAAACTTTCAATTTACATTCACATAAATAAAAGCCATAAGCTTTAAACATTTAGTAATTAACTATTCATTATGTATACAGCATTTATTATTTACTTTAAAATAGCTACTTTTTATGAACCACTTACATTTCATAATCTTTAGAAGTGTTTTTTTAAAAAAATAAATGCAAGGATGGAAGTAAGACAAGGAATATATGACAATTTAGTAGATTGAATACCTCATATTTGAAACTTGGTCTTGTGGAACTGAACCAACCGTTGGAACTGAGGGCAATTTTGCATTAGATGACCGACTGCCTATTAAAAAAAGACAAATAACCATTTATAGGAATCTTGTCTAGTTACAAGAGATGGCTCATCAAAAAGGATATCGTCATACCAAAATAGACAAAAAAAAAAAAAAAACACCACATTTCAAATTCCTGTTATAATCTGAGTAAGAATAACATTAAAAATCTTAACACCATTTTCCTTAATCATTTAATATACAAATATCAATCACAAGTTTAATAATTATACCACAACAATCCTTTCCTTACCTTTGGTTGGGTATGTAAGTGTGAACACAGGGTCACACAGATAGGAGGCCAGCACGCTACGACTGAGAGAGTTCCATGATCTACCTAGACCTCATTTCTTCACATGCTATTTTTTTAAATGTATCTATTTTTTAGATTTTTAAATTTAATTTTATTATTCATTAGGAATAAATACAGAGGATAGGAATACAGAGAGAAGGGGGAAAGAGACACACACATACACACACCCACAAAAGGAGGTAGGGAGCCAGCCTTGTAGCACTGCTTAACCACTTGTGAAAGACTGGGCCAGGGACTTGAACCAGGACTCTGAGCTTGGTAACATGTACACTCAACCAGGCACACCATCACCTGACCCCTCCACCTATTTCTAGAGTCTAAAGAACCTGTAAGGCCTTCGACTTATGTTAATTGGAGAAATTATTTAATTAGTTGTACAATAAAAGAACTAGATCTTAGAGACCTTGGCATAATTTATACAAATGTTAATGTGTAGCAATTTTCCCCCCCTTTGGCATAAGGTATTTCTTAGAGTCGGTCCAATCCCTCTATTCCTACACAATAATCAATGAAATACTCCAGAGACCAAACAACTATTACAGTGAATCACTGACATCTACAGTTTTCTAAAATCTTGACTTCAATATTACCACTGAACTATAGTTGGACACTGAATTCTATTATCAGTGATTAGTTAGGTACTCTAGATAGGACTTAAGAAACAACGAGAGCCATGGATCACTCCAGGACCCTGTCCTCACTAGAAAGCAGCAATGTAAGGACTGCTCCACTCTCTGATGGGAAGCTACCACTCAAGGAAGGCTGGTCCTGAAATGACTGCAGCCTAAAATGTTCCAAGCTATCACCATGGACTATGAGCTCAGACCAACAGGGACCCTGTGTAGGCTAGGTAGGCTCCTATGCCAAATATGAATATATATGAGCCCTGGGTTAGGCTGATGGGGTAAACAGTTAATTTTATTCATAAATTTTCTTTGAGTTTCAGAGCTACTCTCTGCTGCAATCCAATTTTCTTGTCCCAGTTTCAACTCTGGCACCATCTTCTCAGACAGTATTTTTGTCTACCTCCATGTTAGCTATTAAACTCAAGCAAATAATATGAAAATCATGGGCCCTTAGGAATATATCTAAATTAGACTTCCTCACTTCTTTCCACCCTGAGATCACTATTCTCATCTGCTCTGTTCCTACTCTTTTGGTTGCTGTTCATTAATCATTTTGTCCTGCTTTATATCTTACCTCCTTTCAGCCACCAAGTTGAAGATGCTATCATGATTCCATCCTGACTTCCCTGAGCAGATGACCTCAACAATGTGTCCTGGAACCTCACCTCTCCAGAGGCCTATCCCACTAGTGAAAAATAGAAAAAGGCTAGGAGTATAGATCAACCTGCCAATGCCCATGTCCATGTCCAGTGGAGAAGCAATTATTGGAGACGAAACTCCCATCTTCTGTACCCCAAAAAGCATTTTGGTCCAGACTCCCAGAGGGGAAATGGTAGGGAGAGAAGACCAGAGGGCTCTGAACTCCAATTCCATCAGAAGCCGGAGAGAGAAGAGGAAAAAAAGAACATTCAGAAGTAGTAATAGGTATAGGTGTGACTTAGAAAGGAAGAGAAGAAAAAAATAAGAACAAAAAAAAAGAAAGAAAGAAAAGAAAAAAGAGGAAAGAAAAGAAGACAGGACCATTAGGGAAAAACAGACACACACACACACACACACACACACAAATGTATACACACATACACACACACACAAATACAGACAGGTAGTTATAGACATAATAATCAACCTGTATCTACAACTGTGGGAGATCTACTGTAGCTTCCAATGGAGGGAATGGAGATACAGAACTCTGGTGCTGAAAACGGTACAGAATTATACCCGTTATCTTATACTTTTGTAAATCAATTATTAGGTCACTAAAAAAGTTTTTTAAAAAGAAAAGAAACTAGGATAGAAAGGAAAAATAAAAAGTGAAACCTGGAGTGGATGTGATGTATTGCACCAAAGAAAAGGGCTCCAGGAAAGAAGGGGAAAGGAGTGGGCGGAGAGGATGTTGGAATTTTGGTCATTATGGTGGAAAGGAAGCAAAGTTGGGAGTGTCTGCAGACTCCTACGACAGGGAGATGAGACACTGTACCATGTGTCTACAGCCATACTGTAAACCACTAACCCCCCCAATAAAATATAGTAAATGAACATAGATAACCTAGGTTTTAGTTTATTATTTCTTTTGTAAAACATCATCTTTATTTAAGACAAATCAGACATTTTCTCTAAAAAGACTAAAGGTTGTTTTTTTTTTTTTAACTTAAAGTTGGTAAACAAAAATTTAATGGCCCAACTACTTAAAAGCAGAAAAAAAAAAAAGGTGGATTGTATTTCTCTTGAAGCTTCAGGCTCTAGTGAAACAAAATTAGCTCTCACTCTATGCTAACTTATCTTAATTTTTAATGCATTGAAATGCATATTCACATTCTGAAAAATGCATGGAACACTGGTGGCTCTAAATGAAGTATTAGCAGAAATGCCTTCCCAGCACTATCCTAGAAGTATTCTCATTTTTCAAGCCTAAAAGAGACTATCACAGAAATTTTATGGTCATATGTTTGATTACTAGCAATGGTAAACATTTCAAGTAACAGTTACAAGAAAAAAAAATCACATCAAAAAGCAAACTGAGTACATCTGTAACCTCATATCACACTGCCCCTCATTATATAAAAAAAAATTTGCAATTACTAAATAATGTATTTTCTCAACTCAGATAAAAATCATGAATTCCTGACAAATTCAGTTTTTAATTAATGTAACACTAAATGTTTTCAGCAGATGACCATGCACACACAAATACAGAAGTTATTTGCAACATGTGGAAAGATACTGACTTATCTTTTTCTTATCCTTGCACTGATAAACTGGCTCCTACAAACTGACAGTTTTCCAGACATTCAAAAGAACAAAAAAGAAAATGCAAACAGATCATCTGTCTAATATCTGTCCAGGGACTACCCAACTGTTTACTCAAAGTCCCAAAGGTTCTAAATAAATAATGTCCCTTACAATTAAGAATGATTACAACAAATACCAATATCTAATCCATACACACAATACTTTCTTTATAAATTTCCTCTCTCTCTACCCATATAGACTAATTCAGGAAGAGAGAGCCTACATGCCAAGTAAAAATGTCCTAGTAAACAAAATAAACTAAAAATGTTCTCATTAAACAAAATAAATGAAAAAAAAACTTTATCTAGTCCTTTCAGGCTCATTAAAAAAAAAAATTGCTTAAATTGAATCTTTTTTTACTTTTTAAAGTTTTTTTAATATTTACTTATTTTCCCTTTTGTTGCCCTTGTTTTTTATTGTTGTTGTAGTTATTGTTGCTATTGCTGTAGTTGTTGGATAGAACAGAGAGAAATGGAGAGAGAAGGGGAAGACAGAGAGGGGAAGAGAAAGATAAGACACCTACAGACGTGCTTCACCTCTTGTGAAGCGACTCTCCTTATGCTGGTCATTGTGCTTTGCACCATGTGTGCTTAACCCGCTGCACTACCGCCCGACTCCCAAATTGAATCTTATAAAGTAAAAAAATCAAACATTTTACCACAACATTAAAATTATATTAATATTAAGCATTTAAAGGTAGAACAGTAGATAGAAAACCTGAAGTATCCTAAAAAGATAAAGGGACTGCATGATTTCTGACACTCAGGAACTACCTCAAGCTGGCAGAGAGCAGGGTTCACATGCATGAAGCTCTTGATGCAATCTCCAGCACTGTGTGTTACTTTGGTTCCTCTCTGTCTCTTTCTCTCTCTCTCGAAATACAGTGAAACTAGATAAATCTTTAAAAGGATTATATTATTTCTGATTTTAATTTAAAAAAATCCACCACCTAGGGGGCAGGGCGGTAGCGCTGACGGTTAAGCGCACTTGGCGTGAAGCACAGGGACAGGCTTAAGGATCCCGGTTGCAGCCCCTGACTCCCCATCTGCAGGGGGGTCACTTCCCAAGCAGTGAAGCAGGTCTGCAGGTGTCTATTTTTCCTCTATCCTCTATCTTCCCATTCTCTCTCGATTTCTCTCTGTCCTATCCAACAACAACAATGACAAATATAACAATAACAAGGGCAATAAAATGGGGGAAAAATTGACTTCCAGGAACATTGCATTCATAGTGCAGGCACTGAGCCCCAGTGAAAACCCTGGAAGAAAAAAAAAAAAACACCTAGTAGTTCCTTCAAACTTCCTTTCATGATTGATTCACTATTAATATTATTACAGTATCACAAGAATGAATGTTCAGGGCTGGAAAGTAGCACAACTGGTACAGCACACACATAACCATGCTCAAGAAATATGGTTCGAGCCAACACTCCCCACCTGCAGGGGGGAAGCTTCATAAGCAGCTAGTAGTGCTGCAGGTGTCTCTCTCTCTTTCCCTATGTCTCCCCCTTCCCTCTCAATTTCTCTGGATGGATGAATGCAGGGGAGAAAGGGAGGAAGGGAGGAAGGGAGGAAGGGAGGAGGGGAGGAGGGGAGGAGGGGAGGAGGGGAGGAGGGGAGGAGGGGAGATGGGGAGGAAGGGAGGAAGGGAGGAAGGAAGGAAGGGAAGGTAATGGGGGGGGGAAATATGCCACCAGGAGCAGTGGATGTGTCAGGCAGGCACCAAGTCCTAGCAATAACCCTGATAGAAATAAAATAAAAATAAGTAAATTTTCTTGGGATTAAAGTATCTAGTTGTTGATTTCTTTAGAGAGACAGCAGATTTGCAAAAATGTTACCGATATCAAAGTATATGCTTTTTATGGTCACCTTAGCCTTCAAGTTCTTTCTGCCTCATCACTAAGCTTCCAGTGAATATCTAAGGATTTATGACCTTGCACTCATATATATGCAAACAAAAGACTTTACATACTTGAAAAGATTATATGAACAAAGGAGATGGACAAAAATGAAAGTAATAAGACTAGGGTCAGATCCAATGCATACCTCAGGGTAGCATTCCCTTTCCAAGACCTTGTTTGACTTTGTTCTTTATTAGATAATAAAGAGAAATATGCAAGAGAAAAATGCACTGGATACTATGTAAATATTTGACAATTAGTATCCAGATTAAAGGACCAAATGACATCACAAGTTTCTCACATAATAAATACAGTTATTGCCCATCTTCTCAAGAGAAGGGAAAAGAATGCATTTAATCCACTGCTATTCTCTCGTGTAACCCAGTTAGCAACAAGCAACGTGTCATACACTTTGATTTTATTCAAATTTATTCAACCATTAAGCAATGAGCAATACAAAATAAAACTTGACTACTCAACACTCCACAGTCTTTGTCAAAATGAAATGGAAAAAAATTTTTCTAGCTCACCAGGTGATTCTCCTCCCCCATCTGAGGCTTGGGCTGAATCCACTGAAGAGACCACACTGACAGCATTTGCAGGCAGACTTGAAGTAGGCAAGGAAGGTAAGACTGCTGACTTTTTTGTTGCAATGACAACACTCCTGTAACAAATTTTTAAAGAGAAACAAGTCATTCAACTTAATCACATACACCCAGACTAAAGTAGGAAAATGCTTTTACTATTTTTTTCTCATTGTTATTTTGATGTGCAATCCCCAAGAGTCACTTAATTAGAAGCCTCTGCAGTAATGCTCTTTTTTTTTTTTTGCCTGTATTTCAGCCTTTTAAAGGAACAAAACAAACATATCCACCAGGAATACTTTTTCATTATAACATTTAAACTCACATTTATTACATAACTTAATGTATGATTGCCTATAACTATCAAAATTACAATCAAAAGCAGGCAAAAATAGAATTTTAGCACAAAAGGAAAAAGTAACTTATTTAATCTCACCATTAAAGCAGGCATAATCAGCAATAAGCAATGTTGTTTATTACTTAATAGGTTGTTGAATAAATGTAACACCGAGCCACTTTATTGGGGGAATGACAGTTTATAGTACAGTAGCTGACACATGGCTATAGTTTTTCATCACCCTATGATAAGTATCAGCAAAAACACTACTGTTTTGAAAACCTTTTAATAAGGTTATTTATTTTCCTTTTGTTGCCTTTTAAGGCTTTTTAAAAAAGATTTAAAAAATAAAACTATAATGAAAAGACTTGTGTTTTGTATTATTACATAGACAAGAAAATGCAGAATAGAAGCTACAGACAGAAATATCAAGTGATCAGGTTTTTTCATCTTGTGTTTGGTCAAATTAATATATTTATGGGGGGGCCGGGTGATGATGTACAGGTTAAATGCACATAGTACAAAGCACAAGGACCCACACAAGGATCCCAGCTCCTCACCTGTGTGTGTGTGTGTGGCAGGGAGAGTGTCGCTTCACAAGCAGTGAAGCAGGTCTGCAGGTATCTATCTTTTTCTCCCCCTCTCTATCTCCTCTTCCTCTCTCAATTTCTCTCTGTCCTATACAATAAAAAATGGAAAAGATGGCCTCCAGGAGCAGTGGATTCATATTGCAGGCATCAAGACCGAGCAATAACCCTGGAGGCAAACAAAACAAAACAAATATATTTATGATGTTCAAATTTTAATTAAGGAGTAATACCTTATACCAAAATAGTAACTAAAAAAGCTTATTAGGCACAACTAAAAAGGCATTTAATTGAAGTTAGCTCCTAACACAAAAAACCCAGTTAATGAGGTACAGAGGACAGCTGATATATAATGCTCTCCCACAGCAGTGCTTACTTTTAATTACCTGGTATTAACCATAAGCCTAAAGTCTTCAACATTCAATTTATTTAATCACATCTTTTGTTGACAATATTGTAACTGCAAGTTTCAAGTATTCCCCTAACAGCTTTAAAGTTTAAGTATTCACTATCTAAAGAAAGTTAGATACTTGATCCCCATAAATGTATTCAAAATTGGAAAAAATTATGTGATTTCTGTATTTGAAAAATACATTTTGCTTTTGTTGGTCTATTAGAAAGATAACACAAAGAGAAATAGGCTCTGTTTTACTTCAGTGCCTATCATGTGACAGCAAACACTGTTGCCAATTAAATCAAGTTCTCTTGTGCTCAGCATGGCTTATTCAATGTACTTGGGGGTAGCTGGTGTCACATCATTATAAGGGTGACTGCCAATGTTAACTATACACTAAAAAATAGAAGCAACAGCCACCTGAGCCCTCAATCCAAAATGGTGTGCTTAAATCATAGTAGCTTACATCACATGAAGAATATTGACTTTAGGGGGGAGTAGATATCACGTGTGTGTGTGTGTGTGTGTGTGTGTGTGTGTGTGTGTGTGTGTGTCACTACAGGTAAAGAATGGTAGGCACAGTAGAAAAGATTTAAATATATATACATATATATATATATATATATATATATATGAAGAAATTTTCTATAACTGAAATTAAAATTTAAACCTACTCCATGTACCAGTAATTCCATTAGAGATTTCCCAAAAGGGTTTATGTTTTAGGGGAAGAAAAAAAAAAGTATGGAAGGGCTGGGAAGACAGCATCATTTTTATGCAAAAAAATTTTTTTTAAATAACTATGGAACTGCTCAGGTCAGGCTTATGGTAGAGTTGGAGGATTGAACCTGTGACATTAGAGCCTTAGGAAAGAGTCTCTTGGTATAGCCATTATACTATCTACCTCCACCCCAGCAAAAACACTTTCATGCCTCAGGCTACTAGGTTCACTATCCAATACCATGAGGCAGAGTTTAGAAGTGCTCTTAAATAAGAAATAAATAAACAAATAAGTGTTCTAGTAAAACAAAACAAAACTAAAATGTTTGGGAAGCCTTTATTTATAATATGCAAAACCTTGAAATACCCCAGAATCAATTAAGGAGAAAAATGAATAAGACTATGGCAATATACAATGTAAGGAAATAACTAGGGCCAACTGGTAGCTCAGCAATGGGAGACAAATGCAGGAAGGCCCATGGGGTTCATCCTTGGCACATAAACAAACAGATTTAAAAAAAAAAAAAAGCAGAACACCATAAAAATGAGTATTCTAGTCACCTTTTATGCCTCACACAGAAATGGGTATATATAAGAAGCCAGATACAGTGAATCTAACAGAGCTAAGTGTTAAAATGCAGAAGCTCAGTAATGAGTCTGTGAATGATCACTCTAACTCTTCTAACTTCTTTTATATTTTATAATAAAACACTAGAAAAATTTTAACAGAAAAAAAGGTGACTACAAATGTTCCATGAATATGACTTCTATTTTTCCAAAGACAGCATGGCTAGTTATTATAACAAAATAACCTGACTTCATTTCTTATTTTTTGAACTGCCATTAAAATGCTTTCATCATGAATACTATCTATTTCTTTATTTCAAGTAAATATTTGCTATCCAGGGTCATTCTCACTCACAAACTATCTCAAGTATGCCTCCCTAGCTGAATTACATTTAATTCACCATTTCTCACACACTTCTGCGACATGCACTGATCACTCCTGCTCTTGTGGTTCCCTGTTTATCACTTCATATCACATCTCTTTGTCTGCGCTAGACACAAAGCTGTTCACAATTTTTTCCTTTTCCTCTAGCTTGCCTGTAAATTTTCTTCTTCCCACTCACAACCTTGCTAAAAGGTATGTCTCCCCAGACTTCCAAAGTCAAAAGTCATTAATGCACAATTCTTTGTGCTACTACGATACTATTGTGTGTATATACTATATAAAATGACTATATAGTTACTATAAAGTTACCATATAAAGTTGTTAAATTCTGCAATGATTAAACACCGGCAATGTGGCAAGAACTATTCCCGAACTCTAATTCAACCCTGATGTAAATTACTTCAAATGAAAAGGTTTCTAAAAAGCTAAGTTCAGAAAAGTAACTTGCTAAAGTGAAAGAACAAACTGTGCTACAATTTTAGGTTTGTTAAAACCAGGGGCTCAAATTTCAACTGTTTACTCATAGTAGTCTTTTTATTAGTTCAGACTATACAATTCATCATCCACAGTGTATAATGGATAGTGTTCGTAATATATTCCTGGAACCATCATTGCAATCTATTAGCATGTAAGCATAATTTTCTGCAGTTGTTTTTTCTAGCACCCAGATTCTGTGCATGATGATTCCTAGTTCTTTTTCTACCTATTTTAAGATAGAGATACAGAAAACAAAGAGACACCAACGCACCACTCCACCATTCATGTAGATTCACTAGTGCTGTTCATGGTGCTCCCATGTGGTGCTAGGACTCAAATCCAGGGCTTCACACACGGTAAGGCACATGCTGCACAAATCAAGCTACTGAGTTGTTGGAAAAGTCACGGCATATTTTTCTATGCAAAAAGGCATCATAATTTTTCTGACAGTCCACTATCTTCCAGCACTAACTCTAAGTTGTAATCAATCATTTACAAGCAATGGTACAAAGTATTTCTAAGATATAAAATATTTATTGCTACTAATATGAAAAATATACCAAAAAGGGAAATGGTTGCATTCTTTAATTCAACTATGTGCTTATTACATAATTGGAAAGAAAATTATAGTCACTTTCCATATACATTGACCAAGTCAAATGATTTCTGAGGAAATACTATGTTAATACTTGAATTTTGCCTCACATAAAACAAACAAACAAAAAAAAGAATTCATAATGATCCAATTGAAAGGGTAGTCAACAGGATGTGAGGGCGATCTGGCTGTAACATCTGTCACCCCATTGATCGCCAGGGTTGATTCGGCTGATCTGGCTGGCTAGGCAGGTGTCCCCTTCCTCCCTCATCGCTCCATGTGCATCCCTCCCGAAGCTGCACACTCAGTCGAAGAGGACGGCCTTCCCCAAATAGAGACAGACCGGTCTTCGGTCGAGGGTATACGAGTAGCTGCGATCCCCTGCTAGAACCTCCAAACAAGCTCTCAAGGGTAGTCAACAGGCAGATTTAAAGATACTTTCACTCTCAGAAGACTAGAAATGGACCTACTCTGACTCTGCACTTCCTCTCCGGGGGATATAACCTAAGGAACCCAACGTACCACTCCAAAAAGATTTGTGTTCATAGCAGCACAATTTGCAATAGCCAAAACCTGGAAGCAACCCAGGTGTCCAACAACAGATGAGTGGCTGAGCAAGTTGTGGTGTATATATACCCAATGGAATATTACTCAGGTATTAAAAATGGTGATTTCACTGTTTTCAACCCATCTTGGATAGAGCCTGAGGAAATCATGTTAAGTGAAATAAGGTAGAAACAGAAGGATGAATATGGGATGCTCTCACTTACAGGCAGAAGAGAAAACACCAAGAAGAACTTGGACTGGAGTTGGTATGTTGCACGAAAGTAAAAGACTGGGGTGGGTGGAGGGGAGATGGAACAGGATGATGGGAGAGGACATAGTGGGGGTTGCACTGCTATGTGGAAAACTGGGAAATGTTATGCATGTATAAACTACTGTATTTACTGTCAACTGTAAAACATTAATCCCTCAATAAAGAAATAAAGATACTTTCACTCATTTCACCATGTGTTTATTATTGTAAAGTCTTAAAGGAAATGACTAAAAGAGGGGATTTCTTAGGTATCATACTTTGTAGGTATAAATCTAAACTCATTAAACATGTCCTATAATTTAGGAATTTAAATTTTACCACTACATAAGACTGGCCATGGAACGGCTAAGTTTAGTTTAGTTTTAGCATAGCACTGCTCAGCTCTGGTGGTGCGGGGGATTGAACCTGAGACCTACAAGCCTCAGGTATGAGAGTCTCTTTGCATAAACATTATGCTGTCTCTCTCATCCTGTATTTTACATTTTTATAAATGTTTTATAAATGCTTTGGAACAAAGAAACTATAACAAGTGTTTATCAAAAGCTTTGAGAGCTGAGATGCTGAGGAGTGAGTCTGGGTATTTGTGGCATCATTTTTAGGCTATAGCTTTAAGTGTACACTTAATAGACAAACTAAAATCCTAGTTAGTACTTAATCAAATTTAGTTCTTGAATTTAATCTGTCACCAATTTTAACATAGCATTTAGCATAATTTGGAAAACAGTTATGTCTTCTAGTTATGCAAGCCATTTTTCAAGTACTGATTAAAAATCAAATATAGAAATGTGAAACTTACATACAGTTTTTGCTCCTCAAATTCTCCAACTCTAATATTTAGTAATAGTGAAGCACCATGCTAACAAAACATTTTATTTACATTTTCAATAGCCCTTGCTGGAAATACTAAAATCCTTATTTTGTAGGTGAAAATTAAATAATTTTCTTAAGATTCTATAGAAGGTGAAAACATTGTTGGTTTATATGCTTTAATCTAAATCAAGGAGACTTTTTTAAAAAAAGTATTTATTAGCAAAAAATGTGTTTTCCAAGAGCAGAGGGTAGATAGCATAATGTTTATACAAAGAGACTCTCATGCCTGAGGTTCCAAAGTCCCGGCACCACCACCAGCCAGAGCTGAGTAGTCCTCTGGTAAAATTAAAATAAAAATAAATAAATAAATAAATGAAAGAAATCTGTTTTTCAAATGACTAAAAATTTCAAAAGCTATATTTCAGAAGTGTTTAACATATCACAAACATTAATAAAAATGCCATTTTATTTAACATGCCAGAGTTAATTAAAGTAGAAAAGAGTACTTTAAGCCAAGCACTTCAGTCCCTAAGGATCTAGCTGAAAGTCAGACAAATTCTTGAACTTTATCAAGATAAATCCCTGGCATTCACTAATCACTAGAGAGGATCTGCAAATTAGATAAGAGTGAGAACTTTGGCATGGGAATGAGCACCAACACCTTACCATCCACAAAGGCCCACCACCTGGCAGCTTTCAGCAAGGTTCCACTCAGGGAGCTGTTACTCTAAATTTTCCAGCTACTGCTTGGAAGTTGATAATTCTTAAGATATGAGGAGAGTTGTGATTTCTGACACAGCATTCCAGAGATAAATGCATGATCAGCGGGATGTTTTTAAATTCGCAAAGATATTCCCCTAGTCTATGGCCACATGAAAACAGTTTTTCAGAAGTGGAGTTGTACCCCTCCTACCCTATGGTTTTGTTAATTTATCCTTTCTTAAAAAAAAATAATAATAAAAAAGAAAAGAAAAAGAAGAGGGAAGAAACAGCAGCTTGTTTGCCATCAGACAATGTTAAATGATTACCAGACATACACATTCCAAATAACATCCTGAGAAATGCCACCAGCAAAACACCCTGTATTTCAGCAAGTCCCTTTAACTATATTACCTAAGCATAGCTCCCTAAATAAGTTCTTAACCTACTACCTAAAGGCCTCTCTAAAATAAAGGGGGGGGGGAGTTGGCTGGGAGAGCCCACTCAGCAACAGGACTGCACATGTATGAAGTCCTAGTGCTACAAAAGAGCAGGCAGAGAACAAAAGATGAGAGTAAGACAGTATAAAGAATCTCCACTAAACCGTGCATCCCACGTGCTCTGGCAGATCTTAACACCACAATTTTAATCAGCTCAAATACTGCAATGTACCAAAAAGCAGAAAACTGGAAATGAGAGAAAATAAAGGCAACAGGAGAAGCAGAGTCATAAGTAGAAAAACTGAAATTATGATGAGCACATACCACAAAAAAAAGTAGAAGCGGGAAAAGACTCCACTAGCCAAATAAGTGAAGCATCGACACAAGCAACAATAATAAAACCATTACCTATTCACTTAAAAAAAAAATTCTTAAGGGGCCTGGCGGCGGTGCACCCGGTTAAACATACACATTACAGTGCACAAGGACCCAGGTTCAAGTTCCTGGTCCCCACCTATAGGGGGGAAGCTTCACAAGTACTGAAGTAGGGCTGCAGGTGTCTCTGGTTCTCTTCCTCTCTATTTCCCCTTTCTCTCTCAATTTCTCTCTGCCCTATCCAATCAAAAAAAATTTTTTTTAATGGAAAAAATGGCCTCCAGGAGCAGTGGATATGTAGTATAGGCACCAAGCCCCAGAAATAACCCTGAAGGCAAAAAAGAAAAAAGAAAAGGAAGGAAGGGAAGGAGGAAGAAAGAAAAGAAACCTAGAGGGGCAGGGCAGTGGTGTACCCAGTTAAGCAAACGTGAAAATACCCTCCAGGAATCAGGTTTGAGGCATGCTCCCCAACTGCAATGGCAAAGCAGGTCTATAGGTGTCTATGTTTCTCTCTCCCCCACTACCTCCCCTCCCCTCTCCATTGCTCTCTGTCCTATTAAATAAAATGGAAAAAGAATAAAGGTGGGGGGGAGGGAAAAAATGGCTGCCAGGAGCTGCGTATTTGCAGTATTGGCACCAAGCCCTATCAATAACCTTGGAGGCAGGAGAAAAAAAAAGAAAAAGAAACCTCAAAATACCATCTTAGTAAGTAACAAAATGAATACTATTAATTAGCTAAAGCTATGTACCACCTGTAAGAATGCAATGAGAAGAGTATTACTTCTGTGGCATTCCCTGTCAAAAATGTACTAAATTGAACCTAAACCTGAGGAAATAAACAAATCTAAACTGAAGAATGTGCTACAAAACAGCTATAATATCATTTAATGATCTGAAGTGTCAAGATCATTAAATCCTAGGAAAAAATTTTAAAAGCCGCCATTGAAACTGAAGAAAAAAGAAATACAGGGCCAGGTAGTGGCGCACCTAGTCAAGGGCACGTCACAGTGTGCAAGGACCCAGGATCAAGCCCCTGGTCCCCACCTGTAAGGGGAAAGCTTTGTGGTGAAGCAGTGCTACAGGTGTCTCTCTGTCTCTTTCTCTCCCCCTCTTTATCCCCCCCTTCCCTCTTGATTTCTGGCTGTCTCTATCCAATAAATAAATGTAATGAAAAAAAATTTTTAAGAAATACAACAAAATAAAATAAAATCTGAAGTGTATCCCACTACTGAAGACACTGAGACAATGAGTCAAAATAAAAAGGTGCTTTTAGAAGGTAGTATTTTTTATAATTTCTACATTTTAATTAATGTACTAAAGAACATACAAGGAAATAGCCAAAGAGACCAATGTGTTAATGTACTTACAAAGTTGTGAAGAAAAATACAAGCTTCTTTATTAGCAGCTGTTCAAGAAATTTATGCTTGCTTCTAGATTTTTTTTTTTAATGTTCTGGGCCCTTTATTATAAATGAACCATTTGTTCCAGACTTTTGGATTACACCTAGTATCTGTTCTAATAAAAATATGTTTATCTCTCCAGCAATAATAAAATATCTTCTACTTCATGTAAATGCAAATTAATGATGTCAAAGAGCAAGTTGCTTTGGTTGATATAAAGGCTTCTAGATTTTAAAAATACTGATTTTAGAGGAACTGGGAGATAGCTCAGCTGATAAAGCACACATCTTATCATGCATGAGGCCCTAGCTTCCATCTCTGGCATCACCTCAGAGCACCATGCAGAGCATCAAAGGACTCTCTGGATGGTGAAGTGGTACTCCGATGTTTCTCCTCTCCTCACTCAGTAAACAGAGTTTAAAAATTGGGCCAGGGATGCCAGTCAGTCATGCTGTATATACACATACTGCGCAAATTCTTTCTCAGCATCGTTAACATGTAGTATTTAACAAAGAAGTGACTTGAACAGTATGCACCAGAGCAATGGAATAAAATGTATACATTAGAATAGGGGATTTCTAAGCTGTTACAAAAATTATTTAGGATACAATTTAACAAAGTAATATTAGACTACATTTAAACTTAAATCGCCTTACTGGTATATAAATAAAAATCTGAAATGGTATATACAAACTAAACAAACTATAACAAAATATCCTTGCTGATTATGGCTCACCACTTGCATGGGGGAAAGTCTGATGAGCAGTAAAGGAGTACTGTAAGTAATCTCGCCTTCCCTCTCTTTCTCAACACCCCATTTTTCACCACTTGCATGGGGGGAAGCTTGATGAGCAGTAGAGGATTACTATAAGTATCTCGCCTTCCCTCTCTTTCTCAACACCCCATTTCTGTGTCTCGTTCTCTATCTAAGAGGAAAAAAAAAAAGAGCCACCAGGAGCAGTGGAGTTGTACAGGCAACAAACCCCAGAGATAACCCTGGTGGTTAAAAAGAGGGGGGGAAATGTATACATTTCTTGTATATACATTCCCTTTTTAATCACTGAAATACAGCAAAACTAAACTGAATTTCTATATATTCTGTAAAACTTCATTATCAGTTTAAGAATGCTGAAATGAAAGACTACCGTACCTGTCAAAAGATCTGAACTGCACGGGCTGTTCAACAGACAGGTCGCTAAGGGTGCCAAGGCAAGCTGGTGGCAGGAGGGCGGGATCCGCTGTGACTCCATCCGCTGGGATGTTAACCAAACTTCGAAGAATGTCTTTCACATTGACATTTTTTGAAACTGGAAGTGATGATGCACCCCTGTTTTCCAGCTCGTTTCCTCCATCATGTTTAGTTTCCTGAGATTTATTGACTTCTAAAGACAGAGTGCACAGCACCTCACTGATTGCATCTGGGCCTGCGATGACATCTGGAGGTGCTGCCTGAGGAGCAGCATCCGCGCTGTGTCCTGAAGCATGAGCCGTCTCATCCCTGATGCCTGAGTCCCTCCTTGGAGCACATGATGTGCTTCCCGACTCTCCCAGAGATGCTGGAGTGCCAGGGTTGGACATTGATGGTGTTTTCTCTACATCTGACCCAGAAGCAGAAGGAAAATACACATGAAGCAGTTTAGAAGCAATGTTCAAAAGTTCTATTTAAGTCTGATAGTCTCCTGCTATATCTAATTATTAAAGATCTGGCATAGTTTAAGAGGGAAAATAGTAGTCTATAAGGTGGACATAGTATGCAGACCTATAAACAAAGCAGATGATATAATAAAAACAACAACAATAAAAAGTAGCTAAGAAAAGCCTCCAAACTGAACCTGGCATATAATGGTGTGGCAACATACAAGGTTGAGTCATTGTTTTGTAAGAAAAATTCCAACGACACCAATGTCGTTGTTGGATAGGACAGAGAGAAATGAAGAGAGGAGGAGAACACAGAGAGGGAGAGAGAAAGAGACACTTGTAGACCTGCTCCACAGTCTGTGAAGGGAACCCCTGCAGGTGGGGAGCCAGGGGCTCAAAGCTGGATCCTTAAGCCGGTCCTTGCACTCTGCACCATGTGTGCTTAACCCTCTGAGGTACCACCCGTCCCCGCAAGTTTTTTTTTTAATTAAATATTTTTTTTTTGCCTCTGGGGTTATTGCTGGGGCTCAGTGCCTACACTATGAATCCACTGCCCTTGGCAGCCATCTTTTTTCTATTGTTGTTGTTGGATAGAAATTGAAGTGGAGGAGACAGAGGGAGAGAGAAAGATAGGCACCTGCTTCACTGCCTGTGGAGTGACCACCCTGCAGGAGGAGAGCTAGGGGCTGGAACAGGGATCCTTGTGCGGTTCCTTGAGCTTCACACTATGTGCATTTAACCCGGTGTTACTGCCTGACCCCCTAAATATTGTTTTTTAATTTAATAGGAGAGAGAGAAATTGAAAGGAGGAGGAAATAAAGAAGGAGAAAAAGGCACATACTGCAATACTTCACCTCTCATGAAGCTCCCCGTTGCAGGTGGGGACCCAGGGTCGAAATCTAGGTGCCAGAACAGGGTAATGTGTGCACTCAACCTGGTGTGCCACCACACATCTGTGCCCAAGCTTTAAGAGTATCTGGCAGCTTGCAGATTCCAGAAATCCCTGCACATCTCCATAAGCAATCTCACTACCTGATCAAAGAGAAAGAGACCCTCTCCAATCTAATAAAAAATAAGGAATTCAGCTAAGAGCAAGTTATTAAGTCTCCAGGCATAACACCCCAGATGAACACTTTCTATCAGCCAGTTCCAGGTCCCAGTCAACACCCTAGCAGAGACAATAACTGTATGAGCAGAAAAACCATCTCATTTTTCTAAGACCAGCAAACATCATCTAAAGCAGAGGTAAACCATCTAACTCTACTCTATATATTAAAATCATAGATCACACCATCACAACTAAAATAACTATGAATGTAGACACCAAATTGAAGTAATGTGTTTCACAGTGGTATATAACTGAAACACTGGTTTTTCTTTTCCTTTACAGTAAATTCTCAACACAGAACCCTGTGTAGTACTTGTAAAAATCTATTGTAACTCCTGTACTAGAAAACCTCCAGTAATTTTCTACTGCTCATAACTTGAAAATCCATGTGCTGGCTGCAGAGACAGTGTAGTCCTAGTGCACTAGACTTTCGTAACTGATGCCCTCAGATGTCCCACGCTCAATCACTAGGCACCTCCTATGACAGAGCTGAGCAGTGCTCTGATCGCTCTCTATATTGCTAGCTCATAAAAACAGATAAATATTTTTTTTTAATCCACATCCTATTTCTACGGATAATTCCTGGTATCTTTTCAAAGTTCAATGTTCTATTCTTAGGACTCACTGCATTCTAAATTAATTGCTACTTCAACATACAGCTATAACTTGAAACTGCTTCTGTGGTTCCAGTTATTACAGTATTTTTAAAACAATTCTGTCTCTTCTAAGAGAATCTATGATAATTTTAAAAACCAATACTGAAGTAAAAAAATTTAAAACTGATTTTAAAAGTTAATGTTTTTATATGTATATATATTTTTTTGCCTCCAGGGTTATTGCTGGGGCTCAGTGCCTGTACCATGCATGAAGCCACTGCTCCTGGAGGCTTTTTTTTCCCCTTTTGTTGCCCTTGTATTTTTTATCATTTTTTGTGGTTATTATTAGTGTTGTTATTGCTGTCATTATTGTTGGATAGGACAGAGAGAGGAGGGGAAGACAGAGAGGGAAAGAACGAGATACCTACAGACCTGTTTCACCGCTTGTGAAGCGACTCCCTGCAGGTGGGGAGCCAGGGGCTTGAACCAGGATCCTTGTGCTGGTTCTTGTGCTTTGTAGCATGTGTGCTTAACCTGCTGTACTACTGCCTAACCCCATTTTTACATCTTTTTTTAAAAAATATTATTTATAAAAAGGAAACATTGACTAAACAATAGGATAAGAGGGGTACAACTTCACACAATTCCCACCACCAGAACTCTGTATCCCATCCCCTCCCCTGATAGCTTTCCTATTCTTTATCCCTCCGGGAGTATGGACCCAAGGTCATTGTGGGATGCAGATGGTTGAAGGCTTTTAATTAGATGGTTCAACTAAAAGTAACCCAACTGCAATTAACTAAAAATAGATAACTACTAATTAGAAATAAATGTATTATCTCACTTTGTACATATATAAATTTAAATTCTAGAATCAAGGTTTTAATCTTAAATAGGTAGTATCTGAATTGAAATTTGGATGATAAGTGAATAAGAAACTTACCAGAGAGTGATAAATTGCCACTTTCACTACCAGTTTCCTGGCTACATCTTTCATTTTGAGATTCCAGAATGTCTCTGTACTTTGAGACCATAAGAACAGAGATAAAATACACAACCGCCAAAGCCAAAAATTGAGCTTGTTTGCTATCCTCCTGGGGAAAAACAAAAGTAACTCATCATCTTTTTATCATATCTAAACATGAAGCTTTATCTTACCTCATACAACAATATTTAAGTATCAAAAATGTCCATAAGTCTGTTTATAAACATATACAAAAAATAATATACAAAAAATAATAACTTCATTTGAGGAAAAATTAGAAATTCTTTGAAAAATACTTTTAATAGAGCATCATGTTTCTGAAACATATAAAGTTGTTTTTTCCAATTAATGCCCTAAAACATGTCCTAATTAAATACCAATTATCACTATTTTCACTTCTGTTCGTAAAAATTAAAATACATTTAGGGGCCAGGCAGTGGTGCACCTACTAGAGTGCACACACTACAGTGCACCAATAGCTGGGCGCAAGCCCCTGGCCCCCACCTGCAGGGGGGAATCTGCAAAAGTGGTGAAGCAGGGCTGCAGGTCTCTCTCTCTCTCCTCTAGTTCCCCACCTCCTCTCAATTTCTCTGTCTCTAGCAAACAGATAAGTAATTAAATATTGTTTGAAAATACATTTAAAACCAGTAATATTTTCCCTAGTGTGCCATCAAGAAGAAAAACAGTGAGGCTATTAGATATGGGACAGGATGCCAAAGAAATTCTCGATTTTTTTTTTTTTGCCTCCAGGGTTATTGCTGGGGCTCAGTGCCTACACCATGAATCCACTACTCCTAGAGGCCATTCTTCCCCCTTTTGTTGCCCTTGTTGTTGTAGCCTTGTTGTGGTCATTATTGTTGTTGTTGATGTCATTCGTTGTTGGGTAGGACAGAGAGAAGTGGAGAGAGGAGAGGAAGACCGAGAGGGGGAAGAGAAAGATAGACACCTGCAGAACTGCTTCACTGCCTGTGAAGTGACTCCCCTGCAGGTGGGGAACCAGGGGCTCGAACCAGAATTCTTGTTCTGGTCCTTGCGCTTTGCGCCATGTGCGCTTAATCCACTGTGCCATCGCCCGAGCCTCTCAAGACTATTTTGTATCATAAAGACAACCAAGTGTTCAGAATGAAAATCACTGTGCGTGCCTGCCAGACAGTCAAACTAGAAGAGGTTCAAGCTATATCTTAGCTCTGTAGATCATCCACACAGCTGGATAACACGACTTCTCCATGTAGCTAACTCTCAATCTTCTAAGAGACCCTGCACACATTACTATTCTGGTTACTTTTAAAAACTTCTTTACTAAGTTTCACAACAATGTAAAGGTGAAAAAAAAATGCCATTGTAGTCTGAAAAACAAATGTACTTCCTGTAGCAGATAAATTTGGAATAATGAATTATCTATAAATTTGGGATAATGAATCTCTAGCTGAAGATACTTACTTGATACAATTAGCAGATACACTTTTTTAATCATTTACTGGGGGTGGATTAATTAGTAAGTACAATTTCTCATCTCTCCATGATAAAATATGAAAAAATTCTATGGTATTCTTCAGTTTCATGTGTTAAACTTTATTAGTCTTAATGAAAAGACAAATGAACATTTTACTTTTTTTAAACTACCCATTCCTTTGTTTTAACATCTACTGTAATAACAGTTATTAACATCAACATTTTAAATGGAGGCAAATAGCTTGCTTGAATTTCTGAACACTTCACCCATTAATTTCTTCAATGTTTACTAACTACAGTAAGAAGTTAATACTATACGTCTGATTTCTGCCCAAATAAAAAATATCCCATAGAACCTTAAGTTTAAGATTTAACTCCTGAAAAGGATTTTCCCTCCAGTTGTAGTTGCCACTTACTGAATACTTAGGTGAATCAGGCACTGTACTATATGCTTCGTGTGTATTCACTGACACACTTGAGAAAGATGGTTAGAATGGTAAATCAATTTACCTAAAGGTAAACTGTAAGTGAACAAGCAATGGGAAATGTGGAAACATACCCTTGTAACAATAATCCTACAAATCAGAATTTTCTCAGTAAAGTGATACTGGACGGGGGAAGGGGGGGAAGAAAGAAAGGAAGGAAGGAAGGAAGGAAGGAAGGAAGGAAGGAAGGAAGGGCAAACCTGAATTCAGATTAGAGTGATTAAAAGCCTTAACTTTTAACCTCAGGGTAATAATTTCTTTATGTCCCCAATTTAAATCATTTCCTTTTTTTTTTTCTTTTATCAGTGTCTGCCTATACTTAAAAAGGTTCTAGGTTGTGGTCTGGAGAGTACAATCTTTTGTTCCTAGTAAAATTCCTGTAAAGATGATAATAATTACTATATAATTTATATAATCACCCAAAATATTTAAGTTGTTACTTTTAGACATGGTGAACATAAAAATATCCTAATTCTATATCCAAATATAATAACTGGTAATTCTTTTTTTAAAAAAAAGATTGTTTATTTATTTGTTTATTGATTGACTGATTGATTGATGAGAAACATAGGAGGAGAGAGAAAGAGTCAGACATCACTCTGGTACATGTGCTGCCGGGGATTGAACTGACTGACGACCTCATGCTTGAGAGTCCAATGCTTTATCCACTGTGCCACCTCCCGGACCTCAAAACTGGTAATTCTGAACTACCTGATTACAAACAGAGCCAAGTGAGGAATTTCAGTTTCATTTTATGTGCTCTGAGAAATCACCAAAGAATATTTAGAAGATCACAGTTATATCAACTGTTCTAGAGTTTTAACAATAGTTTCAGGAAATACAGGTATGGGGTAATAGTCAAAGAAAAAAAGCAGCAGCCTGTAGATGGTGGGGTGAATTAAGTGTTAGACCTCAAGCAAGAAGTCCAGAGTTGGACCCTTGATGTCACATATGCCACAGTGATGCTCTGGTCTCTCTCTCTCCTTTTCCTCCTCTCAAAAATAAGTAAATACTTAAAAAAAAATAGAGAAAGAAGGAAGAGACAACATCTGTCACAAAGTAAGTCATTGTTTCCTAATTAAAGGAATTTTAAGATACCAAAAAGGGGGGGGTAGTTTCAGGGATGCAGTGGAGTTTACAGATTAAGGTAAAAACTTACAAATCAGATTCATTGGGTACATAAGCCTACTTGTACCTCTGATTAAACAGATACCATACTACTGCTATCTCAAAGGATTATTGTACAAATAAAATGGTAACAATATTTAACTCATATTAAGTATTCAATGATCACTGAAAAGTATAAATATTGTTGACTGTAAACTCCATCGATTTGATTTGTTCTGGTGCCCATATTCAGCTTAGGAGCCTATGTGACTTCTGCATCCCTTTAGATCTGAGCTCACATTCTGTAGTCATGAGTAGAAACATTCCAAGCTGCCCCAATATCAGGACCCATCTTTCTCAGGTGTAGCATAGAGTATGTTTTCCATCCTCCTTTTAGAGAATGGAACATTCTCTACCGTTGTTGATCCAAGTTGAGGGCAAGGTCCTATGGGGGGCTCACAAAGGGGTCTATTCTGTTGTTCCTGATAGAAATGACCGGTAACAATGGAGAGAGGGATTTATTTGAGATCTAGGCCCATCATGTCTATTTGGGAATCTCAGGACTCCCCGAATAGGGCCCCAGCTGATGGGGTGGCCTGATAGTGACTAAAGACTCATCATTAAAGTATGCCAGTCTCTTGCCCTTATTCAGCTTTTGCAGTCCTTGCTTTGCTAAGGTTAGCTTTGGAGTGAGTGAAGGAACTGTAATAGGAAGTAGGTGAGGAGGGTATCTAAGTCTAATTAGATACTATTTCATTAAGAACTTTATACTGACTCACTGCAGATTATTATGTACTTTTGCTTTCAGGTATGTATTTTGCCCTAATCTATGGATAGATGTGAACATATGCTCTATCTCACGGGACCTGGGCTATATCTAAGTTTTGGGACTATATCTAGGAAGTGAACTGCCTGGAATGGAATTAGAGACTATTATGAAAGGAAAGGTCACCTGAATAATGAGACAATGGTGTTTTTAATATCATTGCTCTGATACATTAGCTCCATAGTAATGTTTCTTTCCAACAGTCTAAGATTCGAAAACTACTAGCAACTGAACTGACTTCTAAGCCTTCTATACCTCTAGTGAGTATTTTAAATAATTTTCACTCTTAATACTTTGGACCGAGGAAGCTGTATGCATCCGCTAGAGAGTACTTGCAAGAAATACTGTAACTTACTATGTCTCTGAAGACAACTGCCCTAAGTCGATTAATGTCCATGTCTTGAAGGAGTCTGTCAAGATCTCTTACTGGAGATACGGCACCAGTTATAATGTCCAGTGGGCTCTAAGACCAAAAAAAAAAAAAAAAAATGAGAGGATCCTACAATGTAATGGTGGACATAGTGAATCTCATGCATTTACAGAGGTTTTTACAGTTAAAATCCTGAAATTTTATAGTACTACAAACCAGTGCTAAATCACTAAAAATTAAAAATAGGTATATATGTACACATGCATATAAACTATACCCACACCCCATTTAAAAAATGAATAAGCAAGCATGGCAGGGGAGACAGCATAAAGGTTACACAAAAGATTTTCATGCCTGTGGCTCTGAGGTCACAGGTTCACCCCTGGCACCACTATAACCTAAAGCTGAGCAGTGCTGTAGTTAGAAAAAAAAATTTTTTTAACGAACACTACATAGACAAGGCAATAACAAACTTTCCTCAATTTTTCACACTTTAATTTTTCATACTTCTTTCTGCTTTAGAAAAATTATTGTGAGAAAGACCAGAACACAAGTCCATCACTTACGATGCTATATTTGTTTTTGTCTTTGTTGTGTGGTGCCAGGGACTGAATCCACAACCTTAAGAACAAAAAGCATGTACTCCTGAGCTGACCATCTCCCCATTCTCTCCTTTTTTTTAAGTTTTGTTTTTTTCTTTTTAATTTTTTCTTTTTTCCAAGTACTGGAACTGGCAGGGTGGTTTTGAGGAATGCAGAAAGGAGTTAGGCAGGGGAAAAAAAAAAAACTGGATGCTAATTCACCAAATGCATGAAATGCAAAATGACATATTTAAAGGAAAAGGTATCACAGAAACAAGAAAAGTAAACATTTGGAAAGCAGACAAGATTTAGTTTAATGAAAGCTTTACCACATTTTTAAACACAAATATTTAAGTGTTATGTTCACAAACTAAAAGAATGATTTTTAGGGCTTCTGTCAGAATTATTTAACTATGTTGAAAAGGATAAATAAATCTAAGATCTTAATCATTAAATAAGTGTAATTTTTTAATTCATTATTCAGTGAGCTTACCTTTGCCACAGATCTCCCCATGGGAATCAGGCTGGGTATTGCTTTCTGCCCTTTCACTGTATCTCCTCTAGTTTTCAGCTGTGAATGCTGCTGACACTCCAAGCAATTCCTTACTGCCACTGCACATACTGTGGATTATTTTAAAGAAAAGATGGACCAAAAAAAAAAAAAGAAGAAGAAGAAAGAAAGAAAGAAAGAAAATTATATTTCAGATTACAAAGCTGGTAAAATCGAGGCAGATGGTGGCATACCCGGTTAGAGCACACACATTACAGTGCTCAAGGACCTGGGTTCGAGCCCCTGGTCCACACCTGCAGGGGAAATCTTTGTGAGTGGTGAAGCAGGGCTGCAAGTGTCTGTCTCTCAACCTCTCTATCACCCCCTTCCCTTTCAATTTCTGGCTGTCTCTAGCCAATCAATAAATAAAGACAACAGTAATTTTTGAAAAGCTGGTAAAACCTGTATAGACAATGAGATTTGTATAAGTTTTTACTCAAAACAGATTACTTATTTTCTAATCAGCTACTCTGGTAGTTTCTCTTACTACCTACAGTCAGTTTAAGCTATAAATTATATCTCAATTTCAGCTAAAGAAGTGATATTTTATACTACTCAGCTGTTAAATATGGTGAATTCACCTTCTTCATCCCATCGTGGATGGACCTTGAATGAATCATTTTAAGGGAGATCAGTCAAAAAGAGAAGGAAGAACATGGGATGATCTATCTCACTCATAGACAGAAGTTGAGAAATAAGAACAGATGAGAAAACTCAAAACAGAACTTGGACTGGAGTTGGTGCACTGCACCAAAGTAAAAGACTCAGGTCTATGTGTGTGGGGGGTTTCAGGTCCTGGAACATGATGGTGGAAGAGGACCTAGTGGGGGCTGAATTTTATATGAAAAAACTGAGAAATGTTACACATGTACAAACTATTGTATTTTAATGTTGACCACAAACCATTAATCCTCCAATAAAGAAATTCTAAAAAATGAAATTTTATTTAGGGAAACAGAAGGAAGAAAAAAGAAAGCTGAAACCAGAAAGATTCCAGAAGTTGACTCACTAGCAGCTCTTGTCCTGCCTTCAGTCCTTTAACCTTTCCTGTCACCCCTACGCCTTAGCTCTTTTCCTAATCAAAACAATGATGACTACTCCCACTTCTTCTTCTAGCGTTTGCCCTTCTTCCGTAGCCAGTCAACAGCGTCAGGTTGAAAGCTGTCAGGAGCTGCTTGGTGCTGGCTTTGAAAGTGACTGGGATCCATATGGATTCAGTCGGCTAGGAAGGATCATCAGTTTCCCCAATGAATGGGTACTCACGGGATGCACCACGAGAAGGTCGATCCAATGCTACTCCCACTAATACCCCAGAAGATGCGGTTTTGCTGGGTATCATCTAAGTGTAGGTTTGTAAATTAGCATATTCTCTCTGAGAAATTCATCTTTCGGCCATTAGATTAAAAATGAAGTCAATGGGACCTACTGATGGCACAACTAACTGACAGCACACATGTTGCCATGAGCAAGGATCTGTATTCAAGCCCCTGGGCCCTACTTGCAGGGGTGGGGGTCTCATGAGCAGTGAAGCAGCACTATAGGTCTCAGGGAGTCTCTCTCCTCCATTTCTATCTCTCTGGAGAGGGAGGAGGAGAAAAGACCAAATAAAATGCCACCAGGAGTCACAGATTTACTGTGCAGGCACCAGGTCCCAGCAATAACCCTTGTGGCAATGAGGAAAAAAGTAATCATAGTCTCATCGTCAGGCGAAACACCGTTCTCTCTCCTTGACTCCTCAGGAATGTCAGTGCAGGATTTAAGTCCATTTTTCCACATTTTACTTTAGCTTTTACAATTATGTGAATTCTCCTTAAATAGCCACCAATGTTAGCTTTTTCTCCTCCCAATCTACCCAGTGTGCATTTGTTTGCTCATCTAGCCTCAGGAAAGCCCAGAGGGCAGAGATTCTAGTACACATTTCCCATCAGCAGGCAAGAGAGAACTTTCAAGCTACTGTGAACAGATTACTGGAAATTCTTAAATTGCCAACTGATGAGTTTTAACAGCTCACCCAGTCGGAGACACTGCCGCAGAATTCCTCCAGATGACATGTTTTTCTCAGCTTCAATTTCAGTAAAGCCAAGAGAACTTGCAAATACAAGGACATCCACAAGGCTGATAAGCCTCTGCAAAAACGTCAGAGAGGCTTCAATTGAAAGGCCTTGAGTCGGTTCAATATTCTCCAGCTCATGCTGAAAGAAATAAGGTTTAACATTTATATCTACATGCCGGTAAGAAAGAAAACTTTGGGGGCCTATTACATAATGAAATTTATCAATGAATGTACTGTAAATCATTAACCCCCTCAATAAAAAAATTTTTTAAAGTAAAACCCAATTCTAATAGCTATAGTTGCCAAATTTCTAAATTTTATAAAAAGCCACTTTCAGTAATTTAGTTCAGTAGAGTGATGAGAATAAGTCAATCCTTATCACTTCATCATACAAAAACATACCGTGTTCTTTATCAGCTGACTCATCCCTAAGAGATCAGCATTCTTTTATTTTTCTTTCACTTTATATTTATTTATTTATTTTCCCTTTTTTTGCCCATTTTTTTATTGTTGTTGTTATTGATGTTGTCGTTAGATAGGATAGAAAAAAATGAGAGAGGAAGGGAAGAGAGAGGGGGAGAAAAAGATAGACACCTGCAGACCTGCTTCACCGCCTGTGAAGTGACTCCCCTGCAGGTAGGGAGCCAGGGGACTCGAACCTGGATCCTCCCACCGGTCCTTACGCTTTGTGCCATCTGCGATTCAGTCTGCTGGATTGAACCTGGGACCTTCGGTGTATCACACATGAAAGTCTTTTTGAAAGTCCATAATGCTAACTCCTCAGCCCCTCTGGGAACAGATTATAACCCCTTTCAGGTAGTGGTTAAAAATAAATAAATAAATAAATAATAAAATAACTCATGGGGGTCGGGCGGTAGCACAGCGGGTTAAGCACAAAGACTAGCATAAGGATACTGGTTCGAGCCCCCGGATCCCCACCTGCAGGGGCCTGTTTGCTTCACGAGCAGTAAAACAGGTCTGCAGGTGTCTGTCTTTCTCTCCCCGTCTTCCCCTCCTCTCTCGATTTTTGTGGCCTATCCAACAACAATGGCATCAATAACAATAATAACCACAACAACAATAAAACAAGGGAAACAAAAGGGAAAAATAGAGCCTCCAGGAGCAGTGGATTCATGATGCAGGCACCAAGCCCCAGTAATAACCCTGGAGGCAAAAAAACAAAAACAAAAACCAAAAACTCAATGCTTTCAATTTACAGCACACAAGGCTGCACATTACCCCAACATTCAAGTTTTAGTGAATAAGGATGCTTGATATTTATGTTTTCACACCAATTTGAAAAGTAGTCAAGTCCTTACTGTAGCTGAAGTAGCAGCTGAAAGCAATGGCAGTATCCCCCCACAAGCCATGACCATATTGTCCGTCACTTGAGAGATGAGATGAACTGTGTTGTGTACAAAGATGACATTATCACTGCTATTCACGAAGTCCATAACTGTCTTCGTTGAATGACTGTCCAAAGATAAATGATGTTTACTGATAAAGCTAAAGAAAGGAAATCAAGTTGCCTACTTGAGGAAGAAAGGATAAGAAGATGCTTTTGCTTTATCTTGAAAGTAGAGGAAATACTATTATAAAACAAGTATTTTTTTTCTGGTGGTTAAAGGGTGTCTACTTCCTCACACAGAACCCACTGACTACTCATATTGGCAATTAGTATCCATGCCCATTCTCAGTACCAAAGCAGCAATAGACTTTACAGAAGAAATTGAATTAAGTGATCCTTAACTGGGAATTAAACTGAAAAACAATACAGCTAAACTGAAGAGGTAAAGGGTGCCATTAAAAATCAACATAAGAGGCTTTTTAAGTATACAAATAATAAGCTGGGCATTTTTAAAATCAGAAATCACCCAAGAAGAGACTAAATAAAATAAACTACCGAAATTTTTATACTTAAAAAGGCACTATAGAAATGGATGTAAGGGGTCAGCCAGTGGTGTACCTTCTTAAGCACACACATTACAGTGTGCGAGGACTCAGGTTCAAGCACCTGGTCCCCAACTGCAGGGGGAAAGCTTCACACGTGGTGAAGCAGGGCTGCAGGTATCTTTCTCTCCTTCCCCTCTCAATTTCTCTCTGTCTCTATCCAAGAAGAAATACTTTTTAAAAAAAATGATGTAACACTTAAATACCAGCTTTTTTAGTACTGCTTACTAACAGAAAGCCCACTTGACAGATCATGCTTCTGCATAACATTTTGAAAAAAAAAAAATCTGATTTTAAGTCTATATAATACAAATAAGGCTAGTCATTTTTAATAATAGAGAATAAGTTAATTCAATAAAACACTAGTTTGGAAATAATTTTTGTCCTACTATTTTAATCACATTTATAGGTAAGAAAAAAAGTTAGCTATGTAAGTTTTTTTTAAAAAAAGACTATAGTTTGTATATATCTTCCGTAATGAACATTAACAACATACCTTCTCCACATCTGTATGTCTGTTTCTATTGAAAATAATAGATCAGTGAGCAAACGCTGATGCATCGGAGACCATTTAAACTCAGGAATACGGAACATAGTAGATCTGGAATCCCTTCTTTGTCCGTTAACAGCACCTGGTGCCATTCCTTGCCCTGGGTGCTCCTGCTGCCTCGATGTCTATTACAAAAAAATAAAGAGTAAGACGTCCAGCTTCAAGAAAGGAATCAATAAAGGAAAATAATAACAGCTTCTTTGTAATTCACTTAATCATTTTAAGATACTGAAATAATCTAAAAAATATGAATGAGTGATGACATTATACATTTAACACATTTAAAGCAAATTCACCAAAAACATGGAAGAAGTCACAATTGAACACCAGTTGCTTTATGGTCATGTTAATATTACCACTATTGAGTCTAGCACTTTTATTTACTTTTCTACTAGAACACTGCTCAGCTCTGGCGTAAGGTGGTGTGGGAAACTGAGCCTGGGACCTTGGAGCTTCAAGCATGAGAGTTTGTTTGAATAAGCATTATGCTAGCTCTCCTGGCCTAGACAAGCATTTCTTAAAGGGATCAAGAAGTCCCTAATTTTAACAACAGTATGAAAAAAGGTAAAACTGGGAGGATAAAATGGCTAGAATTAAGAATATACCAAAATAAGACAACAGAATAAAAAACCAACAGAATAAAAAGAGGGTAGAACGGAAGGGAGCCAAATAATGTGGAACATTGACAACATGCAATCAACTGCTACTTAACAAAGTAAACAGGCCTCATGGGATAATTCCGATTCACATATTTTGTAGATAAAATCATACACTGGCAGGGGGTCCAAGGAGAAGATAGCTCTAGATTTTACTAAATAATAAAACATGGGGGCCAGACAGTGCTGTACTTGAGAGCATATGTCCATGAGGAAGGAACTGGATGAATCAAGCCCCAAACCCCACCTGCTATCCCATCTCAATTTCTATCTCATCAAATAAAACAACAATGAAAAAAAAATTTTAATTATGTAAAAAATAATAAATGCAAGAATTTCCTATGTTTTATTTAAAAACAAAATCACACCAATCCTCAAAACATGAAAATAATAGCTTTGAGGGTACGGTGGTAAGTAACAAAAGCTGACATTTAGGAAAGATAGTTCACACAGTAGAGTGCACACAATATCATACAAGAGAGCTGAGCTTTGAGCCCCTGGTCACCATGTGTGAGCACCTGCATGGGAGAAGCTTCATGAACTACAGTGCTGCGGTGTCTCCTCTGTCTCTCACCTCCTATACAAAATTCAAAATAAAATAGAGCAGTGAGAGTACAGGTACAGAGCACCAGAGAAGCCTGGCAGAAAGAGAAGGGGGTGGGGGAGCAAGCTGCCATTTAATGAGCTCTTACTAAAAGGCCACTATGCTATCTTGAACCAAAGGTGTAAAAAAAAAAAAAAATCATCTCAATATATTCATCCATCTAATTGAGCCAGTTCCAAAAATAAAATTAAGCACATACACTAAGCCTATTTTAACTTTATATAAATACACCTCAAGAAGACAACATATGTAATCACCTCAAGCATGGGCTGATGAGGTTGAGATGTTTCTACATTAGTGCTGGCTTTCAATTCCAGTCTCTCGGTATCTGTGGCAACACTGGAGACATCCAACTTAGCGATCCTTTGCTCAGAAGCAGACTCAGAGTTGTTGCCCTGAGTCTCATTAACTACCTTGGTTTCTCTGGTTGTTGTCTTTCCTTCCTCAGGCGCCTGACAAGTGTCTGACTGTACAGCTGTTTGTGAAGTAGTTAGGTCTGGAGAGGTAGCTGAAGACCCTGATGTCATTGCTGAGATACCAGAATCTCTAGAATCTTGCGTTTCATGGTCAGTTTGCTTCTTATTTACCATCTCTTCCTCCTGAAATGTTAATCTGTGGTCATCACTGACTATGTCCAGACTCTCGCCGGCTTCAGATACAGCTGGAGACAAACTATTATCTTGAAGCTCTGTGGGTGAACTGATTTCCTCAGTAGGATTACTTTCTACCTTCAGTTCCACATAGTCGTCATCATCATCTTCTACAATAGACTTGTCCAGCAGTTCTGGTACTTCTGAAGCATCCTCTTCTGAAGGAGAACTTATGGATGCAGTTACTTCACTGACAGTCATTCTATCTTTGTCGGTTGTTGTAAAAGAATTAGAGGAAACAGTAACAGAAGACACTTCCAAATCACCTACATCCATTATGTCGCTTGTTTCCTCTAAAGCTATTTCATCCAGTAACTCCTGGTTTTCTTGTCCGGTTTTCCTTTCTTCATTGGATGTATTCTGTGTCTGCAGCTCACTATTTAGTGCAGAGTATACTGAACTTGTCTGCTCAATGCTTGACTTTTCATCACTATTTCCAGTGATATGAAAAGACGAAGGAGGCTCCTTCATATCTGACTGCTGTGATCCTACTGAAACATTAACATCCATTCTAATGTCAGACACTGCTTGAACTACACTTGAAGAACATTGCTCTATTTCTTCATCAACTTTCCCCTGGTGTTCCCTAAATATATTGGCAAGGTTTTCTTTATGTATTTCAAAAGTGACCTAGATGAAAATCACAAAAGTCAGTCAAAACACAGGAGGAAAAAAAAAAAAAAAGGATATACACAACATAAAACTAAGATTTAGAAATTTTCAAATACATGGTTTACTTGATACAATAAAACAATTGCCCTGCAATGCTCTTAGTTCATAACATGATTTTAAAAAACGACTGAAAAACTAAATATTCAAGAAAAAGCATAGCTAATCTTAAAGCAATCAGGTGGGACAACATTCACAACAAGAATGCAGCTATTTGGACTCGAAAGACATAAAGGACAAAGGTACATCATTCTGTTGCCCTCTATTACTTGGTACAGAACTTATGTGCCATAGGGAAGTGATTCATGCACTAGGACGTACATGATTTCCATAGGACATCTTCAGCAGAGATAAAAATCGTCAACTTAACTGTTATAGCAACTTCTCCCTACATTTATTAAGGTGCTAAAACTTTTATTTACTCAACTAAAGAATATTAATTCTATTAACAACTAACAGAAAAAGTCCAGTCCCTCCCCAAATACAGCTTTCAAGAGAAAACTTAGCACAATTGAAAGTTCTAGTTAAAATGTCTAAGTTACCATCTACTACACTTGTATTCAATACTATATCAAAGGTTTGTGATTTTTTCACTTTATCAAAAACTATTACCTTACAAGCAATACTAATCTCATTATTTTTCTTTTTTTAATATTTATTTTATTTATTTATTCCCTTTTGTTGCCCCTGTTGTTTTACTGTTGTAGTTATTATTGTTGTCATTGTTGTTGGATAGGACAGAAAGAAATGGAGAGAGGAGGGGAAGATAGAGAGGGGAAGAGAAAGATAGACACCTACAGACATGCTTCACTGCTCGTGAAGCGACTCCCCTGCAGGTGGGGAGTCAGGACTTGAACCAGGATCCTTACACCAGTCCTTATGCTTTGCGCTACCTGCACTTAACCCGCTGCGCTACAGCCCGACTCCCATTATTTTTCTTAAATGTGATCATCAACTCTAAAGAAAATAAAAAGGGCTTTAATTTTTTAACCACAGCACTGCTCAGCTCTGGCTTATGGTGGTGCAGGGGACTGAACCTGGAACTTCAAAGCCTCAGGCATGAAAGTCTCTTTGCATAACCATTATATTATTTATCTACCCCTGCCCATAAAAAGGGCTTTATACTGGGAGGAAAGGTAGTATACATGTAAGAATAATAACAATAATAAATAGGACAATCGTAGGCTGGGAGTTTTCCTATAGTCAATTCCCAGGGTCAACAGATAGAAAAAAGAAAGTCGAGGGTCGGGAGGTAGTGCAGCGGGTTAAGCGCACATGGTGCACATGGCGCACGGACTGGCCTAAGGACCCTGATTCAAGCCCCTGGCTCCCCACCTTCAGGGAGGTTGTTTCACAAGCAGTGGCTATCTTTATCTCCTCTTCTCTGCCTTCCTCTCCTCTCTCTATTTCTCTCTGTCCTATCCAACAACAACATCAATAACAATAACAATAGCCCAAACAGCGATAAGGGGAGAAAATAGCCTCTAGGAGCAGCTGATTTGTGGTGCAGGCACTGAGCCCCAGCAATAACCCTGGAGGCCAAGAGACAGAAAGAGAGGGGGAGAGAGAGAGAGAGGGAGCGAGGGATGGGGAGAGAGAAAGAGGGAGGGAGGGAGAGAGAGAGAGAGACAGAGAGAGAGAGAGAGAGAGAGAGTCATTAAGACCCAGGTAGCAGCAAACATAGGAGAGTATACAAATTATGTGCAAGGACCCGGGTTCAAGCCCCTGATCCTTACCTGTAATAGGAAAGCTTCACAAGCAGTGAAGCAGTGCTGTAGGTATCTATCTTCCTCTCCTCTCTCAATTTCCCTTCATTCTATCAAATAAAAAAATGATATAAAGTAAAGGAAAAAAAAAAAAAAAGAATGGCCACTGGAAATGGTAGAGTCGTCATACAAGCACCAAGCAATAGCCCCTGTGAAGATGGAGAAGGGGGGGAAGGGAGATGGACTTTCATCACAAGCTTGGAAATATACATAAATGTCTTATTGCAGCCAGTCAATACATTTAAGTGCTTACTGTTCTCAACATATGCTATTTCCCATACTCCTTGGTTACTCATTAAACAGGAGCCACAAACATGCTATTGAGGAGCATATACCCAATACAATGTTTGCCTTCCATGCACAAGATCCTTGTGTCTGAGCCCTGGCATCATTTGGAAGCACCATGGACAGCAACAGAGTACATTTCATGGCTGGAAGAAATGTGGCTGTGATGTCTCTTCTGTCTTTCCTCCACCTGACCCCTCTATTCTCTCCCTAAGAAGTGGGGTCAGCAGGAGATGTTCAGGTCAGAGAGGCCACTCAGCAGTGGCAACACACATGACAAAGCCCAGCTGGGTTCATTTCCTTGTGGAAATTGGAAAGAAAGAAAGGGGATTGGGGAGGGAGGGAGGGAGGGAGGGAGGGAGGGAGGGAGGGAAAGAAGGAAGGGAAAGAGAAAGAAAGAAAGAAAGAAAGAAAGAAAGAAAGAAAGAGAGAGAGAGAGAGAGAGAGAGAGAGAGAGAGAGGGAGGGAGGGAGGGAGGGAGGGAGGGAGAGAGAGAGAGAGAGAGAGAGAGAGGGAAGGAAAGATAGAAGAAAGTATGCTAAGGGCAAGGGCATGGGGCTGAAGCCGGGGGAGGAGGTTGAAAGGGCACTGGGGACCCAATACACAATGCTGGAAGAACCCTGGGCTGATGGTGGGAGTGGTGTACAGACAATACTAGTGGAGAGATGAGAAACTGCACCGCACCCATGCAACCAGTGGCCTGGCTTATAAATCATTACTTCTCTCTTTTTTTAATGGTGTTTATTATTACTATTGTTATTATTATTTTGCCTCCAGGATTACTGCTAGGACTCAGTGCCTGTACTACGAATCCACTGCTCCTGGAGTCCATTTTTTCCATTTTGTTGCCCTTGTTATTACTGCCATTGATGTTGACATTGGATAGGACAGAGAAATCTAGAGGGGAGGGGAGACAGGCGAAAGAAAGACAAGACACTTGCAGACCTGCTTCGCCATGTGCGCTTAACATGCTGTGCTACTTCCCGACCCTCCTAAATCATCACTTCTCTAACAATTTTTTTAAAAGAAAATTAGAAACTGTACCTGTGTAACAACAACTGTATTGTAAAATCCCTAACTCCCAAATTAAGTGCGAAAAAAAAACCATAAAGCATAAGAAGATATATAAAAATGTCCGGGAGGTGGCGCAGTGGCTGAGACGATATATAAAAATACATATTTCTGTTGGGGCCAAGTGGTGGTGCACCTGATTAAGTGCACACATTACTGTGCACAAGGACCCAGGTTCAAACCCCTGGTCCCCACCTGCAGGAGGAAAGCTTCACAAGTGTTGAAGAAAGGCTACAGGTGTCCCTATGTCTACCCCTCCCTTCTTAATTTCTATCTTTCTCTATCCAATAAATAAATTTTTTTTAAAAAATACACATTTCTGTTAAAAGCAATAACACACAGAGTCCATCCTGCAGGTGCAACAGGGGGAACATTCTGTGTGTGTTGTGTGGGTTTGGAGTCAAATCTGATCTACATAGCACTCTGTTCTTCCTAAGCAAATGTGTTTCTTCTTCCCTCTGTAGAAGTGAGTATGAGAAATGTTTTTCAAACTCTGAAATCGGTTGATTTTTAAATTTTCCGTTAATTTACTCCAATGCTTTAAAAGCTCAATTGGCAACTGAGCAATTATCATTGCTGTTATCTTTTTTTGAAACTGTTTTCCTAAAGGTATTTGTGACTGATAATTCCTAATTAATTACTAGATATTGTTCTAAATTACCCAGCTAAAAGACTACTCATTAATCTTCACAATCATCTGAAAGCTAATCTATAGCTAGTCTCATGTTTGGAAAGGACTTCTATAAACTACTAAAGATAGTCATGAGCTAATAACTCCAACAATTCTTTTGCAATTACTTTTAACTGAAATGGCAATCAAATTTACTAGTTAGGAGATAAAAGATGAATATATCAAGAGATCAATGTTATTAACTTATATATCTTAAGATCTGGACCTATAAAAATTTACTGTTCTTTTTTGAAATGTTGGGAGCTTATGAATTGGCTTTCTATCTTGAGCTAGTACATCTTTTACATTCTGTTATTATTCCAAAGAAATACCACTTATATAACATACTAACTTCTAAGGTTACGAACCTTTCCACAAGTGAAAAACAAGATTCATCATTAATAATAGCTAAACCTCCCCATACAGAGTACATGTAAGCAAGCACAGCTCAAAATGATAACTACAATGTGTGGACATTAGGAGATCTTTAGTAGAGACTCTGATCCAATCTCCTACAGAAACATGGTATAAAGTAGCAAGAAAAATTAAAGTCTAGATACAAAAATTTATACATAAATATTTACTGCTCTATTTAATGCAAATCATCTTGGCTACAAATCTGAATAATCTGGCTCAAATCTATATTCTTAATTGCTTTTCTAGTATAACCTGACCCATGGGAGGTTGGTGGGCTATGTAACATAAGGCCTAGACTTTCCAAAAAGAACTAGTTATGACAATAACATAGGCTCAACAACACAGGGAAACAATGTTGTGAGGGCAGCAAGTAGTACTCATAATAAGCACCATACATTGATGTAATACACTTAAAAGTATATTTTGAATAGGCAGTGTATTCTGATAGGGTTCAGGACATGTTAGCAGATAATAAATAAATCCCTCTCTCCATTGTTACCAGTCATCTATATCAGGAACAAAACAATAGACCCTTTTGTGGGCCCCCTATAGGACCTTGCCCTCAACTTGGATCAGCAATGGTAGAGAATGTTCCATCCTCTGAAGGGAAGTTGGAAAACATACGCTATGCTACACCTGAGGGAGATGGGTTAATATTGGGACAGCTTGGAATGTTCCTACTTATAACCACAGATGTGAGTTCAGATCTATAGGGATGCAGAGGTCACATAGGCTACTAAGCTGAATATTGGCCCCAGACCACATCAAATCAATGGGGTTTTCAGTCAACAATATTTATACCCCTTTCACATATTAGGGAGCTACTCTCTTCCCTGATCCAGCCTTCTGGTCCTTTTTCCAGCCATGACATCATCTCCCCAGACAATAACTTGGATCCACCTGCATATCAGATTTCAGGCTCAGGGGAGAAAAGAAAATAGTATAGCCACAGGACCTTTGGAGTATAACTAAATAGACCTACTAGCTATCTACAAAATGGAGACACCTCCCCCGCCCCCAACTCTTCATCTGCACTACTCCAGCCATTAGGTTCATGACTGGTCAACAATTTGTTTGGCTTTTACGTTAACTCTCTTTTCAGCCACCAGGTTCCAGATGCTACCATGATGCCAACCAGACTTCCCTAGACAGACAACCCCACCAATGTGCCCTGGAGCACAGCTTCCCCAGAACCCCACCCCACTAGGGAAAGAGAGAGACAGGCTGGGAGTATGGATTGACCTGTCAATGCCCACGTTCAGCAGGGAAGCAATTACAGAAGCCAGACCTTCCACCTTCGGCATCCCACAATGACCTTGGGTTCATACTCCCAGAGGGTTAGGGAATGGGAAGGCTATCAGGAAAGGGATGGGATGCGGAGTTCTAGTGGTGGGAATTGTGTGGAGTTGAACCCCCTCTTATCCTATGGTTTTGTCAATGTTTCCTTTTTATAAATAAAATTTTTAAAAAGGAAAAAAATAAACAGGCTTCAGCATTTCTTCAGTCTTTCTTGGCTTCTAAGTTCCCAATTCAAAGAAAAAAAAAAAAAAGAAAAATACATTAAATGTAATGTTTTTCTCTTGTAAACTGCTATCAACTTGATTTTCAAGCCCAGCCTAAGAGGCTAATGGAAGAATTTTATCTTCCCTACAATTCAAAGGATTAGAATGTTAAACATTTTAAAGCATGCAGCATAAAAGTCTCCCTTCCCTCACTGGCCCTTTCCTGCACTCCAGTAATCAGCAAATCAGGCATTAATTCTTACCTATCTTTCCAAGATACTTTCATGAGGATATACCTGTTTTACTCACTTTTCTACTTTTACTCACATAGTATCACTTAATTTTTTTTTTTTTTTTTTTTTTGCCTACAGGGTTATAGGTGGGGCTCAGTGCCTACACTATGAATCTACTGCTCCTAGAGGCCATTTTTCCCATTTTATTGCCCTTGTTGTTACCATTGCTGCTGCTGTTGTTGGACAAGACAGAGAGAAATTCAGAGAGATGGAGAAGACAGAGATGAGGAGAAGATAGACACCTGCAGACCTGCTTCATTGCCCTTGTGTGCTTAATCTGCTGCGCTACTGCCCTGCCCCTAATGTATTTTCTTTATTTGGGGCTGGGGATTTAGCTTAGGACTGCACATATTTGAAGCATGCTTTCAACTCCTGAGCTCAAAAAAAAAAATTTTTTTTTCATATGAGAAAGCCATCATTCATGAAGCTCTGCTATGTTTGTGTTTGTTTTTGTTCTCTTTCTGCAGAATGCATACATGAGGTCCTGGGTTTGAATCAAGACATCATGTAACAAGAAAAATGGCAGAAACAAAAAATGCACCACAGAAGAACTCTACCACTCTCACAAAGCCCAATAAAGAAATAAGCTAAGACAGTATAACTACTTTTTTTGTTTATATAGCCAATGACTCTTTCCTTAAGAAACTCTAATGAGAATCTTCTAAACATTCTTCTCAATTCCATCCTAAGGCCCCTAAAGCAACCAGAAGGACAGAAATCACTAAAGTTAGAGCAGAAATAAACAACATCGAAAATAAAAGAACCATACAAAAGATCAATGAAGCCAAATGTTGGTTCTTTGAAAGATTAAACAAAATTGACAAACCCCTAGCCAGACTCACCAAACAAAAAAGAGAGAAGACTCAAATTAATAGAATTGTAAACGATACAGGAGATATCACAACTGACACCACAGAAATCCAGAGAATCCTGCGAAAATTCTATAAAGAACTATATGCCACCAAGCTAGAGAATCTGGAAGAAATGGAACAATTCCTAGAAAACTATGCACTTCTAAAACTGAACCATCCTAAGGCCAACTCAGAATTGAATCACCTCATTTCACAGAGAGCCCGGTTAATAAGCCAGTTTAGAAAGGATCCCCAGTCCTAGAAATCTGAGCCCCCCCCCCATATCTAATCATATTCATTTATATATCCCACCCCACAGACGGTATCTTGTCAACCTGGCCTGTGTTCAACAAGAATCATGTCATTTTGTGTAACTAGAATCTCCCAAGCCCTAGATGTTTCTGCTAATCTTCCATCCATTGACACTAAATCTATCCTGTTCCTTGGCTAGGAATCCCTACATTTCTTAACCAGAGCCCAATCTACACTCTGGAAACATTTGCCCTATTGCAACAATACCTGAAACAAGTCTGGTTCTATGGTTTTAACTAACATCTGACCCTGGTTCTCTTCAACAATATTACATATGTGACACTAAACATAGGCTGTACTATCCCAAGCAATTTTTACTTTCTAACTCTTCAAATGAACTTTTAGTTTATTTTTAAATTACTTCTTCTACATACTTAAGGTTTTGAATGAAATCCAGAATCTGAAAAATTAATTCACTCAGTTACTTCCTCATAGAATTTTCAGTGTTGCAATATTCAGATGACATCAAAGCAGCAACATTTGATCTGAACTTTGTGTTTTTGTAAAAACACCCCTAGTAAAAACACTTACTCCTAACACCCCTAGTAAAAACACTTACTCTTTTACAAATGAATTTTAAGCAACATTAAGACCCAGTGAAGAGCAACCTGGGAAGTGGATACCAAATGAAGATGCAATTGAAACAGAAGACCTCTGAAAACCCCTTTCTAGTTTCTTAATCTCCACAGGTGTTATATAACACAAACTTTCTAGAATTAAAATAATTTTAATGTATATTCTTCCCCCAAATTTCCTTTAAGTATGGGAATTTTTCAATTCTACAACCAGCTGAAAATATATGTATAGTAAATGTAAAACTCATTTTGGTGGGCAACACTGGGTTTGTTGTTGTTTTCACTAGGGCTTCACCACCCTGACTTTTCAGATAGAGACAGAGATGAGGGAACAGGAATGATACACCACACTAAAGCTTCCTTCAGTGCAGTAGACACACACTCAGATCTAGGCTGTGCATATGGCAAACTATCCAGACTAGTTTGCCAGTCCTCTATTTTGAAGTATTTAGAGCAAGCAATAGTTGGTATACACGGAACACTCACTGTTCACAACTGTAAATACTTGCCAAAATTAGCACACTTTATCTGCAGACCAGCCTTAAGGATAGGTCTTACTTCATAAAAGCACAGTGGGTAGGGGGAGGACTGGGCGAGGGAACAGCCAATTGAGCACACATTTTACCATGTGTAGGGACCCAGGTTCAAGCCTCATTTCCACCTGCAAAGGGGAAGCTTCATAAGCTGTGAAGCAGTGCTGCATATGTCATTCTTTCTCCCTATTTCCCCACTCCTTTTTCAGTTTCTCTGTGTACTATCAAAAGGAAAGGGGGGGAGGTAAGTAGCAGCCAAGAGTGATAGATTTGTAGTGCAGGCACCAAGGCCCCACTATATCCCGGGTGGTAATTTAAAAAAATAATTTTTTAAAAGAAATTAAAACTATCATGCAGTTTAATCATTTTTTAATCTTTTAAGTCACCCAGACCAATTTTACTTCTGTAAGAATGATCTAAATGGTAGTCCCAGGTGGTGGTCAGGAATTCAAACCCAGGTCCAGTAGGTGAGCTATTTCCCAGTCTCAGTATACCTTGTCATAGAGAAAAGACAAAATAAATCAGAATTCTTACAAAAAAAAAAAAAACCTGATTTTTCTTCTCTATAAAAATGATCAATACTTATGTTTAAGTCACTTTATTAAGTTTACTCACTCAGCAATGACTAAAAATATTAAGATACCCCAAGAAACCCAAGATAATAAAATGCTTAAAACATATTCATCATTTGGGGAGTTACCTATTACAAACTATATTCAACTGATTATGTAATATATTTATTCTACATCAATACTGGTCTAGACAAAATATTCCTATGTTTTAATTTTGTTTAGAAATGAATATGGTTTGACAGTTCTCATAACTCAGGATATGGTAAATGACTTCATTTAAAACTTAACTAGAAAAGAACCTTTCAGATAACCAAGTAAAACCAGAAGATATCCAATATAAAACATTTAAAGAAAAAAAAAGGATAAATAGGACTGAGAGGTGGCTTAACTGTATAGCATGTGCCATCATGCCTTGCATGAATGAGGCCCTCGGTTCAATCCACAGCACTGCATAAAATGAAAGAGTGGTGCTTTGGTCTTTCATTAATATGTAGTATTAATGTAAAAATGTATATAATCTCAATGTAAAAAATAAAAACCTAAAGAGTACACAAACTGAAAATTATAAGGTTACTCTTCACTGCGTACACATTTGAAACCCTGGGACCAAAGTAACTGACATGGTGCAGTTATACTGGAAGAGCCTCTTACTGGTTTTACAACCTAGTTCTGCTGTTGCAGGAGAAGGATACAGTGACAAACAGCTTCCTTGCTACAAAGGTGGCAGGAAATCTATCAAACTGGACAATAAAATTGCAATTGAGTTTCTTTGGCTTTTTATAGCAGCTGAATGTGTCCTGATGTAACTCTGCAAAAGCTATTCAATTCTACAACATTAGTTTTTTATGCACCAGTTCTTTATCAAGAATCATGTTATAAATTTGTGACACTGCGATTTAAAATTATTGTAAAAAAAAAAGTGAAGCATCACTTCAGTAACACATGCGTGAAAATATAAAACTCTAGAACATGTTAGAGAAAAAATATAGTCCCAATAACTGGTAAATCTTAACTTATGCACTACAAACTGTTCACCTACTTATTGAATCACTTCAGTCCCATCCTAAACATTATTAAATATTGATCTGAAGAGGTTTAGAGTATAAGTTATCCATTTTATTTTTAAATGGTATCAAGGTTTCAAACTTCCAGGAAAAAAATTAACTCAATAGTTAAATAAGTTACTTTGCATAAGCTTCACGAAAGAGAAAGGCTTTCTAATCAATGAATAAAATTCACACAAAGAAATAGAAAACATCTGTAGCCCTGAATCAAAAGGAAAAAAGGATACATCAAAATTAAAAGTGAAAACCACAAGAAAAAATTTTTAATTCTTCCCTTCCCCTGGCATATAGTTATGGAAAACCTTAACACTTTAAAGTTTGCATATAAAAGCAAAAAGTAATGTATCTTCACTGTAAGAAACACAACACTGAGAAATTAATCTGTTAACTATGATAATTGAAATATAAAATCTTAATTTTTTTATTTCTAGGCTCCAACCCAAGCCACACATATGGCAACACAGGTGCCCTACACATAGAACTATCTTTCAGCTCAACATCTGCATCTTATAAGTTAATAATTTTACTTCTAGGAATACATCACAGAGAGGTTTCCAACATGTACATAATCAAAAATGCTTTTCTACTGGTCTGTGGATAGAATACTACCATGGAACGCAATACAGTTGTAAAAAAATGCAAATACATGACTCAATATAAATGAATCTTAACGATCAATGAAAACAAATTGCAGGAGGAAATGAATTTGATATATTCATGTTATGGAGAAACATAAAAAATATTCGTTTTAAATATGCACGTGTATGTACATGTACATGCATGCCGACAGAGGGATGAATGCTTGTACACAAAGCAACTGGCATAAAGCAGACCCTTCTTATACCTTTTTATATATGTATAAAATAGTCCAAGAAAATTTTAGATAAAACTATATTTAGCTATATGTGTATATCTAACAATGGAAAAAATTAAAAGGACCAGTTGCGTTCTCCTAAAGTAGGTTTTGAATTAGCTGAAACAGGAGCAAGAGCCAACATCAGCTTTCTGTTAACCACCTTACAATAGCACAGTAACTTCTCATCTGTAAGTTTACAGCGCCACCTTGTGTTCAAAAGCTTCAGATCCGCCATAAATTTCAGTGACCCTTGTGCTGTTATATGAACTTGAAGTACAAATTCCTTTAGTCTGTGACATGAAGTTTCAATTTATGAACAGTAATGCACATGATGAGGACAGCAAACAATCATTTTTACCCTTAGAAAGTTGGAGGTGCTTCATATTTCTTGTAATGGCTCCTATTTTCAGTCTTTCACTTTCCTGTTATTCTCAGAGCCTACCTTGTCTTATTCCTTAAGTCTACAACTTCATTAATTGAGTGAAGCTCAAAGACATTTAAATTGCTAAAATTCACTCCTCCCCCCACCAAAAAAAAAAAAAACTTACCTTTGAATGTGTGATTGATAATGTGTCCACCCACACACGCCAGCCACCCCACTCATATTTGACTGCATGGTAAAGCAGAATTCTGAAAATGGCATAGACCATTTCTGTTATCTTTTGTTCATCTGAATTTTGAGGATTAAAATAGCAGAGAGAAAGCATCCACTCTTGCCACACAGAACACTGTAGCAAGCTCCTGAAAATTACAAAAGGGCACTGAATTACTTAAAATCTAAGATAATTCTAAAAAGACATAAAAATTCTTTTTTTTTAACTTTTACACTATAAACAAAAAAACTATTTAAATCTTATAAAGCATGTGGTACTGAAAACTTAAGTAAATGATACCTTCTTAAGTGTACAGTTCATTACTTTCAATATAAAAAGCACATTTCACAGTGTCTAAGTAATTTTAATTGGAAATAGGCTCATTCAAAAGCTAAACATGATCCTGCATACCTTCTGTTTTCCCTGCTGTTATTAAATAGTTTAATCATGTCAGAAAGAAAGGCTCTGCGAACTTCCATGCTCTCTGGACACTGGGGAGAATTTCGAAGCAGTGTTGCAATTACTTTTAGTATTTCTGAAAGACAATTAACAGCTTAGTGAAAACTGCATCACAGGAAAAAAGATCATAATGAAAGGTCATCAACATACTAAAATTTCTTTAAGAGTCCCTGCCATGTCTACATCTTTTTTGTGCTACCAAAAAAAAAAAAAATGCCTATAAGTGAACAAAATGATAGTTTTTAAAAGAATGATAATGTACTCATGAAAAAGTATTCATAATAAAATTTTCTATTAATCTCAGTAGAATGTACAAAATCAAATGAAATTACTAAAGGTTAAAATAAGTCAATTAACTTATAAAATAATGACCCTGGCACAAAGGGTAAAATACCCAATTTTTTTTCTTTCTTTTTTTTTTCTTAAGATAGAGAAGGCAGAAGAGCAGAGAAAGAATAAAGAAACCACACACCAAAGCTTCCTTCAGTACAGTGGCAGCTCAAACCTGGTATGCACATGACAAAGCAGTGCGCTATCAAAGTGAAGTATTTCACAGGCTCAAGAATATGCTTTTCATAACTCATACAGAGACAAAAGTACCACAGAACAATGAACCACACCAAAAGTAATGTTCAAAATTCTACCAGGAACCTTGTAAAAACCACAGTTCAACCACTAATAAATATTTAAAATAAAAAAATAAGCTAAAATTATTTTTAAATGTTAACTAGTTTTTAACTTTCTACATGTGCTTAAGAAATCTAAATATCAATGGGAAAGACTATTGAACAAGACTATACTCACAAATATTAAAGACGAGATATTTTCGATCTCAAACACAGTATGCCTAAATTTACAGTAATTTAAGATGGAAGTTTCTTCTATGGGTCATGTAACTTAGCTTTACATCAATAAGGAATATAACCAAAATTTTACTGTGAATTTGAACTCTCACTAAATAAAGATCCTATGCATATAATCTTCAAAGGCTCTACCTGTCTAAACATCTCCACATAACCAATGTCAACTCAAATAAAAAACTAGCTAATTTATTATTGCTTATAATCAATATTCTTTGAACAATGTGTTTTCAACAATATCTTAATAATATTTTTTCCCTCCAGGGTTATCGCTGGGGCTCAGTGTCCACACTACGAATCCACTGCTCCTGGAGGCCATTTCTTTCCAATTTTGTTGCCCTTGTTGTTATTGTTGCTATTGTTGTTAGATAGGACAAAGAGAAATCGAGAGAGGAGGGGAAGACAGAGAGAGGAGGAAAGAAAGATAGACACCTGCAGACCTGCTTCACCACTTGTGAAGCAACCCCCCTGCAGGTGATGAACCAGGGGCTCAAACCAAAATCCTTGCTCCGGTCCTTGCACTTCATGCCATGTGCGATTAACTCACTGCGCTACCACCGGTCCCCAATATCTCCAGTGGTGAGACAGACAGTAAGGCAACACAGAATTTGCAGAGGTGAAATGACAGAAATAAAAGATAGAAATGAAGAAGGTACTCAAAGCATTTTAATTTCTAGTTATGACTAAGGTCTAGAAATATATATATGATGTCCAAAGTTAAAAATACTGTTGTATATTTGGAAAATGCAAGGAAGTGAATCTTACCATACATATGTAATCATATGAACTAATGTATGTTCACAACCTTGTTCTTATAATAATTTGATAGAAACAGCAGAGTCCTCAAAAATGGAAACACCTTATGATCTAGCAATACCACTCCCAGTCAGACTATCCACAGGACATGAAAACACTACAAAGGGACATATGTTCCATGTTCACAACTGCACTATTCACAATAGCCAAGGAGTAGAAGCAATCTAATGACCATTGACAGAAAGACTAGATGAAGAAGTTATGAGGAATATATTCAATAGAATACTACTCTACAATTAAAAAATGTTATATTCTTTGGAACAAAATGGAGAGAGCCTGAAATAATTATGCTTAGTGAAGTAAGGAGATAAAAGACAACTACCAATGGTTCCACTCATATGGAATATAGGGCCCTGAAGCACATTTTGCAAAGAAAAAGCACATACTTTCAAAGAAAAAGTAGCCAAATTCCTGCAAATCATCTCTAAGACTATGATAACTATAGGTGTGTGCGTCTGTGTGGACGACCACAGAGCTTTAGTGATGGGTGGAGTGTAACTTTACTCTCGTAATTTTATAGTCTTATAAACCACTATTAAATCATTAATAAATTTTTAACAATCGATTTACATAATCTGATCATTTAACATATGTCTTAAATGTAGACAATGACTGTCAGTTATGTATTTAAAAAAACTGTATGCAAATATAAAATACATACGAGGGTTTTGTATCTTTACTGAAGAGTCAGGATCTGGATGCTGTTTATGTATCACTTGAGTACAAATCTGTTCTATGAGAATCTACAAAAGTAAAACAACAGATTGTATTAACATGATCATTGTATTCTGACTGTTAACAAGTTTTAATAGAATATAAATCAACATTAAGTGTACAAATCTAATAATAGCATGTTAAATATATAACTGAAGTATACAAAATAAAACTATAATCTATTTACACTGAATTATAAATTTAGATAATTCAAAGTAGCAATACTTAGGCAGATGTTGACACTTTTAAAATTCACACATTAATCCACGTTTAAGAAGCACTCATCTCTCCCATATATAACTAATTTCAATATAGTACTTGAAACCTAAGTGGTTTTATTTTATCTAGACATTGTCAGTTCAACTATACAAGCATTTCCTTTTTTTTTTTTTTTTTTTTTGCCTCCAGGGTTGTTGCTGGGGCTAGGTGCCTGCACCATGAATCCACTGCTCCTGAAGGCTTTTTTTCCCCCCTTTGTTGCCCTTGTTTTATTGCTGTTGTTATTATTGTTGATGATGTCATCAATGATAATAATAATGATGATGATGATGATGTTTTATTGCTGTTGTTATTATTGTTGATGATGTCTTTGTTGGATAGGACAGAGAGAAATGGAGAGAGGAGAGGAAGACAGAGGGGGAGAGAAAGATAGACACCTGCAGACCTGCTTCACCGCTTGTGAAGCGACTCCCCTGTAGGTGGGGAGCCGGGGGCTCAAACCGGGATCCTTACGCCGGTCCCTGCACTTTGGCCCACATGCGCTCAACCCGCTGCGCTACCGCCCAACCCCCTACAAGCATTTTCTTAATACAAGATTAGTAAAATTAGTCTCTAAATATTCTTACCTCAAACAGGACATTATATGTGGTCATTGTGATTAAACTTGTCTGAAGCATAAGTCTTTCAGCTAGCAATGAGAATAATCCATGCCCAAGCATGACTTCAGCTTTTCTTCTGCAATCACAGAAAAGGAAATGATTAAGTACACTTTTCATGACTTCTTATATAGTACACATGCTGGATGCAAACATAAGCTTTTTGGCACTGTCAACATAGTCCAATTCAAAAATTCTCCCAATTGTCTTAAGAGAACTTTTAAGGCCACAGAACCTTTAAGCAGAAAAATACAGGGCTTGGCACCCAGTCAGGAACCCGGTTAACAGGGAATGCTTCATGCGCAGAGAAGCAGCTCTGCAGGTGTCTACCTTTCTCTCCCCCTCTCTACCTCCCCTCCCCTCCCAGTTTCTCTCTGTCCTGTCAAGTCAGCACTGAGCCCCAGCTACTAAGAGAAATACAAATAACAATACAGAAATACAATGAGATGCACAACTGAGAAACATTTAAAGGTTATGTTACAACACAGGAATAAAATAACAAAAGCTTTCAGAGAAATTTCTAATTAACTGGATGCTATTTATCTATAGCAACGACAGGCATCTAAATTCCAAAATATACCTAATCAGAGCCAGAGAGACAGTACAGAGGTAGTGCACAGGGCCCAGGTTTGACCTCTACCAACAGAGTTTTAATTTATTTAAGAACAAAAGGAGGAAATTTTAAGTGGTTTTGATGTTTCTGCTGTCTTTACCAGAGCACCACTCAGCTGTGGGCTATTGGTGATGCAGGGCACTCAAGCTGGGAACTCTCACATCCCACCCAATGTATATCCAAGTGTGTTGCAGCTTAGTATGTCAGCTTTATGCTAGTGAAGCAGCTGACAGTTCAGTCACCAGAAAGACAGCCTGCAAGGCTTCTAGAACTTAGTGTATCCAACAGTACTCTTAGAATGAGGAAAAAGTAAGTGGCAGTTTCAATTTGCATAGTAAATACTATTGTTTCTATATAAGAGACTAGAAGAGCTATGAAAGAGACTAGATGAACTACAGACTCAAATATTATTCCAGAGATTTGCAAATGGAAAATTAACACACAGCAGTTCATTTAAGAGTCTATTGATACTTACTTTGGGGCCAAGTGTTTTAAAAAGTAGCCCAGTGCCTTGAGAGCTTGTACTCTGATCCCTTCACTTGTTGATGCCAAAAGTTTATAGATAACACTGAATAAAAAAAGTAGAAACAAATTAGCCTGAGTGTATTTTGCTAAATAAATATTTAAGATTTTATAGATGTGTACACTTGCATATAATTCAAATGATTATGAGCCTATTTCTAGACAGACAAAGGTGAATTTAACATGCTTTTCTGACTTTAAAACTTGCCTATGTTGCCTTCAAGAAAACCACTTCAATATAGAAAGCACACATAGATGAAAAATAAAGGGAGAAAATATACTATCCTAACACTGATCAATATAAATCGAAAAAAAAATTCAGGTGACAAGACTTCAAAGAAAAGAAATCCACCAGAGACAAAGAAGGATATTATAATATAGAAAAAGGGCTTGATTCTCCAAGAAGATTTAACAGTCCTTAGTCTATATATGCTGAAGAGAACATCACAGAACTCATAGAACTACAAGAGGACCAGGAAGGTCACTCAGAGGTAGAGGACAGGCCTTGTTAGACTGCGGCTGTGGGTTCAAATCCTCACACTACATTTACCACAGTTCAGTAGGCCCCTGCCCAGCCACTCCCCCCAGCCACCCCACCCCCAACACACACATACACACTCACAAGTTTAATAAGTAAAAGTAAATGTTAAAATAAAGAAGAACTGTGAGGAGAAACAAAAGAATCTACTATCATACTTGTAGGTTTCAATGTCTTTCTTTTAGAAATAGGTAGATCCACTAGAAAGGCCTTAGTGGAACCTAACAGCACCAAAATACATATTCTTCTCAAGCTCAAGAAACACTTAACCAAGTAGGCCATATTCAGGATGATACAAAAATAAACAATCAGAGAAGTACTAAATAGAGAAAATTTTGTTTATGGACAAGATCACTCTAAATGCTGACAATCTTGGTTCTTCCTAACTTAATCTACAGATTCACAATGATGAGGAAACAAATCGCTGGTTTTAAGCCACCCTGACTATGCCATTCTGTTATGGTCTGACAAATGCAGTAATGAAAGGACATTTTATTGTGGTAGAGACAGATCTTCTCATAGATGACAGTTGAATGTTACTGTTCTAGGAACTAAAGAACTCAACCTTACAACAGCTTTTTAACAGCACTAATCATACAAAATACTGAATGATCAGCCTGACCCCACAAATTAAACAGTAACGTAACCTCTATAATTAAAGATTTACTTAAAACATAACATGTAAAGTAAGTGTCTTATATTTTAACTCATTTCATGCTATAAACTTAATGCAGTAATACTTTCTACCATTAAGACTCCATCTTCAAACTAATACCTCTTACTAAATTTATCACAAATTCTAATAAGTAACCTCTTACCGTAACCCATTTCTTTGGTCAAATGCAGGAATCATAGAGTTAGGGTGTTCTGCCATTAATGCAACAAGCAGCTGCAGGACATCCATTAGATTGTCATCCTAAAATAATTTCAGACATTTGTTTTATAAAAAAACAAAAAACAAAAAACTACTGACTTGAACCCCAAATATTTCTCAAGAGAAATTTCAATTTAGTAAAACAGGCATATGTTGTTTTCAACGAATGAGTTATGTATAAATACCCACCTACATAACAATTCAAGACACACATCATTAATCAAATACTTTTCTTCAATGAATTGCCTCACACCTGTGCAATACCGCTGAGCAGACTCTGCAGCCCAATTTTCTTTATCTCTTGAGAGGGAAAAAGAGGCAGAGTGTGGAGAGAGGGAGAGATGCCACAGCACAACCCCACCATACCTGGTGCTCCCATTTGGTGCTGGGACCCGAACCCAGGGCCTTACACTCAGCAAGGTAGGGTGCTCTACTAGGTAACCTGCTACTCAGCCTTCACATATTTTCTTAAAGAAATAAAATGCTGCATAATGTGTTGTATCAAGAAATGTTAGAAACACATTCTGTAGAGACAGTTTATCTTAATGAATTGTGTGGTGTTGGGTTTTTTTAAGGCATATGCATAAAGAAATGGGGACTAGGCTATTCTTCATTACAGCAAGATATGTTACGGATTTTAATATACTAAAAGATGTTATCTGTTGCTGTTGAGCACATACTAATGTCATTTCCAAGCCTATTCATTCCACACCATCTTGTTTACTTAGCCATTCAAATAACAGTAAGACTTTCCAGAAGAGAGAAATGAATAGTTCTCATACATACAAATAGTTACAGCTATTAAAGACATAATAAATGTTTACTGAGTCAACATACTATAAAAAATAATAACTTTTTTTCCAAAGAAAATACTTCACAGGATTGTTGAAGATAAAACGTGTGTGTATGTGTGTGTGTGTGTGTGTTTTCTTGGAACCAACGTGGGACATGTTGGGCCACAGAGGAAAAGACTAACAGCTACCTGGAGTGAGCTATTTCAGTGGCCTTGATTCCAGGTTTCAGTGCAAGGCCTTCAAACTTTTGCTGTAGCAGCTAACTGAATATCTGGTCCTCAATATGCTAAGTAGGGGGTGTAGAGCAAAGGCACTGAACCTTTGGAAAACTGTTCATGGTTCAGAGGCCAAGCAGCTAGCTCAGCGACAGAACACAGAATGTGCATGTGAGAGGCACCAGTTTTGATTCCTAATCCTTGGCACCACCATAAACCAGAGCAGAGCAGTGCTCTGGTACAATAAAGAAATAGCCAGAAGATTTCTTCATTATTAAAAATCACTGTGACTTCCAGCTTTAGTGTTAGCCAAAATGATAATATATAAAGAAACACATATAACAAATTATGGTGAAATTCAATTGATAAGTCTTACTACACTGAATCAGGAAGATCTAAAAAATAATGATAAAATAGCCTGTTCAAGAGTATAACAATAAAAACCATCTACATTTCAACCAATTATAATCCACTCAAGAAATGTAACCCCGGGGCATTTAACCTATCTGCCATTATAGATAAAGAAGGTGCTAAACGTTCTGTACTGTGATATTTATTAATTTATAAGACATGAATTATAACATAGGAATACTATTATTTAGGTTATTATACAGTTCCATCAATTCCTAACTTTGAATTATTACAAACTCATTTAACCAGATGATTTAGATTAAATCATCTATGACATAGTACATTTACTCAGTGCCAAGAAAAATTTTTCTAAAAATCACACAAATTTTAGCCTTTTTTTCTTTTGGTGTTCCCAGAGCCTTCCGCGTGTGTGATTTCACCACTCTTGGAGAGGTTTTCTTTTTACTTTTTTTTCTTTCTTTCCCAAATGGAGAGACAATAGATAGAAGTAGAGGCACCACAGCACTGAAACCTCCCAGAGCTCTATTACTCAAGTGTATGCCAGGGGTTCAAACCCAGGCCCTATGTGTGGAAAGGTAGGACCCTACTAATGGAGCTGTCGCAACAGCCCAAGCCTACTAGCTTCTCAAGCTTCCTTTCAATCACATAATTTTAAATCCCATTACAGGTAAGTGGCTTATAGAATAAGTAGAATATACTGAATATAGCTCAGCAATAGAGCACAGGACTTGGTAGTCTGAGGCCCCTAAATTCAATCCCTGGCAGTGCATATGTGAGACTCAAGTACTACTCTGGCCTTGGTCTACCTGTTTCTCTCTCTGTTAAAAACAAATTAAAAGGACAAATCATGAAGAGGCAAAAATCAAAAGTAATGCTGTATTAATTTTTAAATACATTCAATTTTGTAAACAGTTTTTTTTTCCCCTCAATTTGTTATGCTGGTTCCTAGAAATATACTGAAAGTATTCTTTGAAGTACTTCATGATTAATTTGATGATATTTAAGTTCAACATTCTATAAACTCTTAGCATTACTTTTTTTTTTTTTTTTTGACTCCAAGGTTATCACTGGGGCTCGGTGCCTGTACTACGAATCCACTGCTCCTGTGGGCTGTTTTCCTCATTTATATTGCCCTTGTTGTTGCCGGATAGGACAGAGAGAAATTGAGAAAGGAGGGGAAGACAGAGGGGAAAGAAAGACACCAGCAGACCTGCTTCACGGTTTGTATAGCAAACCCCCTGCAGGTGGGGAGCCAGGGGCTCAAACTGAGATCCTTACACCAGTTCTTGCTTAACCTGCTGTGCTACTGCCCAGCCCCCTTGCATTACTTTCAGAACTTTCCCACACCCATAAAAAACATTTAAGTGCATGTTACTAAGATGTAGATCCTTGGTACATAACCCATCCTTACAACTGTATAATTTAGCAGAGCTTCCTTCCTCTAAAAAGAAACTCAAAATGCAACTTTAAAAACTAAAATGCTAAAATACAGAATTCAAATGTTACCTCATGCATAGTAAGCAGGTAATTAAGAATGGCTTGTAGCTCATCTTCCTTGACTCCAGAATCCTACAAAAACATAATACAAATCTTAAGTAAACTTACACTTGCTTATTAAAAAAATATGTAAATAAAGGGAAATTACACACATTTGAAATTTAGCAACTTATCAGTTGCTAAATGGATTTTTTTTAAAGACAATAATTTAGATTTTCAATAGAACTTTGGGGGAGCACTTAGGTCAGGCAGTACTCAAGATCTGCAGAAATCACAAGAGACCTGACATCAGCATCCTACTTTCAGCACCGTAATAGCCCAGCAGCCACAAAATCTCCAAGTAAGCAAGAACACTTACTGAAATGAGCAGTTCATAAAAATACAGAATTAGAATGTCAGGTACTAAAAACCGGGAAAAATACAGATTTCCCCCCTTCTGATTGAAAAGAAATTGTTTGGATACAACTGACATGTACCACAGTGTACATTTCAAGTGAACAGCAGAATCATCCAATATTCGAATATACTATGGAATGGTCACTGCAATAAGTTAGCTAAAACCAGTCACCACACCTGGTTACAGGTTTTGATTTGTGATAAGAACTTTTAAAATCTACTAGGTGTTAGACTTCAACATAGGAACTCAGCATGAATATTTTCTACCTATTATATCAATTATGAATCATCAAAGCTGCAATCACAAAAAAACATAAGAGATTCAGGAAACAAGCAAACTAGGAAAGGGTAAAAAAAAAATAAAGAGACAATGCAAGGGTGAAAATAAAGTATCCGATTTGAAAGGCAACTAAAAATTAACTTCACTTACCACAATATTATGTGACAGCTAATAAAGCATTAAAGTATTAAAAAGTTTTTAATCACATGATACACACACTGAATAAAATACTGGCAACAAATACATTTTTCTATTGCCATTGTATAAAATTCTAAAAATGTTAAATTTCACTTTACTTGTATCAGAATGAAATGAAACAAAATGCAATCATTTCTCAAGACTATATTATCTATCTGTTGCATTTATAGAAAAACTACTTCTCAAAATCTGACTGTGAGGTACAAGGAATTTACTAAAATGAATATTAACTTGAGTTTTGTTGACTACATCACCCATGGCAAGAACAGCATCAATTATATAATAGAAACAGTAGATATGAGTGAAAGAATAAATTTACTTAAACCCCTACATAAATTCATGTAGTATATATTAGTTATTAATCTCTGATTTTTCAATAATGTGTATATACATTCATGTAGGGCCAAGAAAGAACAAAAATAAGTGAACAGTTTTCAAAGGATTTCCTATTGTAAAACCCTAGTAACAAAATAGAATAAAATATTTCATGTAAAATTATAATACACAGTATGCTAAAGGATAAGAAATATGAACTCACCTTCATCACTAATTGCTTAATGAACATTAACAAGAATGCACGCAGAGAAAGTACTTCTTTTTGATTAGGTCGTGGTCCATCTTTGAAAAACAATACATATATACACTTAACATTTCAAAGACTTTAAAGCTACCAATGAAATTCTTACTCCCCATAGTTTACTAATGAGTTTTCAGGAAAATCATTATTTTTCTGTTTTTCAATGAAAAAATGCATCAAGACTTTCCCTACAACCCAATAAAATACTTGTTAAGAAGGGGGGTAAAAAAGTCTCCTGAAATTGCTTTATGTCTTTAGAAACACAAGCATTCAATCTCACATGCAATTATTTATACAATATCCCAAATGTACAAAACAGGCTGCACTGAAAATACAATGAAGAAGTAGGTATATGAACAGGCCAAAGCAACTCCAAACGATAAAAACGAGGTAATAAACTTTGCATTCAATATTATAAGCTTATATTTTGCTTTGAAAGACTAGGAATGTTACTATAGCAACAAAAGTTGACAACCAGAACCAAAAAGCAAAGAAAAATCGCTAATATGTGATAATCTAAACTTTACATGTGAATTTACTACAAATCGGCTTTGTCTCAAACACTGATCTGCAAGCTAATACAGTAAGTTCAAAAAATCTACTTCAGCACAGTATCATGAAGAGTGCAAACATTATCTTGACTACCTCTGACATCTCCTCCTCCTCTTAAAAAGTCCTTGGTCACACATGGCTCTCATTAAAGTCAATTTTCATGTCTCAAACATGTAATTCCCAAGTAGAAAGCTTTTGAAACCAAACACTCATTGTTCTAAAATCCTAAGTTAGGTACCTGTTTGTCTCATATTTTCTGCAATTTCTGCCCCACTAATCACTACTTATAGCTAGTTCCTAGACCACCAAAGCATGGGACCACCATGACCTTGAAAAGATCCATTAAAACAGAAAATTGTTTAAAATTTGTTCCACATGACAATTTCTAGACAAAATTTTAAATGTTATACAACGTTATAATAGAATCACAAGAGTTTATCTATTTATTTTACTTGAAGTATGAGACTTCCAAAGTCACTAGTCAGTTATGAAACCAAGGCCGGGGAAGTATATAATCGTAACTCAGTTCTAGATCTGCCATAACCTTGCCTGTTTATACAGATCATATAAATTATGCGTCCTCATAGCTTTCTAGTTAGATACATATTCTGAGAATATGTTTACTTTGAAAGAAATATACACATACAAAACCAAATTTTGTAGACCACTGAGCAACTGAAAAAGAAATATTTTTGATACAGAGATATTGAGAAGGGGGGAGAGAGGGAGGGAGAGAAGGAGGGGGCTAGAGGAGGGGCCGGGGCAGGAACAGATGAGATCTTCCTCCCTGCAGGTGGGGACTCCGGACTTGAGCCCAGGGCCTTACACATGGTAACGTGCATTCAAGCCAGTCTTTCGGTATAATCAGAATGGTTTGTCTGTCTAATTCTCCAGAATCTTTTCAAGCAATATTTAGTCTCAATTTTTTATCAGGAGACTGAATCTTTCACTTTCAAATCATGTGTTGCTGAGATAGGACCAGCCAGTATGAAAAGTGCCTACCACATGATTCATAAATGTGCACGTGATTCAATGAACCAATGAGAAACAGACTTGTTACAAGACATTTTTGCTGAAAATGCTCAATACAAGCAGATGCTTTTTCACTGGATTTGGAGTTGTGAGGTGAAGGTACAGTGGCTTCTTGCTGACACAAAATAAAAGCCAACATAGAAGACAGAGAAACATTGAGTCATAGGGCCATGTTCCAAACCTCAGTACCAACATCGACTGAAAATTTCAGTTTATATCAGCAGAGTAACTTCCCTTTATGATATAAACTGATTTGGGACAGGTCTTGTAATAATTATGGCCAAAAGGCCCCAGCCACTATTTACCCAGATTTTTTTTTTATCTGTTCCATGAACTATTGACAAGATAAAGAACTGTTAATGTTTGAATCACTGTTATACAGGAAATTATTGAAAATCTCTTAAGTACATCATAATATCAGAATCTGTATTTCCTATGCCTGCAAAAATCTCCATCTTCCAAAAACAGTTTTTAGGGAGTCTTGTTATGATAACTGGCCTTTGCATCAACACTGACAGGTAAGTAAATATTGAAAATTCTCATTTTCCTTTTTTTGTTGTTTTAATTGCCAGGATTATTGCTAGGGCTCACTGATGTCACTGTGAAACTACTACTCCAGATGGCCATTTTTACCTCTTTTTTTCCCTTCTATTTCATTTGATAGTACAGACAGAAATTAAGAGAAGGGGAAGTCAAAAGAAAGGAGAGAAAAACACACCTGTCCCTGCAGGTAGGGAGTGGAGGCTTAAACCCAGGTCTTTGTCCATGGTAATGTATGCACTCAACTGGGTGCACACATTACCAATCACAAGCCCAACCCATCACCTGGCCTCCCCAAATCCTCATTTTTGATGCTTTAAAACAAATTATTTGGAGCTGAGAAAGTCCACTGGGAGTAGTAGAATCATGTAGACACCAGACTCCAGTAGTCAAAAAAAGAAGACAAGAAAAGAAACAGTATCAAGTTATTAATCTGTCAATTACAAATTAACAAAAAATTGTTAAAGTAACAAGATTGAAATCAATTTCTCCATGATGAAATTCAGGAAAAACATCCTGAAAAACATAACAACATTGGTTATAACAAAGAAATCAAAGGAATAAAATCCTAATTATCATATAAAACCAAATATACAAATAGAGATGACAAACCTAGTCCTTTTGGGGTGATACCACTTCTATCTTGAGGATTCACTGCCCAGTAGTAGTACTTGAGTGTATGCATGATGAGAAGCACCGTGCCGACTCTCCGAATAGCATTATATATGTTGACTGTACTGATGAATTCTGTGGACAGGTATGTGTAAAGTGTCAGCTGAACCTAGAGAAACAAAATGATTAAGTCAAATAGACCAGCATTTTATCTATTGCCACCAATCCCTCAGCATGCTTTACTTGGACCATATTAGTTCTAAAAAGATGCAAAGCTACATAACTTCCCCCCCCCCCCCCCCCCGGTACCAGAGCACTGCTCTGCTCATCTCTGGCTTAGAGTGGTGCTGGGGACTGAAATCTGGGACCTATCGTACCCTCCTAAGACCACCATGTTAGCACGTGATAACCTAGCCACTGATGCACAAGCACACATACTGATTAAATTAAGCCAGATCATTTCGTATTTAGATTTTTGTAGCACAATACCACAGAACTAACCACCTAATTTCTATCTAGTCATCAACAATTACACATGAGCATCTGTAATTTTTTTAATTGCCACTAGGGCTATCACTGGGGCTGCAAATTCACCGTGCCTGTTGGCCTTTTTTTTCTCCCTTTCTTTTTATTTTTTGCTTGGCAGGACAGAGAAATTGAGAGAGGAGGGGAGGGAAGAGAGAAAGACACCTATAGACCCACTTCACAGCTTATGAGGCTGTCCCCCCTGCATGTGGGGAGCAGGGGTGCTCAACCACCCAACTCCCTATAATTTCTTTATAATAAATGTACTCCTATACTACACATAGTTGTATTAAAGTTACAATCTTCATTTTATAAAAATAAAAGGTTAAAATAATTCAAAAATGAAAATAGTACGAGTAATTCCAAGGAAAACAGTGAGAGTGGGTTATGTTAAAATACATATTTTGAGTAGGTGTGAAAATAGACCCTTAAAACACTGGTCTTTTGTAAAACAACACTTCCTCCATTTAAACTAGGGGGTTAGGGTAAGGAGAGGTATGAGTAAGGAGAATTAAAAAAGAGAGAGACCATGCAAGAGCATATAAAAATATACAAACTCTACCTTAAAAAATACTAGGGAAATTAAAATCTGTTATAACAGTGCATTAACAGGAGACTAATATAACATTACAGTCACTGAACATGTTTCTCAGTTCAGTCCTTCAATTAGGATTCTACTACTAATTTAAAAAATAAATTTTAGATTAATAGTTTAAATAGCAGCTGGGGATGGGTAGAACACAGGGCTTGCATGTGAGATCCCAGGCTAAACCCACAGCACTCCTCTCAGCCCACCCCACTCCTCTCATTCAAATAAATCTTTGTAAAAAAACATTTTTAAATATTTATTTCTATCAGAAATGCAAGGGTAAATAATTGATTTCTACTGCTTGGTTCTGTTTATGGTAGTACATAAGATTGAATCTGGGATTTCAGAGCCTCAAACATGAAAGTCTTTTGCATACCATTATGTTATCTCCCCCACTCAAAACAGCCAATTTAAATATATATATTCTAAAGAATGATAAAAGAACTTATTAGCTTCAAAATTAAATTTTCTAGTTTTAAAAATAAACTATTAGTGCTTACCTCACCAGAGAACAATTCATCTTAACATAAAATTTCAGTGCATAGGGCAACAAAAGGGAATAAATAAAAATAAAATTAAATTAAAAAAATTCAGTGCAATTGTAACTGAAATTCACAACTCTAATACAAAGCTTACCTAGTACCTATTAGGACAACTTTTGCTCTGCTCTCATATCAAAATTAAGATTTTAAAATTCTCAAGTAGATATGTTTTATAAAAAAAAGCAACTGTGAGACTTATATCCTGTCATTGTGACCAAAAACCAAAAGTGCTCATCATCTACAACTGAAAATTCATGTTGCCTTCCTGAACACAGATGGCATTTTCAACCCTAAAAATACGTAGATCAGTGTTATCTGGTGATTTTTTAGAAAGCAAAAATCAAGCGTCTCTCTTTGGGCGTCTCATACTTGTACAATCTAGGCCTATGGATGAGTTAGGGATTCAGTCAATAACTACATATGGTAGAGTGCAGATTCCAAATCTCATGCTGTAATTTAGAAAACCATATATATATATATGCTACAATCCACTGACTTACTGAAAGGCAACCTGATTTTGATGTAGCTTCTGCTATTCAAATAGGCCCAATTTACTCGTCAGAGACTATGTAACACTTCTTATGACAAGGTTCAGATTATTAGCTGTGCTATTCCAGTCATTCACAAACTACTTTCATTCACATATATGCTGTATTATGCAAATAGAATGGTACACAGTGTCTTTCAGTAACTGAAATGCATCTAAGGAGCTGAAAAAGCACACTACAAATTTAAATGGAAATAAAGATGTCTTCTGAAACATAATAAAGCTCACAAAGCAACATGTAATTAACTGCAAAATGAGTGGCATGGAGCAATTAAATACCGTGAGTTTAGATGACAACAACTGCTACAGGGTAATTGGTATTACTGGAGATGTTGCAAGTGAATAGAACAGGTAGACAGGAGCAAAGACAAAATGGGGGAAAATGGTGGATGAAACAAAAGGCTTCCTTAGGTGTAGAAAAATAACCCATTATACTAACTGTAAACTGAAATTCCTGAGCAACTTTTTAAAATATCTGAGCCTTATTCCAAGCCAATTATACCAAAATGGGGGGTGCTATTTTTAAAGCTTCCAAATTTTAATTAGACTTAATTTACACTTCAATTACAATTAAATAGATTACAATTAAGTATACTAATAACCAAAACTGACAGACACACCTTTAGAACCTGGACAAACACATGCACGCCTGCACCTATTCCTGAATGCCAGCAAGTGTATGGCTTGCCAAACTACCACATGTGTTTCAGCTTACAGACCTTTTGGCATTTGGCTTGCCACTGAAGATAACTGTGTCTTCTAGCTAAAAGTCTAAAATAGGAGAATCGGTGTGAAGACAATGCTAGTGAAGGTACAACTTTATTCTGAAAACAGGAAAGTCTTACAAAATTGGAAGCTAAGAAATGACCTGAGGATATTTATGTTAAGAACATAAAAGAACTCTAGCAAAAAATGATAAAAATGGAAAACTGGATAAGGTCAGCCTACTGAGAATGATACTTGTATTAGAAGACAAGCAGGGAGTCGGGCGGCAGTGCAGCGGGTTAAGCGCACATGGAACAGAGCGCAAGGAGCAGCGTAAAGATCCCGGTTCGAGACCCCGGCTCCCCACCTGCAGGGGAGTCGCTTCACAGGCAGCGAAGCAGGTTTGCAGGTGTCTATCTTTCTCTCACCCTCTGTCTTCCCCATTTCTCTCTGTCCTATCTAACAACGATGACATCAATAATAACTACAACAACAAAAAAAAAACAAAGGCAACAAAAGGGGAAATAAGTATTTTTTAAAAATTAAAAAAAAAAAAAGCAAAATGGCATTTAATAGTAGCACACTGAGTTGAGTAAGTATGCAGACCTCAAGATGAATGTGGTAATTATGAAAAACTTACTTCATTCAGTCATCATATAATCTAGCTACAATAAATCTTGTGTTAACATCTCTCTCTCCCATTTGGCCTAAATTATAAGAAGCCAGAAGCAGATCTGTCTCATTCACTACTGTATCCATAATGCCCAGTACTTTCAACCCAACAAAGGACTACAGTATAAAAAAACGCCTCCTTGTTTCATTAGTACCATATCTGCTTCAAAAAGACAGCCCTGATAATTCCATCCACTATAGGGCAGAAGATGACTCATTAGATTTAGGGAAACATTTTACATCCCTGAGGCCAAGTCTGATCCCAACACCACATGGGAGCATTACAGTCAACATCAATCTCCATGGGTTGGCAGAGGGATACTTAGTGTCTTTTACTTCTTTCTAAGGTTAAAAAACATATACTTAAAAAAAAAAAAAAAACTGAGCCAGGAAGATCATTCAGTGGTATCACACAAGCAAAGGATTCTTGGTTCAACCCCAAGGGTCATAATATCCACAAAAAAATCAATAAAAACTCATGTTAACATAAGCACATATCCATAGACTTTCCTTATAAAGCTAAAATTGCAGCAGAGTTGAGAGAGACCAGAGCACTGCTCAGTTCTGGACTGGAATGTGTGGTATTGGGAACTGAATTTGGTTTCTCAGGCTTGAACTCCTCCACTCTATCACCGAGCTATTTCCTGTCTTTATTTTGATACTGACATTATTGAAATATGGGTGGAAATAAAAATAAAATTGTAGGTGGTGGCCTATCAGGTAAGAGTGCATATGCCACCCACAACTCTACCTGGAGAGAGGGGAGTACTGGTGAGTACTGGTGCAATGCTGCAGGTCTCCCCCCCACACACACTTGTTTCTCATTAAAAGAAAGAAAAAGGAAGGAAGGAAGGGAGGGAGGGAGGGAGGGAGGGAGGAAGGAAAGAAGGAAGGAAGGAAGGAAGGAAGGAAGGAAGGAAGGAAGGAAGGAAGGAAGAAAAAAATGGGGACATGGCCACCAGGACTAGTGGAGTTATCATGGGGGGGGGGGGACCTATAATGAGTAGATCCAGGAGGCTTTTAATCTTTATTAATTTACTATTGGATAGAGAAATTGAAAGGGGAGGGGAAGATAGAGGAAAAGAGATAGACAACTGAAGTTCTACTTAACCACTCATGAAGACTTCCCCCTACAGGTGGGGGCCAGGGGCTTGAAGCTGGGTCCCTGCACACTATAATGTGTGTGCTTAACCATGTATGCCACCACCTGTCCCCTGGGTTACACACTTTTTACTATGTGTAAGGCCTCAGGTTCAAGCCTGTGGCCATCATGTGGGAGCACCTACACAAGAGAAGCTTCACAAGCAGCACAAGTAATAACTATCTCTCCTTCTCTGCTTCTGACCCTATCAAAAAAAAAAAAATCATCAGAAGTGGTGGAAGCATACAGATGCAGGGCCTCAGTGATAACCCTTATGACAAAGAAAAGATTAAAGATACATTAATTTCTTCTTACAGTAGCATCATAAAGACCCTTGAATTAAAATCATTAAAAAGACTGCCTCTGAGGAACACAAAAATATATACTAAAAAAAAAAAAAAATCAGTGAGCACACTCACAAAATCAAAGGTTGATCTGTTCATCTATACTACATTTCCACAACCAGAGGTGAACTTACCATAAAGCTAATGAAGCTTAAACTTTATGTCTATTCTACTTTACAAATTTTTCCAAGATACTAGACCTAACTTTGTATTCATCTGTTATCCTCCTTTTCTTTTTTTTCTTTTCCTCCTCCAGGGTTATTGCTGGGCTCGGTGCCGGCACCATGAATCCACCGCTCCTGGAGGCCATTTTTTTCCCCCTTTTGTTGCCCTTGTTGTAGCTTCGTTGTGGTTATTATTATTGCCCTTGTTGACACAGTTCGTTGTTGGATAGGACAGAGAGAAATGGAGAGAGGAGGGGAAGACAGAGAAGGGGAGAGAAAGACAGACACCTGCAGACCTGCTTCACCGCCTGTGAAGCGACTCCCCTGCAGGTGGGGAGCCGGGGGCTCAAACCGGGATCCTTATGCCGGTCCCTGCGCTTTGCGCCACATGCGCTTAACCCACTGCGCCACCGCCCGACCCCCTATCTTCCTTTTCTTAAAATGCTCCTCTATCTATTAAATTATATAGTGAAGCAAACTTTGGATCTGCCTTTTGCTATTAATACCCTGATAATAAAAGTAGATACAGGTACTCAAATACAACAGAGAACTGAAATGAAAGGAAAACTGCATGGTGCTGAATTACAAATTCTGAAGAAAAAAACTCAAGTGTTACCAAAGAAAAGGAAAGAAATAAAATACAAGACTAGGAACTTTAGGAAAGGGAATAATGAAAACATTTAAATATTCACCTACACTCAAATATCTACTAAGAGGCTTTCTGACTACATCAAAAGAGACCTAGAGCCTTACAAAGATAGTGCTTAGTAAGACAAAGAGGTGTCTAGCAAAAGGTTTAAGAAAGTAACTTGAAGCAATTCTTGAAAAAAATAAGACTCAAGGTCACAGAAAAGAAAGAGGTCAAATTTGAGCCCAAAGATAAAAAGCTACAACCTCCAGCTGCCTCCTCTGATTATTTCCAAATGGCAATCAGAGTCAGCAGCTGTTTTTCTCTTTAACATTTGAAAAGACCAGCTGAAAATAAGATACTATTTCTCTAGAAAAGCTGGAGGACAAAAAAACTACAGACATCTTTTATGACCACTAACATAAGTATGTGTTACAACAACCTTAACAATGATAAATAGACCAAAAGGAATAAGAAGAAATTGATGGGTTTTAAATAATACAATTTCTAACAAAAAATGCAGATAAGAGAAACTATGCAATTTAAAAACATTTCTGTTTCAAGTTCTGTAAATACCCCATAGCAATATGTAGGTTGTTGGAAAAGTCATTATGTATTTTTTTTCTATGTCATTCTATGCAAAAATGCATCATGACTCTTCCAATAACCCAATATTTTGAGGACAGTTTAAAACACTCAAGTTTATCAAAGGTTCAATTTATGTACTTTATCACAAATTCACTTATATTAATTAGAAATAACTGTTTTGTTGTTACAACATTAAATCACTGTGCACAAATTTAACTATTTAATCACTTTAATGAAAATAAAATTAAAAAGATTAAATGAGGCTGGCACGTAATAAAAGACTTCAAATATGGGCGAATTTCAACTGTTACCAGTCAGTGGATAATATGTGTGTAGAGGAGAAAAGAGTGTGTTAAGGAATGAAAAAAATGTGAATATTTTATGTATATGGGTAAATATACGAATATATGTATATTTGCAATAGATCAGTATATAGTTAACAGAAACCATTATAATTACAGTAAAACTATGCAACTTTGACTTACACTTAGTCAACTGCTCAAAAATTTAAAAAGAAAAAATATTTAACAGAAATTTAAGAGTATACCTCTGTTTTTTCTTTTCTTCTCCCACCCTACCCCATCCCCCACCCACCCCCCTTTTTTTTAACTTTTTTGCCACCAGGGTTATTGCTGGGGCTCAGTAGGTGTATGATGACTTCAACAATTCCAGTGGTCATTTTATCTTTTTTCTTGCAAAAGGGTAAAATACAGAGACAGAAACACCTGCCGTACTACTTTACCACTTGTGAAGGTTCTCTCCTGCCAGTGGAGAGTTGAACCTGGGTCCTTACACATGGTAAAATGTTCTACAAAGTAAGCCACCAACCAGTCCCCAGCTCTAATGGTTGGTTGGTTGGTTGGTTGGTTGGTTGGCTGGCTGGCTGGTTTTAAATACAAACATAGCTTAAAATATATACTGATATGAAAATTTACTTAACACAAAAAGTATTTTTCGTTAAAAATCGGAATCAAGGACAGGGAAGATGGTTCACCCTTAAAGCAACACTTTACATTGCACAAGAGCCTGGGTTTGAGAACCCGGGATTGAGCTGCTTACACCATATAGAAACACTATGGCACAGCCAACGATATTTAGACACCTTTCCTATATCTGACAGCTACTCTCTTCCCTGATCCAGCTTTCTGGTCCTTTTTCCAGCCATGATATTATCTCCAAAGACAATAACTTGGATCCACTGGCATATCAATTTCAGGCTCAGGGGAAAAAAGGAAAAAAGAGAAAAAAAAAAAAAAGAAAAAAGAAAAACTAGTATAGCCACAGGCCCTTTGGAATATAACTAAAATATGCCTACTAGCTATCTACAAAATGGAGACACCCCGCCCCAACTCTTTATCTGCACTACTCTAGCCTTTAGGTTCATGATTCGTCAACAACTTGTTTGGCTTTATATGTTAACTCTCTTTTCAGCCACCAGGTTCCAGATGCTAATATGATGCCAACCAGACTTCCCTGGACAGACAACCCCACCAATGTGTCCTGGAGCTCCACTTCCAGAGAACCCTGCCCCACTAGGGAAAGAGAGAGGCAGGCTGGGAGTATGGATCAACCTGTCAGTGCCCATGTTCAGCAGGGAAGCAATTACAGAAGCCAGACCTTCCACCTTCTGCATCCCACAATGACCTTGGGTCCATCCACCTAGAGGGTTAAAGAATAGGAAAGCTATCAAGGTAGGGGATGGGATATGGAGTTCTGTTGGTAGGAACTGTGTAGAGTTGTACCCCTCTTATCCCATGGTTTTGTCAGTGTTTCCTTTTTTATAAAAATAAAATACTATGACACAGGGAAAGATCCTTAAGCTATGGAGAAGTGTTGTATTTTTCTGATATTGAAAGAAAGAAAAAAAAGGTAAACTAGGAGATGGCATAACAGATAGAATGTTGGACTCTCAGACATGAGGTCCCAAGTTTTATCCCCATCACCAATTCCCTCACTTCACCTCAAAAAAAAAAATATATATATATATATATATTCCATCAGAAGCAGTAGAATTGTGCAAACACAAAAAGCAATTCCAACCATAAATAGGTAATCTACAGAAATGTTACATAGCACACAGAAGGGTAAAGAAAACTCAATTATCTTTCAAAAACAAAACCTCAGTGAAGATAGTAAACAAAACCTTTCTGTACATTACCTTGGCTGGAGTATGAATCCATATAGCTGGGTTAAGAAGAATGTGATCACACAATTGCTTAAGTAGGGGCATCCCATTTGGCAGATTACTCAGATACTTTGAAAATGCAAGGCAAAGTTCAAGTACGGCTCTGCTGACATGGGATTTGGAAGACTGCAAAGAAAGGTAGTTCAAAGGTCACTACCAGTACAAGGCAAGGTACACAAATTAATGGCTCTCTATTCCAAAAACAAGTTGGCCCAGAAACTATACTCAAGGATGTCTTGAGACTAATAAAACAATGAGGCAAGGTAAAACAACAAAAGGTTATGTTAATTAATGTAAGTTGATGTTTAGGAGACACATTTGCAAGCAGAATTCCTTAACCACTTAGGAGACCAAGTCCATGGCTGGCAAATTAAAAAAAAAAAACGTTTAAGTGGAAAGCACTTCATACTTCACCTTTTCAAGACTATACCCTATTACCAAGAAGCCCTTGCAGGCCAGCATCTGCTCCTGCATAGCAATCGAATTCTTCAACAGCTCCATAATGAAAGTCAGCAGTGTTGAACTGAAATAAGAAAAAAGGCAATGCTTTGAAAAGTTAAATTCTATTAAAAAAAAAAAAAAAGGTTATAGATAGATGTATCTAGTCTTCTATTGTCTTAGAATATGTATTTTTCAAGAAAATATAAGTTCTTTTAAAACTATTTTGGGACTGATTTTAATGTAGGATTTGGATTTACTAAAGTCTTTACTTCATATTCTTTAACGTGAGCTTATTACTATATGAATAACCTAAAAACAATGTTACATTTACAAAAGAGAAAAATTTGTCATTTCCAAAAGCAAGTGGTAGAATGGCAAATGTACATATTTTCAAGTCTATAAAAATGGATGCAATTTAGATCAACAAGTATCTTCAGTCAGCGGGTTAGCAGCCAAGTGGCAAGGAATATGTGAAGTCAACAGACTAGACATGGCATGCTCACACATGTCCAGACTTAAGAGTGGCCTACGGTGAAGGGAGCAGAGAAAGAAGAAAACGAAATGAAAACTGGAGATAAACTAAAGTTATAAAACACCAAATGAAGGATTTTACTATTATCCCAGAAGGATAATAAAGAAAATTTAAAATTAAATAGGGGTTGCAGTTATGCTCCTGTATTTATAATGTTCAGTAATTCTCAAATGTAATGGAACATGTTCAACTGTTAGCTCCTCAAAAACTCTCAAAGACTACCACAAAGAAACCTCAGGTGCCAGCAAACTCCCTACCACAACCACCATCCACAAGGACCACATTAAAGCCTCTGATCCCCACTAGCGGGGGTGCTGTCTAATTCCCCTTTCCATCTCAATTTCTGTCTCTACCCAATAAGTAAAATATTAATAGAAGTAACTTAGAAGAGTGATTAGAAAAAAATTATGTATTCTTAAGATTTAGACCAGTATGCACAAACTTTTATGAAATAGTAATATGCCAAAAGTAATTTTTTCATAGTTTTAAAAACTGTAGTCAGTAAATACTAGATTTGACAACTCAGTTAAGTCACTTTGTTGGCTTTGCATGAGAAAAACATTATCCACTTAAGTACTTGCATTAGCAGTACCCACCTATTCAGACTATGTCACCTATCATCAAAAAAATCTTGCTTATTTATCCAAAGGACACTCAAACACTAATCAGAAGGGACATGTACATCCCTATGTTTATAGCTGCATTATTCACAGTAGCCAAAAAGTAGAAACAGCCTAAATGCCCATCTACAGATGACTCGCTATACATACAGGATATAGGATATATATACAAGATATATATTAAGGATACTACTCTGCAATCAAAAAAGATGATTTTTGCGTCCTTAGGGACAAAATGGATAGAATTGGAGGTGATTTATGTTTAGCGAAATAAGAGATGAACGACAACTACTAATAGAGTTTTACTCTTATCTAGAGAATCTAGAGATCTGATACACATGAATTTGCAGAAAGAAAGAAAGCAGAAACAAGTAAACTGTTTCTAAGAATTTTGAGAACTATAGTAGTTATCTTTGTGAGGTGGGAGGGGAGGGGATGCAGAACTCTGGTGGTAGATGTGGTATGGAATTATATAATATAATCTTACAATCTTGTAGCCCATCATTAATCACAAAAATGGGAGGACAATCTTGTCTAGGTTTCAATTAGTCACATGCAACCTATAAGAAATACAATAAGCTAAATTCCCATAACACTTCACTACCGTATAAATTTTTTTTTCTATTGTTATTTTCCCCCGTTTTACCACTTTGGACCAACTTTACAAAGAGAAAGAGAAAGACAAAAAATATAACACAACACTAAAGCTTTCCCTAAAGTGCTGAGGGTTGGGTTCAAACCAGCATCATGTACATGACAAAGGAAGAGCACTATCCAAGTGAGCTATTTTGCTGGCCCCAATTCTAAATGTTTTCAAAATAAGAATGTTGGACAAATACATCCAGTTTTAAGAAACCTAGTATCACTATTTCAAACTTTTGTCAAAAGAACAACTTTACTGTGTTTTCAACGTTTCCATATTTCTACTCAGAAACTACTTAATACCATTACTGCAATGAATTTACAATACTTTTTTTTTTAATTTACAATATTAATATAGCTCAAAGACTTATGGTATAGTCTCCATTTTACCCAAGAAACAAGTTATAACATAGAAAAACACTGTATTTCAGTAGTTACAGTGATTCTCACATCAATTTAAAGAACCAAATAATAATAAAAGCACTCACCATATAGTCAAGTCAACCTCATCAGATAAATATTGCCTATAATCCAACTGTGCAAAAAGTGGAAACAGCACTTGCACGCCTCCAATTGAATGCATAGCACTCTGGATGGAATGTGTTAAAACTGCTTTCACATCCTTATAAAATAGGAGACATAATAAAGATTCCAATGAATTCTTTTCCAGGACAAGAATTAAGTGTAGCAGAAGCAACACAATACTACATTACATATGTTTAAAAGATGCAACCAAGTATGCCTCAGTAATAAAACAAAAGCTACCATTGCAAATATTCTTCAGAGATTATAGCTAATACCTGGAGCATGAGTGCATGCGGTGAATGAACAAAAATGGAAGGATTGTCCTTAGGGGATGATTCGAGGCAGAGCTGGGCATCTGTAGCACGGGCATTGTATGTGAATGCGATGGCACTAGAGAGCTTGCCATCATACAACAAAAGTTTATGATGCTCAGCAAGGAAGAGGTCACTTTCTGCTTTGAATTTAAATGTGCCCTAAAAATCAATAAAAAGTAGAACACTTAAGATAGTATGCCATAATAAGAAAATCAAGACACAAATCAGCATAAATAGGAAAAAACATAAGGAGAAATACCTTTGATGATTTTCCTAACAATAAGAGGAGTCGTAACTTAGTTTTAGGGTGAGCCGAGTTCATTTTAAATATTTAAGGGAAACCAAGTCCACTTGCCATCAAAACTTTGCACTAAGAAATGTACACAGCATGCTGAAGAGTTTTTTTTCTTTAATTATATTTTGTCTTTACTGGTTTTTAAATTATGTTTATATTATTTTTTAATATTCTGTTCAAAACACAGTTGTCTCCTTACTGAATTTTTGTTTTGTTTTGTTTTGAGTTTTTAGTTTATTTACCAGAACACTGCTCAGCTCTGGCTTGTGGTGTGGGGAAATTGAACCTGTGACCATGGAGCCTCACGCAAGAGTCTCTCTTTACATAACCATTATGCTATATCCCTCCTGAACTATGTTTAAAGAGTAACAAACCAGTAAAGGAGGTTGATCAGCAATAGAGCACAGGCCTTCCATGTATGAAGAAGCCCTTGGTTGGATAACCATTAGAGGATGAATGGGTAATGGGTAGGTGGGGAGGGGGAAAGAAGGAGAGGGAGGAGAAAGGAGAGAAGAGAGGAGAGGAGGGAGACAGAGAGAGAGAAAATAAATGCATTTTTTAAGTAACAAAATTACCATCCCAAACACTGAGTACAAATTTATTCTTTTTGTTTTACTATATTGGGGGTGAGGGTGAAGGTTAATGAATTACGGAGCAGTTGTTGACACATTTTATAAGTAAATATAGTATGGTGGTGTTAACTATTAGCATACTGTTTTACAACAACTGTAGGACTTTTACATCTTGAAAAACTAAACTTCTAAACCCACTGAGCAACACAAAGTTTCCATTTCTCCTCTGCCCACCCTTCCTCTAGGAATTTGCCTTTTTTAGAGAGAGCACATGTTGCATGGCATCATTTGCATAAAGTCTTAATGAAAGCAAATCTGTGGTCCAGGAAATGGCACAATGGATAAAGCACTGAACTCTCAAGCAGGAGGTCCTGAGTTCAACCCCCAGCAGATATGTACCAGAATTATATCAGCTGTTTCTCTCTCTCTCTTCTACTATATTTCCCATTCATTAATAAATAAAATCTTAAAAAGACAAAAAGGGAAAGTAAATGTAGCTAATAGTAAAAGGAGACAGCCACAGAGATAGCTGGTCATCAACAGAATGAAGTATGGCGAAAGAAATAGCAGAAACTGGCTGGGAGAAGCAAATGGAATTTTTTGCAGTGACAAATATTTTATTTCTTGATCGCTATGGTATTTTTTTATCAAAATTAAAACAATGTATACTTTGTTTGATCCAACAGCATGTAAATTAACTCAATAAAATTCATTAATTTCAAAGGAACAATGCAGATATTAAATCCCCACCTAAAACCAAACTAAATCAACAATGGCTTAAATCAGAGGATCTCAATTTTGTTAGTTAATAACATTCTTAGCATTTCAGTAATTTATTTATTTATTTATTTATTTTTCCCCAGGGTTATTGCTGGGCTCGGTGCCAGCACCACAAATCCACTGCTCCTGGAGACCATTTTTTCCTTTTTTGTTGCCCTTGTTGTTCCATCATTGTTGTGGTTATTATTATTATTGTTGTTGCTGTTGTTGGATAGGACAGAGAGAAATCGAGAGAGGAGGGAAGACAGAAGGGGAGAGAAAGACAGACACCTGTAGACCTGTTTCACCACCTGTGAAGCAACTCCTCTGCAAGTGGGGAGCCGGGATCTCAAACCGGGATCCTTACACCAGTCCTTGCGCTTCGTGCCACGTGCGCTTAACCCATTGCGCTACCACCCAACCCCACATTTTAGGAATTTATTACAGTAAACTAGGTCAAACTGAGTATTTCTGTTTAGTAAGTAGGCTAGTGGAACTAGGTCTATACTTTAATAATTTAGTAGTCACTTTGGAAAAAAAAAAGTATATGAGTTGAAAAAAAAAGTAACATATCTCCTTTATTATTATATCAGCCAAAGTATTAAAGAGATGCACATGCACAAATTCTCATACTTTGAAATCAAATTTTACACCATAATCCTCATTTCTTATTCCATAACGATTTTCACATGGTAAGAGTTTTAAAATGATGTGTATAGCATGAATTAAGGTTAAATTTTAATCATAAATTTGTGCAGTAGGACACATATGGAAGCATACTGTGTTTCCCTCAAAATTTAAAGTACTCTTAGAATGTCTTAGACTTCCCTGACCCCCCCCCCCCGTTACTATGATACAGTTTAGAAAATAGAACCAGTTACCCCATGCATCAACCATCTATAAGTTAAGGTGAAGCAATTCTTGATAAGCAGTGAATACCAAGTACCTTATATCCCAGGCCCAACTGGTAAATGGCAAAAATTTGAGCAGCATTAAGAGCTTCACTAAAAAGGTAAACTGCGGTCATCTGACCACAGAATACTCTATTAGCATCTGCTGTTTCTGATGAACCCAGGAAACATTTGTCAAAGGTCTGTGGGGGGGAAACAAGACTTTATTACAGAAAAGTAAATACCACCACCTCCAATAATAGCAAAAGCTTATGTTGACATAAACATTTACGCCCTTTTTTAAATAAGCTGAACAAACCAAAACAATTCAGCACTTTTTTAAATAGACTTATGTATTATTTTCAATTTGATAGGACAGAGAAATTGAGAAGGAAAGGGAAATAGAAACATGTTCAGTTCTGCTTCACCACTTGTGAAGCTCCCCCAGCCCCGCAGGTGGAGACTGGAGGCTTGAACTCAGGTCCTTGCACATGGCAATGTGTGCACTCAACCAAATGTGCCACCAACTGGTGGCCATAATTCAGCATTTTGTTTCACTCATCCCCATCTACTTTAGGGGTTGGAAAGGCAATAGAGAAAAGGAGATGACACAAGTTTTCCTAAGTGCAGTAAAAACTAAGTAGATGCAGGAAACAGTGAGAAATCATTATGGACTTCGATAGTTCAAACTTGAACAACCTAAGAACCAAATAAAAGCAAGTTGTGGAGCAGAGGGAAAATCATGAGATTAACTTGGGTAAGAATAAATCTATCTTTTCTATGAGCTAATATGAATGGAACTAAGGTGAATGTTCAGTAAATAAAGTGAGAGGTTAAAATTATATAAGGTTTTTTCAAGATGTCAAGATAATGGGTAAGGTCCTGGGAGTAGATGCTATCCCTGAAAAGGCATGTATCAATCCAGATAAGCAGGTATATGTTTTCCTCCTAACATCAGAAATTCAACAGGTAGGGAGGTGGCACAGCTGGTACAGCACTCACAATGTATGATGTCCTTGGGCTTAATCCCTGGTACTGAATAAGCTAGCAGAGTATTCTAGTTGGTTGGTCAGTCAACTGGCCTCCCTCCCTCTCTCATGAAATAAACTATCAAATCTTTTTAATCCCTTTGGCACTATCCAGGTTGCAAGACCACAATTTTAAATTCCATTTATACAACAAAAAGAAAAAGAGGTTCATAGCTCTTTGAAAATAGCATTTTATACTATGAAACCACTAGAAATAACTTTTTAAAATATGTATGTACTAGAGCAGTAGAGCAAACATGTCACCATGCTCTAAGACCCCGGGTTGAGGCCTTATACTCCATGGGAGCAGCTCCATGACACTGTGGCATCTCTCATCTCTCTTTCCCTCCACACCTCCCTCTGTCTCTATAGGAAGTTTAAAGAATAAAGAGCTCCCTGGGAGCAACAGAGTAACATAGCACATAGCCCCCACAGGCTAGACAAACAAACAAACATGATAGTAAAATAAACTATAAATATATATGTCAACTCCACGGGTTATAATAATGTTAACATTTGAATTCTGAAAACACACCACTTCAGAGTTAGAGTTATTTAGAAGTCGGGCACCTTAAGTGTGGGATGGGATGCATTGGATCGACCTTCTCGTGGTGCATCCCGTGAGTACCCATTCATTGGGGAAACTGATGATCCTTCCTAGCCGACTGAATCCACATGGATCCCAGTCACTTTCAAAGCCAGCAACAAGCAGCTCCTGACAGCTTTCAACCTGACCTGTTGACTGGCTACGGAAGAAGGGCAAACGCTAGAAGAAGAAGTGTGGGATAAAGTGCAGTGTGGTAGGGTTGAACCCTCCTTAACCTATGGAACCTTATGCTTCATATCAAGGCAGTTACATCAGATTTACTTAAGTCTTGGGACATGCAGGAGTGTTCAGAGATCTACTAATAGTTTTTAAAAAGACACGCTACCCATATGTTGGAGATTAAGTCTAAAAACCCCAAAAGAGAGGAAAAATAATTTTTAATTTAATTCTAGTCTATGGATCTCCTTTTGAATCCTGAAATTTCTAATAAAGCATTTATCAAGTATCATAATTTTCTCTTATAGTTCTGATACCATTCAAAATTTTAAGTACGTATCATAATCATATTAAATCATTTATATAAATGATCAGGGCCCTACAGCAGGGCTCCCAAATTTAATTTCAGCAGTGGACAAAAGACATTTTTCTTTTTTTTTTTTTTTTCCCTCCAGGGTTATTGCTGGGCTTGGTGCCTGCACCATGAATCCACCGCTCCTGGAGGCCATTTCCCCCCACTTTTGTTGCCCTAGTTGTTGCAGCCTCGTTGCGGTTATTATTGCCATTGTTGACGTTGCTTTGTTATTGGATAGGACAGAGAGAAATGGAGAGAGGAGGGGAAGACAGAGAGAGGGGGAAAGATAGACACCTGCAGACCTGCTTCACCTCCCGTGAAGTGACTCCCCTGCAGGTGGGGAGCCGGGGGCTCGAACCGGGATCCTTACGCCGGTCCCTGCGCTTTGTGCCACGTGTGCTTAACCCACTGCGCCACCGCCCGACCCCCAAGACATTTCTTTTTTAAAAAATATTTTATTTATTTATTTTCCTTTTTGTTGCCCTTGTTTTCATCATTGTTGTGGTTATTATTATTACTGTTGTTACTGATGTCATTGTTGCCAGATAGGACAGAAAGAAATGGAGAGAGATGGGGAAGACAGAGGGGGAGAGAAAGACACCTGCAGACTTGCTTCACCACTTGTGAAGCGACCCCCCCGCAGATGAGGAGCCAGGGCTCAAACAGGATCCTTACACTGGTCCTCGAGTTTTGCGCCATGTGCTGTTAAGCCACTGCGCTGTAGCCCAACTCCCAAAAGACACATTTCTAAGATACACCCACTGGTACCTATGAATTCCTTTTTTTTTTTAATCAGTATTTTTAAAAAATTTTTTTTTATTTAAGAAAGGATTAATTAACAAAACCATAGGGTAGGAGGGGTACAACTCCACACAATTCCCACCACCCAATCTCCATATTCCTATGAATTCTTATCTCAATCCTATCTGTTCAATAGAATAATTTTACAAGGACTTAATAATATATGATACATTTAACACAGTTCTATTCCACTAATAAAATTGACAGACTATTCAAATTATGATTAAAAAAATCCACCATTGTGATATTTTAATAACTTTTTCTTGTAGCATTTGCAAACTACTTACATCACTGGTATTGACAAACCACGTTATCTCTCCATAGGAAGCAAGCTCACCATTCACGTAACATCGAAGCTCACTGTTCTTCCACCGATTATAAATGTGCACTATAGTGACCATATACCACTGAATAAGATAAGCAGGGAGAAAAGAGTGATATTTCCAAAAAGTCAACCATTTGGGTAATAAGTAAAAGATTCAATGGCATATCACAATTAAATAAAAAAAATTTACTAAATTCAGTATTTAACCTCTGGGGTATTTATTCAGATGCGTTCTCATTAGAAATGAATCTGATTACAGAATTATCTTTAACAAATGTTTACTATGAAAAGTTTTCAAATATACCCAAAAATGTAAACTCCTAAGTATAAAACCCTCTTTCCCAATAATAGTCATTTTGCCATAATTTTTATATACCTAGATTTCCATTATGACATATATTTTATTGAGAAGTCATTTTAATCTCTAATTGTTTAAGTAGAAGAAAAGAACAACACAGTTGAGCTGCCACTGATAATTCCCCTTAGGTTTTCCCTTAAGCTCTACAGAAAACTAAATACTCACACTTTTCATTATCTAAACCACAAAGGTTAACAATTCTACAGTGATTCACAATTCATTTTCTGAAACTATACTATAAACAGCTGTAATCTGCCACATATTATGTTAGTAACATTTAAAGAAAGCATTCTGAAGGCTAAGCACAGCTTGCAGGCATAACTATGACTCTGTAAAATCACATACCTTCTGTGGTTTAAAGTCAAATTTCACACAGTGTTGAAAGCCTTTTCCTTTTGACTTTATTGATGTTATAATCAAGCAGCCACCAACAAAGTGAGCAGAATAACCAAGACCTTTGCTGGTTCTGAAACTGTAAAGAGTAAGTTTACATTGTACCTCAAAATATTCTTGTCATTTTCAAAATAATGTGAAATGTCAGAAATACATACCAGTATAAATATGGCTTGTCTTTATCCACGTTGATGTTATTAACAGGATCCATTCTAAGCCAGGTATGAAATGTAAAACCATTCTGGTATGGCCACTTGGCTATAGGAGGTAATGCAATTGCCTAAAGAAAACAGTGAGTTACTGACTCACATGAAAAAATGTACTGTTGAAACCATGAAAAAACTTTACAGGGGGTTGGACGGTAGCGCAGCGGGTTAAGCACACGTGGTGCGAAGCGCAAGGACCAGCCTAAGGATTCCTGGTTCGAGCCTCCGGCTCCCCACCTGCAGTGGAGTCACTTCACAGGTGGTGAAGCAGGTCAGCAGGTGTCTATCTTTCTCTCCTCCCGTCTTCCCCTCCTCTCTCGATTTCTCTGTCCTATCCAACAGTGAGTGACATCAACAACAATAATAACCACAACAAGGCTACAATAACAAGGGCAACAAAAGGGGGGGAGGAAATGGCCTCCAGGAGCAGTGGATTCATGGTGCAGGCACTGAGCCCCAGCAATAACCTTGGAGGCAAAAAAAAAAAAAAGACTTTACAGGCTATATATTATCCAACTCCATGGCATCCTCTATTATGTTTCTTTATCTGACAGGAGGCTTAGTAACTTTTAAATGTTACAAAATACATACTACTGACATTAGTTAAAGCAATAGAATAGTCTATGTAACCTGTAGGACATGAGGATCTTGTTTGCTTTACTTCTTACAATGAACTAACCTCAGGGGAATCTAATTAAAAGACATAAGTAGTAGTATCAAATTGGAAGTAACTTCCCTGAGTCTCTATTTATCTCTAACACAGGAAAAAGTCAAATGCACAATTGCTAGGAAGATTATGTCAGGCAACTCAAAGAAGTTTCTACCTAACACAGAACCTATCAGAGAGTGATTGCAGGGCTGTATTTAAGAAAAAAAAAAAACCCAGTGAGCTCATTAGGATTTACTTACTGCAGCACTCTTTCCAGGAAAGTTGAAAAAGGAATCAGGACCATACTTCTGAGGCATATGCTTTAACACAGACAACAATTTTCCAGCATGTGGAGGCTATTGAAATAAGTAAGAATTCAAAAACTGCATTATTTACCATAAGACAAAAATATGCCCTTAAGTCATATCTTAACATACACAAGTATTACAAAATGGCCATACTGGAACAACCAAAGAAAGGCTTCTTTCAACTATCCTGAACCATGCACACTATGTCATCTTCATGATACTACTAAAGAACTTATAAGCTAGTGATAAATATGTACCAAAGTCATTTAATTGGAAATTTTTTCTCCATATTATAGCAAAAACAGTTCCTTGAAATGATAAACTACAGAGCCTAGGAGGTAGGTGACTTGGAGGCAGAGCTTACTCCTTGCATGTCTCGGGGGATTTGATACCCAGCACCACATAGAGGTGGGAGTGCAAGCAGTCTCAGCCCCTGTTACAAACACAAAGGAAATAAAATCCTGACCAAAACCAGTCAGCTACCCATTCCCATCTAAAATAATTTTAAATTCATGAATAAGTAATGCTTACTATGTTCCACCTCTACACTTATTTTAAAAGAATAGACATGTTAATATTACAGCCACCATCAGCATGATACTATTATGACTGCATTTTACAGTGGAGAGATCTGAAGCAGGGGTCACACAGATAATGGCAAGTTGAAGTTCAGGTCTCAGTCTAACTCCAGAGTCTAAGCTTTCACCTTCACATGATACATTATATATCACACTATCTTGCCTGTGGTTTCACACTGCCTTTAAAGCATAGACTGGAAGCCCTAACCTGGTCTACAAGTTGCTTTGTCTACCTCCTCCACTTCTTCTTCTTCTAGCGTTTGCCCTTCTTCCATAGCCAGTTAACAGCGTAGCAGGACCAACAGCTTGAAAGATGTCAGGAGCTGCTTGTTGCTGGCTTTGAAAGTGACTGGGATCCATGTGGATTCAGTCGGCTAGGAAGGATCATCAGTTTCCCCAATGAATGGGTACTCACGGGATGCACCATGAGAAGGTCGATCCAATGCACCTTTGTTTGCATCTCAATTTCCCCGTCTCTCTCTGAACTTCATTTACAGTTCCTTCTCTGTCTTCTTCCCACCACAAGGTCTGTCACCACAGCTATTACTTTTACTTAAATCTTCTCACTAGGCCTGAGTATTTCCCGTTAACTATATAAAAATTACCATAGAACTTATCTTAGTGGTCACTCCCTCTGGGCAGTCTTCCCTGACATGATAGGGATCAAATCTCCCTTATCATACATATAAATATCATGGACACAAGTGGTAACATTACTTTTATTTGGTCAGTATCTTTTCGGCTCACAGGTTTTCTCTAACATTAAACAACCAATAGTAAGAATTAAAAACTCATGTACATTTACAAGAAAAAGTAAAAGACAGTCAGATATACATTCTCATTAACTTTAATCAATTTATCAGCAAATAAGGTGACATGCATGTTATTCCTCGGTTAAAATTTAAAGTTCAAATGTCAGTCTACAAGGGACATCACTTGTTTACCTTATTTCACTGCTAAACTAACTTACACTCATTTTCTAAAAGTATTTGGCAATTATTTAGTTCAATGTTAAATGAAAACTATATACTTAAGTCATCAAGAAATCAAAATATAATAATAAAAAGCATTAAGAAAGTAGCAGGGGATGTGAGCAGGTACTTTAAAAGAGACAGTTTTAATTAACCATGCTAATTATAAAAGAGATATATAACAAGTAACAACAATCAGTGGTTTTTAACAATCTAAAATTAAATAGGCAAAAATGAGCTGGGCACCGATTTACCCAGTGGAGCACATGTCACCATGCACAAGGACATGTGTTCAAGCTCCTAATCTTCACCTGCAGAGGTGAAGCAGGGATACAGGTGTTTCTCTTTCCATTTTTTTTAAATTTACTATTTTATTGAATTTATCTCTACCTCCCCTTCCCTCTCAATTTTTCTCTGTCCTAGCATATAAAATAATAAACATTAAGAAAATAGACCTTTAAAATGAAGTAGGCAAAAGTAAATCTTCAGCCAAAAATTAAAATGCAGGATTATATTATTTCCATCTAGAGAAATCATTCCTCAAAGTATCCTTTTCTATAAGTCAATCAATGAAAGAATACATTAAGATAAGCCTTTTCCTCCACAGACACTACTAGAAACTGAATAGCAGAAAATAAAGTTTTTCAGAAAAGAAATTAGTAGTTACATTCCAAGAATCTGTAAAAAGGTTCAACCTCAGGGGCTGGGCGGCAGCGCAGCAGGTTAAGCACACATGGCCCAAAGCAAAAGGACCAGAGTAAGGATCCTGGTTTGAGTCCCCAACTCCCCAACTGCAGAGGGTTTGTCTCACAGATGGTGAAGCAGGTCTGCAGGTCTACTTCTCTCTCCCCCTGTCTTCCCATCCTCTCTCAATTTCTCTTTGTTTTATCCAACAACAGCAATAAGAACAACAACAATGATCAACAAGGGCAACAAAAGGGAAAAAATAGCCTTCAGGAGCAATGGATTCATAGCGCAGGCACCAAGCCCCAGTGATAACCCTGGAGGCAAAAAAAAGAAAAGAAAACTCATCCTTATTATTTCCATATCTACAAATCTGTGGTAAAGTAATAGGGAGATGGAGGTTTAGATATAGGGATATTTCACTAAACTGATGTGATAGCAAAAGCAAGGGAAATGTAATCAATGTATCAGCAAAATCTTGCTCTTATTTTAATAGCTTATTTCCTTTTTCTCCTTCTTATTCTATTCCCACCCTAAAAACAGTAATACTAACATGTTTACTCTTTTATGTGTTCTTTGAAACCCTGTCTTGTGTGTTTATAGTTGTCATTTAAATGTTGTGCTATATATAACATTGTTAAATTTTCTGGGGTTTTTTTCACCTATTCCTAATACTGCATGCACTGATTCTATTTAACAATCTGTATTATACATCCAATACACTTGACCCTTTTACTCTCCCAATGATAAAGACCCACACTGACAATTCATAACTGTCAAAAAAAAAATGCTTTAGTCAACATCCTGATGTACATTTTCATAATCCTTGATATAAAAAGATGCAAGGTAGTATATCAATACTGTTTTATTTTAGCATCCCCACTAATGGGCTTGATTGTGGTATTTCTATTTCTATAAATAAGTATCTGTACATATCCTTTACTATGGTTTTCTATGGTCACAAGCATTACAAAAATGCATTAATTATACACAGCCATTTGAGTATAAATCACAATCAAACCATCATGCATGGCAGTTGCCAACTGTTCATAAACTAAAAAATTGGACAAAATATATAAAATATGAAACTTCCATCATTCAGGGAGCTGGCTCAGTTGACAAAGCATCAGATGTGAACACGTGTTCAGGGTTTAATCCCTGACAGTATATATGCTAGAAAAGTACTATCGCCTGTCTGTGTGTCTGCCTGCCTGCCAGTCTCTCTCGTGAGAGAAATATTGCCTTAAGAACTGCTTTCAGATGTAAAAGAAAAGTAGCTCAAGCTGTGATAATTATGTCTAGGAAAGTGATAACCAAATTGTAGAGCACACAATTAGTAGAGTATGGTCCTGAATTAGATCCCCAGCTCTGCACTAGTTTCTTTAATAATAAATCTTTTATTTAAAAAAAAAAACTGTGATTCAAGGGGCTGGACAGTGGTGCACCGTATTGAGTGTGCGTTAACATGTACCAGGATCCAGGTTTGAGCCCTTGGTTCTCAGCTACAGAGGGAAAGCTTCATGTGTGGTTAAGTATAGTTGTAGGTGTTTCTTTCTCCATATAGATCTCTCCCCCTCCCTACTCAATTTCTCTGTCCTAACTAATAAAGAAAAGAAAGAAGGGGGGGGTAACACCAAGATGGTGGATTCATCATACAGGTCCCAGTGATAACCCTAGTGACAATAAAATTAAAAAATAAAAACTAATTCTTGAGAAAGAGAAATAAAAATAAATCCTTATATTACCAAGTCACTCTTAGTTGTGTGTGCTTCTTCTGTGTAAAAGAGCACCACTCTGCCACTTATGAGTGGTCTATTTGTTTTCCTTTTTGTGTGATCAAACTCAAGGCACTGTGCATGCAAGGTATGCACTCTACCACCAAGCCACCTCACTGGCCCTTACCAGACTTTCTAACTAAAGATGATTTCTTATTGAGGCACACAGCAAGAGAGAAATCAAATATGTCTTGGAGATCTTACTGACTTGACAAAGCAGAAACTAGAATGTGAGAAGTCTCAGGAGGATAGAAGCTTCAGGACAAAGTACTACAGGACAAGCAGCTATGCAGACAAGAAGCTTAAGAAGACAGCCAGGCGGGGGTGCACTTGGTTGTATGCACATGTTACAATGTACAAAGACCTGCATTCAGGCCTCCAGTCCCCAACTGCAGGAGCAAAGCTTCACAAGCTCCTCCTCCCCTCTCAATTTCTCTCTCTATAGAATAAGTAATAAAAATAAGTAAAATATTTATGAGATCTGTATTACTTCTTAATTTAACTTCTTAATTTAATTCTTAAATTAACTTAATACCAAAGTGTTCTTGCCAGAGAACTCAGCAAGATGGAGCAAAGGTGTTGATGATAGCTCTAAGTTAAGGAACTCCCAGAGGAAAATATGGAACCAGGAAGTAGGATCCTACCACCAAAACTGGAGAAAGCAGAGCTTTACTCTACTTCCTCCCCATCTTTGAAGTGCAGGGTTCAAAGATCCTAGGAGAGCCAGGCCTGAATAATAAATCAGTCTCAGAGGAGTGGTCAATCTGCATTAACCCTCAACTTTTAAAGCTAACCTGAATGTTAAAGTTGATCCGCAAGTCACTTATCTGTCTGCAGAAAGTTTAATAACCTTAAAAGGAATATGACACAACTGAGTAGCTGAAAGGAATCACTGGGACAAGAGGTGGCTCGCCCGGTTAAGCACATACTTTACAGTGCGCAAGGATGCAGGTTCAAGCACCTAATCCCCACCAGTAGTGGGAAAACTTCACACGGGGTGAAGCAGGGCTGCAAGTATCTGTCTCTCTCACTAACTCCCTCTCAGTTTCTCTGTCTCTATCCAGTAATAATAAACAAACAAACAAACAAACAAATCATTGAAGGAATGATGTCTATCATTACCCTGTCTGAAATCACTGCCCTAAGAAGCAGGAAAGCATGATCTATAAGTAAAAAAAAAATGAATTAAGTAAAAAACTGATTTAAAAAAAAAGACAAATGATAGAACTAGTGGATTAAAAAAGCAGAAAAGCAACTATTATAGACATACTATTTAGTCTCAAGAATTTAAAAGAAAACATGAACAATGAAAGATATTTTTAAAACAATTTAAAGAAGTAATATATCTGAAATTTGAAAATTTTAATAAATCATCTCCCTAATTATATGACCTCACCAATGTGTCCCTGCAATATTATTATTATTATTATTATTATCTCCAGGGTTATCCCCAGGGCTCGGTGACTGCACCACGAATCCACTGCTCCTGGAAGCTATTTTTTTCCCTTTGTTGCCCTTGTTGTTATTGATGTTGTTGTTGGACAGGACAGAGAGAAATGGAAAGAAGAGGGGAAGACAGGGGGGAGAGAAAGACACCTGCAGACCTGCTTCACAACTTGTGAAGCGACCCCCCTGCAGGTGGGGAGCCGGGAACTCGAACCAGGATCCTTACGCGGTCCTTACGCTTTGCACCATGTGCACTTAACCTGCTGCACTACTGCCAGACCCCCGTGCCCCTGTAATCTTACCTCTCCAGAGCCCTACTCCATTAGGGAAAGATAGAGACAGGCTAGACGTATGGATCAATCAGCAAACACCCATGTTCAGCAGAGAAGCAATTACAGAAGCCAAAACTACTGCATTCCACACCCTAAAAATAATTTTGGTCTATATTCCCAGAGGAGGAAATGTTAGGGGAAGATGAACTTCAGTTACACCAGGACCCAGAACTTTTGTGACCAGGAACCTTTGTTTTTGCATCATCACTTAGAGGGAAGAGAATCAGGAGAAAACCTAAGAAAGTCAGGCATTGTTTCACTTATCTGAGAGAGAAGGAAAAGTTAGGAGACTTGGATGTAGTAATAGCTCTAAGTGTGGCTTAGAAAGAAAGTGAAGGCAGGGCCTTAGAAGTGAAGATGAAGGGGCACTGGGATCCTGTTGTGTCTCCTAGATACCAATCAGGGGAGATGAGAGATTGTGCCTATATGTTAAAAGACTATACTGTGAACCATTAACCACTCATAATATTTTTTTAATGGGGGGTGGGGGTGGGGGTGGAGAGACAGAACAGTTATGTAAAATACTTTCCTGCCTGAGGCTCTAAGGTCCCAGGCTCAATCCCCAGCATCACCACAGGCCAGAGTTGAGCAGTGTCTGTTCTCTATCTTGCATTTAAAAAAAGGGAGTTGGGCTGTAGCGCAGAGGGTTGACTGCATGTGGCACAAAGCCCAAGGACCAGTGTAAGGATCCCGGTTAGAGCCTCTGGCTCCCCACTTTGTAAGGGAGTCGCTTCACAAGCGACTACAAGCAGGTCTACAAGTGTCTATCTTTCTCTCCCCCTCTCTGTCTTCCCCTCTTCTCTCCATTTCTCTCTGTCCTATCTGATAATGACAACAAGGGCAACAAAAGGAAATAAATAAATAAATAAATGTTTTTAAAAATAGTAATAATGGGGGCCAGGCAGTGGCGCACCTGGCTACGCGCACACGCTACAATACACAGGGACCCGGGTTCAAGCCCCTGGTCCCCACCTGCAGGGGGAAAGCTTGCGGAGTGGTGAAGCAGGGCTTCAGGTGTCACTCTCCATCTGTCTCCCACTCCCCTCAATTTCTCTCTGTCTTGATCCAATAATAAATAAATAAATAAATAAACAGTAATAAATTAAACATAAAAAAGGTCATATTGGAGTGGTGAAGTCCTGGCTATGACAGAAAATTAATTAAGAAATCAATAAAAAGCAAGCTAAAATGAACCATACAGAGAAAAAATTGGAGGTAGGGGTGAGGAGGAGTGATATATCAGCAGCCTGTAAGTCTATCAAAAAGACTACCATACCTGTAACTGGGGTCCTGGGGATGGAGGGATAAGAAACTGAAATCTAAACAATAGTGATCAACATGTTTCCAAATTCAATACACCCACAGATAGAAGAACAAGGGAAAACACATCGTAAATCATACCAAGAAACACAATAAACTCACTAAAGATCAAAAAGCAGTCAGGAAACTACAGCATGGTACAAAGAAGCTAGAATCTAATCATTCTAAAATAACCAGTGACAAGTACATAAGTGCAGAGAAGAAAAAGATATACAAACAGAATTAGACTAATGAGCTGGTTGCAGGCAATGATCTCTGAAGGGAACTAAAAGAAACTCAGAAAAGTCACAAAAATGGAGGTGATATTTACTAGTTGTCTGGTCCCCCCCCCCCAAAGGATGATTAAAAGGTAAAAAAAAAAAAAAAAAAAGGAACTGATAAGGCACCTGGAGCTCAAAATATACTGAGCACAACTACCACCCATTGCAAAGGGCCACTAAATTTCATCTAAGAAGGGTGAGCCCAATTAACTGCAGAGGTTCTGTTCGCTGAATAATTTGTTCAACTTTAACCATGGTTCAACTGTTTAGATTGAGAAAATTAAAAGAGAAATCAGTTGCTGCTATCTAATCATTTCCTTTGTCTTTAATCTGATCTTCTGATAAGTCCAAAATATATAAAGAATAAGTGTTTGTAGGAAGATGAAATTATTAGCCTGTCTGGAATACCTAGTTTTTTTTTAGTTCACATCTGTGTTCAGTCATCAGAAAAAATACCTATTTATGGACCAGAAAATAATTCACTCAAAAGAACACACATCTTACCACATACCAGGCTCTGAGTTCAAGACCTGGCATATATGGGGGAAGCTTCACAGATGGTGAAGCTACACTGTGACTCCTCTCTCTCTTTCTCTGTGTCTCCTAAGCAGAATGGAAATAGTCAACCCAGAAGTGGTAGAATGGTAAGTGCGGGGTGCCCTGGAACTGCCAAAAAAATAAACTTTTGGGCTCTAAATATTGTTGTTGTTTTTTTTACATATTTATTTCCTTTTGTTGCCCTTGTTTTTATTGTTGTAGTCATTATTGTTGTTGTTGTTGGATAGAACAGAGAAATGGAGAGAGGAGGGAAAGACAGAGAGGGGGAGAGAAAGATAGACACCTGCAGACTTGCTTCACTGCCTGTGAAGCGACTCCCCTGTAGGTGGGGAGCCGGGGGTTCCAACCGGGATCCTTACACAGGTTCTTGGACTTTGCGCCACCTGTGCTTAACCCGCTGCACTACCCGCCCGACTCCCTCTAAATATTGTTTTAGTCTATCTTTTCCCCTCAATTTTACATTTACCTTGTATAATTATATTAGCTGCTTGGAAGTTACTAATGTGTTGGGGGAAGTGGGATACTTTCAAATATCAAAGATATTTAGGTTTTTACCCATTGTCCTTTATCTCCTTGAAGTTTACTGAAGAATAGCTTTAGTTCTCGAACTGTCAAATTATAGCTAGCCAGCACTCCCAACATGTCAACTAAAAGATCTGGAAATAAAAGAAAACAATAAAGTAATTAAGCTATTTATATTTCTGAAGGCCTAAGAGTTTGTACACTAATGTCCTATGTACATGTTAAATGCTCAAATATTTCTCAAGTAAACAGTACAAACTAAAGTAAGAAAAATACAGTTTTAAAGAAGTGAACTGTACGTTTTCACACCCTTAGATAACAGAAAAAGTCATACCTGCTATCATGTTGTCAACGTTTTGAATTTTACCAAGCACTTTTTCAACTAGGTCTACTTCAGTGCAGACTTGAAGATTACGGATGCTTTTCTTCAGGATAGCTGTAAACATACTCCAGACCTCTGCTTGGCAAGTAATGTCACATTTTTCCAACAGATCTACCATGCACGTGATACTCTCACCTTCTTGGATAATGAAGTTCATTTCCAAATCAAACTGGCCTCCAACAAGCTTTCCAAGGAAAAACAAAAAAGCATTAGTCCCTCAATACAGTCACAGCATGCTTCTAAGCTATAGATGAGCAATGACTGACCACCCCCATGCTTCTCCACCCCCTCCAAGACTAAATTTTACTGAAACACATACAAAGTTTTAAAAGATAAGGCTATGAAAGAAAGCATTCAAATCATGAAAGCACAAAGTCTTAAAAAAAAAAAAAAATATATATATATATATATATATATGTGCTATCCTTCAACAAAAACAAATACAGAATGTCTGAGTTAAGTCACTACCTATTGCCCTGATACTAAAAATAAATCTTAGTTCTACATTTAATTCTAGCTCAGTATTCCATTCATGAATTATGTGAACTAAAGGGTCTTTGTTACCTGTAGGAGGCCAGAGACAATAGCAAAAACAATTAGAAAAAACTGAGTGAACACAAAACTTGTGGTTTTTGTCAAATGTCTGGTTTATTATACTTGTCCATTTTGGTCCCTTTTCTGCCTCGTCAACAATCAGTAACTTAAACAGAGTCCACCACACATTCAAAGTCAATAATCAAGGAAGTTTACTTCATGAGTCGCTTCACAGACGATGAAGCAGGTCTGCAGGTGTCTATCTTTCTCTCCCCCGTGTCTTCCCCTCCTTCTCTCCATTTCTCTCTGTTCTATCCAACAACGACGACATCAATAACAACAATAACTACAACAATAAAAATAACAAGGAAAACAAAAAGAAATAAATAAAATGACAAATTAGCAACACTAAAAAGCTGTCTTTTTGTGACTAGATTTTTTTATTTCTATTTTTTATATTTATTTTCCCTTTTGTTTCCCTTGTTGTTTTTCATTGTTGTTGTAGTTGTTGTTGATGATGATGTCATCATTGTTAGATATGAGAAATGGAGAGAGGAGGGAAAGACAGAGAGGGGGAGAGAAAGACAGATACCTGCAGACCTGCTTCACCACCTGTGAAGCAACTCCCCTGCAGGTGGGGAACCAGGGGCTCAAACCAGGATCCTTACGCTGGTCCTTGACTTTTGCATAGGTTTATTTTTTTAAAGGTCTGGTGGGAAAGTGGCACATGAAAGCCAAACCTTTATGAATACCATGTGGTTTTTCATTATGCATTATTGGACTCAAAAGGTGGGGGAATTAGGAGAAAGTAAACTGCATAAACAAAATTTAGAGCTGGTAAAATAGCTCACTTGGGGTACACTGCTTTGCCATGTACAGGACCCAGGCTCAGGCCTGGCCCCCAACTGCACTGAAGAAAGTTTTGGTGTGCTGGTCTCTTTCACTCTCCCTCTAGATCTCTAACTTAGATGAGGAAAAAGAAAAATCTAACAACTCATTAAAGAATGACAGATATGACCAAATGGAGGTTAGTCCAGAACAGGAAAAAAAAAAAGATTCAGACATTGCAAATTAATTAAAATTCCTTGTATCCAGAGATCAAAATGTGTCCCAGATTTAGGCAAATGACATACCAATTTAAGAAAAAAATGCAAAAATGAACAACATGATGTAGTATCTATCTACCTGCAGAGAGGTTAAGAATTTCTGGCAGTACAGCGCTGAGCCACTGGGTTCTCTTACAGAAGCTCTGGCAGAGATCTTGTGCCTCATTTTTGTGTCATCAGTCCGAAGAAGAAAGAAATGAAAGCTGAGTTTCTGCTCCAAGAGACCCTGAATGTGGCTTGGCCAATGCTCCTAGCTACATGCCCCTGGCTATGAAGTACACTCATCTGTTTACTCAATGCACCTGAAATTCTGTAAACTACACAAGAACCCAAATACAAACTCTGGTTTTTGTAAAATTTCACCTTAATACTTTTTTCATTTTTACTTATTGATTTTTGCAGAGTTAGGGCATTGCACCTTCAGGGTTTCACTGTTCTGAGCCACTTTTTCAGTCAGCTAGAGACAGAGGGGGGAGGGGAAGTTGGAGGGGAAGAGGGAAACAACAGCATTAGAGCTTCCTCTGGTGCCACAGAACCTCCCATGTGGTGTCAGTGCTCAAACCTGGGCCACATGTGACAAGGCACAGGCCCTGTCTAGTGAGCTATCCCTAGGGCATCAATGTGCTTGTTTTGCTTTTTGACTTTTTGTCCTAAAACAATTTCAGATGTTCCTAAAACTACCCAGCAATGCCTAATGTGAAAATATTAAACACTGCACAACCACAAAACCAAGAAATAAACACTGAAATACTACTTTCAACAAAAATACAGATCTGGGGCCAGGCGGTGGCACCCTTAGTTAAGGACACATAGTACTATGCTCAATGACCCAGGTTCAAGCCCCTGCTCCTGCATGGGGAACGCTTTACAAGCAGTGAAGCAGGTCTGCAGGTGTCTATCGCTATCTATCTCGCCACTACTCTCAATTTCTCTGTCCTATCAAATGAAGATACAAAGAAAAAGCACACATGGTAACAAAACTGCAGGTCTTACTTAGATGTGCTCATTTACCACACTATTGGCCTTTTTATTATCCAGATCAGCATCCCCTAGTCTCCTCCAAACACAGAACAGAACAGAATGTTGCACAGAGATTCTGAGTTTGATGACTTTTGACAGTTCAGAAGCATAATGATTATTTCTAGACTGTCTTTCAATTCAGATATGATTTCACATTTAAATTCAGCTTACATATTTGTAGCAAAAATACCCCCAGATGTGTTCTGTGGGCTTCTCTGTGTATCAGTCTAGATGCTACTATATCTCAATTGTGGTGAAGTTAGCTTTGATTAGTTCATTATGGTCGTGTCTGTCAGACTTTTTCCTTTTTTTTTTTTTTTTTTGCCTCCAGGGTTACTGCTGGGGCTCAGTACTGGCACTATGAATCCACTGCTCCTCGTGGCCATTTTTCACTTTTTCTTGGATGGGACAGAGAAATTGAGAGGGCAGGGGGAGACAGAGAGGGAGAGTAGCAGAGAGACACCTGCAAACCTGCTTTGCTACTTATGAAGCTTCCCCCCTGCAGGTGGGAAGCCACGGGGCTTGAACCAGGATCCCTGTGCAGGTCCTTGCACTTAATACTATGTGCACTTGGTCCCATGCACCACCGCCTGGGCCCCCTCTGTCAGGCTTTCTTCATGTTAAATTTACTGTCTTTCACTTGTTAATTATTCAACATCTTATGGCAAATACTCTGAAACCATACAAATAACATGCTTACTTCTACTTTTAAGCATCCACTGACAGACATTAACTGCACTGTAGTATTGCTGTGTGTGAATTTTGTTCCGTCATACATTCTACATGTATTAATTGATTACTTTAATAAATCAAATACACTCTGAATATCAGTATTATATTCAAACAAACAAAAAAGTAAATGATCCTCATGAAAGTCAGAAACAAGACTAAAATGCACTACCATCATGAAATCATCTGATATTATTCTGGAGATGAAGAAGTCACGTCTAGTCAAAAGGCAGCACCGTGTACAATATCAGAAGAGGGTTTAAGTTACGTCCAGATAACATAATTTAACTATAGGAAACCAAGGAATTAAAAAAAACAAACAAATTGCAATAGGGGTCAGGTCATGATGGACCTGCTAGAGAGCACATGTTACAATGCTCAAGGACCCAGGTTCAAGACTGTGGTCCCCACCTGTAAGGGGGAAACATTTCACAATTTCTCTCTCTATCCAAAATTAAAAATAATCAAATATTTTACAATACATTAAATGAAAAAGTAATGTTCACTGAAAGTGAACAATGAATCAATTTCAGACATGCTAAATACAAGTGGCTACTTTAAAAGAGAAGAGAAAGGAAAAAAAATATTTTGTTTGTTTGTTTGTTTGTTTGTTTGTAATGCTGGAGACTCACACACGCAGGATCTCACCACTCCTGGGACAACTTTTCCATTCTTTTTCTTTCAGATAGAGCTGGGGAGGAGGACATCACAGCACTGAAGGGTATTCTCATGTGATCCCAGGGTGAACCCAGGCCACAGCCATGACAAGACATGCATCCTACTAGGTAAGTTATCTTTCAGCCCCTAGAAGTTTATTTCATAGATACATTTATGTAATGGTATTAGATATAAGAACTACATCTTAGCATTTTAACACAAAAAGATAAGAAATAGCCCCAACCCCCAAACATTATACACAGCTATGTAACTGAATATGTAGCTAGCTGAAAAGAATTAGGCAGTTCCATCTGATGTGGGAAAAACAGCATAATGGTTATGGAAAAGACTTTCATGCCTGAGGTTCCTATGTCCTGGGTTTAACCCCCCTACACCGCCATAAACCAGAGCTGAGCGGTATTCTGATCTGGTCTCTCTCTCTCTCTCTCTGAATTTCTCTCATTAAAATAAAATTTAAAGGCCCCTCAGAGCAGTAAAGTTCAACTGATGATAATAGTAGTAATAATAATATTTATAAAATCTATTGTTTAGGTGAGAAAATCAAGGAGGCAAAATGTATGACTGTAGGCTACCATTAGAGTCTGACACAAATCTGTACACATGTATCTAAACAATGACGTACAGAAACGTGGCCTGCTACTAGACAAGGCAACAGAGCCAGCTGGGGAAAGAGCAAAAGGAGAGCTTTGGGGGTTACACTTTGGACATCCTCGAAGATCTAAATTGGTCAAAAGCCTAGCTGCAAGCAGCGTTAAGAGACCTAACCTTCACCTTCACATAGCTTCCATCAATCCTTCACTTTGATCTGTGTTTATTACCATCAGTATCCACCCTTCCAAGAAGCCCTAGAATTAATTTTTGAAAGTAATTTAAAAAAAAAACAACAACAAATGTCTCACCAGCTTTTAAAATGAATTTGTACTTTGAAAGCAGTATCTAGACAGGTGTTTTAAATATTTCCCCATTGCTTTAAATATTATAAAATATGCCTTTCGAGGAGAAAATTGATGACAGAAATTGGTACATACAAATGTGTGGCATGTTTGATATACTATATGTATGCATATCTATTATACCTAAAAAGCATGCAGAGGGTCTATAGTGTGTCATGTTAACCCTTTCTAATAGTTATTTGAAGCTGATCAACCTTCAAAACACAAATTTGTTTCCAATGACAGGGATGATAATCCAAGCCCAGGCATTGGTTAGTTATTATCTGAGCTGTAGTAATGGCTCTGCACTAGAAAATGTAATCTTCCCAAATGTCACAGTAAGTTATGAATATCTGAGAAGCCTAATGCACTTTACTAGCCATGAAATGTGAAAATGTAATCTTATTACTTTTTTTATGGTTGTATTTTTTTGAATAATGTAGCCTAGAAACTGATGTATAGTCTTCTGCATTTTAGCATGATTTGGTCTCCTTTGCTGTATAGAGCATTTTTCAAAACTCTCCATTTCAACATATTTTACTCTTGGTCTGAACTTCATAAACAATTTTTATAGCAACCTTCGGGGTGGCATAACATGCTTTCTGCAGATTACAGGTTAATGTAGAAGATTACACAAGTTTTAAAGTACATAACTCCAGTAATTCAAATACACCACAGACAAGTTTTATATTAAGACTTTAATTGGGAATAATTATTTTCTGAAATTAATAAGGCTTATATTAATAAAGTGCTTTAAGTTAAATGAGTCACTAAATGTAAGTTACATTTTCTGAAAGCTAAGAAACACAGACCAAAAGTAATTATCTTCTTTTCAAAATATTTATAAAAGCAGTAAAAAGGATAATACATAGGACTTCTTTACTTCAAAGTAAAACTTCAAAGTATTTTCTCTGAAAATTTGCTAGATTCTCCTTAGAGATACGGAAAAAGAAAGGCATATCGAAATAAATTGAGTATGTCACAGTTTATGCCCCCAACAAATTGTCTTCTGCTTCTGGAGACAAATTGTTTTTTCTATGGACCAGTCTAGTCATTTGTAATATGAACTAAGCGTAGGTTTTTTATATGTATTTTAAATGTATACTTACTTTCTGAAAGGACAAATCTCAAGATAGCAAATTTATTCCTAAGAATCCATTCCCTGTGGTCTGGGAGGTGGCGTAATGATAAGGCTTTGGAATCTCAAGCATGAGGTCCCAAGTTCAATCCCTGGCAGCACATGTGCCAGAATAATGTCTGGTTCTCTCTCTCCTTTCTCATAAATAAAATCTTAAAAAAAAAAAATTCCATTCCCAAGTGAATGGGATTCTACAATTACATTCACTAAAATCTTACTGGTAGAAAGGGCTGACAAAATAGCTCACTTGGATAGGGCACCTGCTTTGCCTTTTTGCTTTACATGACCCAGGTTCAAGTGAGAGACATGGAGGATGCTAGAATAATAACAGAACACTAATCAGGGGCTGGAGAGACAGTAGAATGGTTGTGCCAAAGACTTGTGTGTCTGTGGCTCTGAGGTCTCAAGTTGAAGCCCCAGTGCCTCCATAAGACAAAGCTGAACAGTGCTCTGATACGTGCATGTGTGCATGCCTCTCTGTCTCTCAAAAATAAAAAAAATAAAAATATTTATAAAAGAATATAAACATGGAGTTGTATCCCCTCTTATCCTATGTTTTTTGTCAGTTTTTTCTTTTTATAAATAAAAATTTTTAAAAACTCGTCTGGGGCCAGGCGAAGCACCTGATTAAGTGCACACACTATAGTGAGCAAGGACCCATGCAAGGATCCCAGTTCAAGCCCCCTGTCCCCACCTGCTGGGGGAAAACTTAACGAGTGAAACAGTGAAGCAGGTCTGCAAGTAGCTACCTTTCTTTCCACCTCTCTATCTTCCCCTCAGTTTTTCTATCCTATAAAATGGGGGGGGGGGGTGAATGACCTCTAGGGAGCAGTGAGTTCATAGTGCCAGCGAGATTATCCCTCTTTTTGTTATAGGAAATCTCCATTCTTCACACCCAGATCCCTTAACTCAAGTTAAAAATACAAGAGTCTGAGGGGCTAGATAGCATAATGGTTATGCAAAGACTCTCATGCCTGAGGCTTGAAGTCCCAGGTTTAATACCCCACACACCATGAGCCAGAGTTGATCAGTGCAACTGGTAAATAATAATAATAATAAAAATACAAGGGTCATCTATTTTTCTTTTTTAATGCAGTGCTAAGAATGAACACCCAAGACTTCCCCACATGCAAGCTACCACTGAGCTAACCTCTCAGGCCCATGTTTTGTAATATATTTTGAGAGATAAACCAAAGCACCTGCTCACCGAACTGCTGAGTCCCATCTGTTTTGATTTTGGGTTTTGTTTGTTTTGTTTTTCTATTCAAGTTCTTATTAATAAGACATAGAAGGAAAGAAAGAGATCACTGTGGTACGTGCTGTGCTGGGAAACTCAGGACCTCATGCTTGATAGCCCAACATTCTAGCCACTGCACCTCCTTCCAGACTGTGTGTTTTGTTGGTTTCATGGAATTCAGTATTTCCAGCTTCAGTCCTTGGCTGCTGTCCATGGTGTGGAACTAGAAACCAGAGCCCCTCGTGCATGGAAAGCTTCAGCTCCACTACTGAGTTACTGCCTCCCATACACCACTATTTTTCTTTAACTTATAGCTATGTAAATTCTCTACATGTCACTCGATTTTTTTTTGTATTTTTTTAAAGATTTTTTTAAAATTTTATTTATTTATTTTCCCTTTTGTTGCCCTTGTTGTCTTTTTTTTATTGTTGTTGTAGTTATTATTGTTGTTGTTATTGATGTGGTTGTTATTGGATAGGACAGAGAGAAATGGAGAGAGGAGGGGAAGACAGAGAGGGGGAGAGAAAGATAGACACCTGCAGACCTGCTTCACCGCCTGTGAAGCGACTGCCCTGCAGGTGGGGAGCCGGGGGCTGGAACCCGGATCCTTACGCCGGTCCTTGCGCTTTGCGACCTGAGCTTAACCCACTGTGCTACCGCCCAACTCCCTTTTTTTTGTATTTTTTAAAGATTTTTTTTATTTTTTAAGAAGAAGAGAGAGTTCTAGCACATGTACTGCCCAGAATTGAAGACCTCATGCAGGAGGGTCCAATGTTTATCCACTGTACCACCTCATGAATCACTATTTTTCTTTCTCTGAAAGGTTTATTTATTAATGGGAGAGGAAGAAGAAAGGAGGGAAGAGGGAGAGGGATAGAAAGAGAGGGGAGAGAGAAAGAGAGGGTGAAAGGCAACACTGAAGAGTCGCTCTGCCACATACATGCCAGGGACTGAATGTGAGACTTCATGCCTGAGAGTTCAATATTTTTATCGACTAAACTGCCTCCCCGGACAAGCTTATTTTCTTTACTAATGTGTCTGGGTTCACCTGGTCAGAACAGAATCTAAAAGGGGGGCATGTCCCTTTGTGGCTCATATGACATATACTATAATAAATTCACCACTGAAAGCCAGTTCTATTCATCACAAAACTCTCCTTTGACCTGACTAACTCACCCTCGCAACCCCTTTCTTTTCTGATAGTCACTTACCATTCCACATTGCAAAGTGTTCCTTGAGTTTCTGCTGTCCTGCCTCTACTTATTTACTTTTGAGTTCCTCACTGTTTGTTAGAATGCCCAGGAGCACCAATATTACCAACACAACACATACAAATAAGATTACCAGCTCTATGTTTTACTCTATGCTTAAGTTGTCATCACAAGAAGCCAGTAAGTCATAATAGTCTATTTTTGCACATTTTTTCAAAGAACAAATCTTTTTAATCAAAAATATTTTGATTTTTTTAATCAAAAATCTTTTAATTCACTGTCAAAATGAATAGTCAGGGAGATGGCTCGATGGTAAGGTATAGACTTGGATGCACAGTGCCCTGGGTTCAATCCCTGGATCTCTAGCAATACATACACAACACTGATGGTCTAGAGTCTCAAGAAGGAAAGAGAAAAAAAAAAAGAGGAAAAATAATGAAATTATATCAAAAGATTATTTAAGAGAAGAGGCAATTAAAACCAACAGAATCCCTCATCCCTTGCTGAAATTTTCATGACAAAATTAAAGTAAGATAAATATCCTGGGGCTGGATGGTGGTGCACCTGGTTGAGCACATGTATTACAATGTGCAAGGGCCCAGGTTTGAGCCCCTGGTCCCCACCTGCAGGGGAAAAGCTTTACGAGTGATGAAGCACGGCTGCAGGTGTCTCTGTCTCTCTCCCTCTCTATTACCCCCCCTTCTTGATTTCTGGCTATCTCTATCCAATAAATAAAGAAACAAAAATCAATATCCTGTCACATTAAATAAGGAGTGACAGATGTGTAGACAGATTTCAGAAGAAATGACTTCATACAACTTGCAGGTGTTTCCCTGTGTCACTCATCCTGAGATAAGTCAGCGTCGGTGTTAGGACACTCAAGCAGCTTGGTGAGAGGCCCATCTGGAGAAAACCAAGGCCTCCTATCAACAGCCAGCACTGACTTGCCAGCCATGGAAGCAACCTTGAAAGCAGGTCCTCCAACCCCAACTAAGTGTTCAAGTGGCACCACCTCCAACCAACATCGTATACATATGTGACCTCATGAGACGGGGGTGGGTGGTGGTGCACCTGGTTGAGCTCACATGTTACAGTGTGACCTCATGAGAGAACCAGACTCAGAACCATAGAGCTAAACCTGCTGAACTCCTAACGCACAGAAACTGTGAGCTAATTAATGTTCCCTGCAAGGTTTTGGTGTAGTTTGTTATACAACAGGTGACTAATATAATTACAAATAAATCAGTCAGCAGTAGTTGAGGCAAACTTGTTTACTCTATATATGTCCATGCTATTTGAATTTTTTCCCCCTTCTTTACTTATTAGCTAGGACAAAAAAGTTATGGGAGGGGGTAGGCAGGGGAAATAGTGTAATGGTTATGCAAACAGACTCTCATGCCTGAGGCTCTGAGGTTCCAGGTTCAATTCCCTGCACTACCATAAGCCAGAGCTGAGCAGTGCTCTGGGGAAATAATAATAATAAATTAATTAAACAGAATATGAGAGGGGAGGGAGTGGTACAGAGGTAGAGAGAAAGAGACACCTGTAGACCTGCTTCACTTCTCATGAAGTTTCCCCCCTACAGATGGGGAGCAGGGACTCAAACCCAGGTCCTTGTACATGGTAAATGTGTACTCAACTGGGTGTGCCACCACCTACCCCCACTATTTGAATTTTAAATCTGAAGAAAATAGTAATAAAGCCAAACAACAGGAGAACACATGTACATAAGATAAGGCTCAACCAGTTATCCTGTTGTCATGATGCACTTCTGCAGAGAACAATGGAAGAACACATCATGACTTTTCCTACAACCCAGTACATCTGCCCCCCCACCCGCCTTTATTATCATTTTTATATCGTGTAATACTGAGCTTTCCAGAAGCACCTTTCAGCACTTCTCCATCTCTTAGACTGGGACACCTAAGCTAACAATACAAAACAATATGCATGTGTGTGATTACTGAGTGATTACTACGGGCTATATTATCGATAGTATGTAGAATGTAGCTCAGTGATCGCGTATATCAACTTTACATGAGTAATTTAAATACCTCTCAAAAACCACAACTCCTTCTCCTTCCATTTAATAGGTGAGGACCCTGAACCATAAAGTAGCTTGAACCCTCAAGGTGTCAAGTAGTAGACCTTAGTTCTGACAGAATACAAAGCCTACATTTGACAGTTAGAAAAGCTATTAGAGGGGCCAGGCGGTGGTGCACCTGGTTAAGCACACACACTACAATGCACAAGGACCAGGGTTTAGGCCCCTGCTCCCCACTGCAGGAGGAAAGTTTCACGAGTGGTAAAGTAGAGCTAGAGGTATCTGTCATTCTCCATCTCCCCCCTCCCCTCAATCTTTCTCTCTCTCTATCCAATAATAAATAATATTTGTTTTAAAGAAAAAGACATTACAGACTAGCCTGGCCCAGCACGTGCTCCTCAAAGTCTCAGACTAATGAACTTCTACTCCAAGAGTAAGACACCACATTAACTAATTTTTATGAGCTGTTAATTCTACATATAAAAATATTTGAGAACTCAAATATTTAAATTCATTCTTCTGTGCTTTTTTGTTTTCCTGTAACCACAAAGACAAAAATAAATAAATAAATAAATGCTCAATTTGTCAGCAGCATTAGCAGCTGTCCCATTCTAAGAGATTGAGAAGTGCTGAAAGGTGCTCCTGGGAAGCTTTAGTATTACAGGACATAAATGGGATGCATTGGATCGACCTTCTCGTGGTGCATCCCGTGAGTACCCATTTATTGGGGAAACTGACGATCCTTCCTAGCCGACTGAATCCACATGGATCCCAGTCACTTTCAAAGCCAGCAACAAGCAGACATCAGGCTCAACCTGACGCTGTTGACTGGCTACGGAAGAAGGGCAAACGCTAGAAGAAGAACAGGACATAAAAAAAATAATGATAATAAAGGCAGGGGAAAAGCAGATGGACTGGGTTGTAAGAAAGTCATGACTTTTCCAGCAACGCAATAACTAGTCGAGGCTTTTGACCTGCTACATTCTTCCTTATCTAGAAATCACTAATATGATGCCCAGAGGTGCAATAGTCATCTTGGTAACCTGAAGCATACAGACACAAGGATAGAAAAGACTCAATAATTTTATTTATTTATTTATTTAAGAAAGGAGACATTAACAAAACCGTAGGATAGGAGGGGTACAACTCCACACAATTCCCGCCACCTAATCTCCATATCCCATCCCCTCCCCCCTGATAGCTTTCCCATTCTCTATCCCTCTGGGAGTATGGACTCAGGGTCGTTGTGGGTTGCAGAAGGTGGAAGGTCTGGCTTCTGTAATTGCTTCCCCGCTGAACATGGGTGTTGACTGGTCAATCCATACTCCCAGTCTGCCTCTCTCTTTCCCTAGTAGGGTGGGTCTCTGGGGAAGCTGAGCTCCAGGACACATTGGTGGGGAAGACACAATAAATTTCAATAAATTTAAAGTGGCAGGGAGAAAGGCAGAAAGTGTGGAGCTCTTAAAGCACTATTAAGGGACTGAGTGGTGGTAGTGCAGCGAGTTAAGCACACATGGCACAAAGCGCAATGACCACTGTAAGGATCCTGGTTCGAGCCCCTGGCTCCTCACCTGCAGAGGAATCACTTCACAAGTGATGAAGCAGATCTGCAGGTGTCTATCTTTCTCTCCCCCTCTCTGTCTTCCTCTCCTCTCTCCATTTCTCTCTGTCCTATCCAACAATGACGACATCAATAACAACAACAATAATAGCTACAACAATAAAACAACAAGGGCAACAAAAGGGAAAATAAATAAATAAATAAATAAAATTATAAAAGGCACTATTAGGGAGAATCAGTAATGCCAGAACTGCCTCCCTCCCAACTCATTATATGAGAAAAAACCTCTATTAGGAGACATTATTGGAAACATTGTACTACTTTCAGCAGAACACAAACCTAATATATAGATGTTCAAAAAATGGTGCATAAAAGGACAAGTGGGTCATCAGAAAACACTACCCTGGCCACTCTTTAAAATATGATTGAAAACTGTGGATTTAACTTGAGTGACTATAATTCACTTTGAGTCTTTAAAAATTCTCTTTTTAGGGGCTAGGAAATAGTTCACCCCGTTGTGTACACACTTTACAACCTGTACAAGGACAAGGACCCAGGTTCAAATCCTTAGCAGCACTTGGAAGTACCATATGTGCTGTGGTGTTTCTTTCCCCCCCCCCTCTGGCCACTCCCTCTGTCAGTATCTAAAAATTTTAAGAGCAGAGTTCACTGGAAGTACCACACAAAGTGATAAACACTAACCAAATAGGAGTAAAAAAGATGACCAGCATGTCCCATGAACTACAATAATATACAGACTGCAGTAGCTACTTTACTCATTGTGTAAATACATCAAGAACAATAATTTTAATGGGATAAATAATAATAACAATGACCTGTCAATGCCCATGCTCAGCAGAAAAGCAGCTACAGAAGCCAGAATTACCTTGAGCCATGCTCTCAGCGGGGGAGAAGTGATAGGAGGAAGATAAGAGGGCTCTGCACTCCAGCTCCATCAGCACCCAGAGAGAGAAGGAAAAGGAGAGGGACACATGGAGGTGGTCATGATGTCACGAGTGGCTTAGAGGGGAAGAGAGGAGTGAATCAGAAAAAGAAGGGGCAGCTATGTGTACATGCGGACAGACAGTGGTAGAGAAGATGGTTGGCCCATGTCTACAACCTTAGGGGGACTGTGGAGGACTGCAACGGGGAGAGTGAAGATTCAGAATCTGGTGGTGGGAATTGGATTCAAACCCCTTTCAACATGTAATTTCTGTTAATATAAAAATAAAATAAACACTTAGATTCAAAAGAGTAAAGGCTTCATATATAACATGTATTCAAACAAAATGACATAAGCTCTGAAAAGAGGCAGGTTTTAATGTTTAGGTAAAAAAATTAAATATAGGGGCCAGGTGGTGGCGCACCTGGCTGAGCACATGTTACAGTGTACAAAGACTCAGGTTCAAGCCCCCAGTCCCCACCTGCAGAGGGAAAGCTTTGTGAGTGGTGAAGCAGGGCTGCAGGTGTCTCTTTGTCTTTCTCTCTCTCTCTCTCTCTCTGTATATATATATATATATATATATATATATATATATATATATATATATATATATCTCCCCCTTCCTTCTCAATTTCTGACTGTCTCTATCCAATAAATAAAGATAACTTAATAAAAAATGAAATATAAATATGGTGGGTTATAATTGTGAGAACTGATTTTCAAATACATATTTTGAGAAGAATATCCAGAATAATATACTAAATCACTACATATCAAAGTATTTGAGGAATAGACTATCTGTTTCATTTTGTGATTTGAGAACTAATCAAAATATATACCCTATCTAAAATATTAAGAATAAAATGTTTAAATGTATAATAATAGATCTTAGGCTTGGAACTATATAACATTAAGTCTAGAATAATTCAGCTGAGTGACTATGGCTTCATATATAAAAGAAATGATAATTACTGCAATAAAAATAGACAGTGGCCTGGATGATGGTGCAGTGATTAAAGCATTGGGCTCCCAAGTCTGAGGTCCTGCATTCAATCCCCACCATCACATGTGCCCAAGTGAACCTCTGCACAGCATCTGGAATATGTCTGAAATGCACCATGTATGAGTATCCAAAACATTTCTTAGTAAGTGCTTGATTGCTATAGGTTCCAGTACCAATTCCAATGTGCCGGCTCAGTTCTTATTTGAGATAACAGGATGCTTAGCAGGCTAAAGTGTGGTCCTGTGACTGTACCCTCCTGACCAGTTCAGGTGCCAGTTACAAAATCAAGTTGGTGCCCGTGATTCTTACTGACTGGCTATAAATCAGAGGTTCCCCTGACTTCCTCCTTGGGTTCTATTAATTGAATAAACATTTTGTTTACTAGGTTACTTGTTTATTACAAATGTTACTTTTAATTTATTTTATTTCTAATAAACCAATAACAGCCAAGTGGAAAATGTGCACGGGCAAGAAATGTGGGCAGAGGGAAGCAGTTTGTATACCATCTCTAGGCTCCTATTGCAATGTTATCATCCCACAACTTCTCTGACTACAAGGCTTTTAAGTTTTTCAGCGAGCTTAATCATGTGGACATGAATGATTAACTCACTGGATTCAACCTCCAGCCCATTTCCCCTCTCTGGAGGCTGAGAGTGGGAATGAAATTTCCAACCCTCTTACCACTAGGTTCCTCTAGCAACCACGCCCCCTCTTTAGGTCACCCTGGGACTTTCCAAGGTTCATTTCTGTTATAAAAGACATCTTTATTCCTCTTAACATTAGAAATTTCCAAGGAGTTTAGAATGAGGTGCCTGAAAAGTTGGTTGAGAACAAAAATTTATTCCTTATAAATCATAGCACTGCAGTTATTATCCTGTATGTTCATGTTATTTACATGTGCTTAAATGTTGACAAATGTATTTACAGTCATTTTTTTTCTTTCTCCATTGTTTTGTTTACGGCCCTGTATGGCCTTTTTGCTTGCTCATGGTTAATGCATTTTATCAAAAGTAAGCTGCCCTCAGTTATAATATCTACTTTTCTTCTGTGAAGCACTAAGGGGGGAAAAGCTGCCAATTTTGAGACGTCACTGATTACATGACCCATCTTAATTTCTTATTTTTAATTTTATTTTTATTTTTTATTTGATAGGACAGATTAGTGAGGGGGGAGGAGAGATACCTGCAGCACTGCTCTACCACTAGTGAAGCGTTTTCCCCTGCAGGTGGGGCTGGGGGGCTTAAACCTGGGTCCTTGGGCTTAGTAATGTGTGTGCTCCATCAGGTGTGCCATCCATCACTCAGTCCCTTTATTTTTGAGGCTTTTTGGTAATTACTGGCAAATCTGGGGGTGTGAATTTTATATTGGGTAGCATAGAAGTGCCACAAACTATTATAAAAAATATACTGGGTCAAACACAAACTGTAAGTGGAAAAGTATTAAGAATAAAAGGCTTTATTTTAAAAAAAAAAAAAAAAAAAAAGGCTGCTTGGGGCTGGGGAGACAGTATAATGATTATACAAAAGACTTTGATGCTTGAGGCTCTGAAGTCCCAGGTTCAATCCCCAGCACCACCATAACCCAGAGCTAAACAGTGCTCTGGTAAATAATTCTCCTTAAAAAAAAAAAAAAAAAGCTAAGAATAATTAAGTGGTTTCTTGCACACAACTGTATGGATATGCCATAATTCTGCAAGTTTCCTGTTTTTTAAACTGCCTGGAATTTTTTGGTTGTAAGAAACAATGTCAATCCAGCCTAAGTGTAAGAGGTTTGTTAGCACACAGATGCAGGATAGCTCACTAAATGAGGCTTGTGAAGCAGGTGGACATGGATGGAACTAGAACTGGTATCATCCCGGCATGTCTTCGTGATGAAGGCTTTCTTTCCATACCCAAAGCCTAACCCCAACACTTCCATTTCCCAATTAAGGCTTTCTTTCCATACCCAAAAAGCCTAACCCCAACACTTCCATTTATTTCCCAATTAAAGAAAAAAAGTTCTGGTATGGTGGGAGTAGATAGCATAATGGTTATACAAAGAGACTCTCATGCCTGAGGCTCCAAAGTCCAAGGTTCAATTCCCTGCACCTTCATAAGCCAGAGCTCTGGTTAAAAAAAAAAAAAAAAAAAAAAAGGAAGAAAAGAGAAAAATGGTGTTGTAAATCTCCAGTACTACATAAAAAAAAAAAAAAAAAAAAGTCTTGGTAATGATTTCTATTGGCCTGATTTAAAAACATATTTTCACCCCTGGATTAATCGTATGACCAGCACAGCAGTGCTGGACCTGACCTAAGCATTCTCTCTCACACCTGGGTGTTGGGTACTATGTATTTCTAGAAGAATCTGCAAATACAAGCTGGGAGACGGTACACCTGGTTGGGTACACATGTTATAATGGACAAGGCCTAGGGCTCAAACCCCAGATGCCCACTTTGGGGGGGGCAGTTTCGTGAGCAGTGAAGCAGTACTGCAGGTATCTCTATTTCTCCCTTCCCTCTCGATTGGGAGGTGAGAGGTAGATGAGTACACTATAGGCAAAAACAGCATCTACTAATATTACAGTGGACATTAGTTTGTTTCCAGTTTTCCCCTGTATTTCCAGCAAACTATTTTTGTCTTCACATCAGGTAGACCTCCCTACATAAGACTATTGGTTGAACTTACTATAAGACCTTAAAGTTCCATTCTGTAGTGAGAATAGGTTCTTTTTATATATTCTATGTTTTGCTATTGAAAATAAGAATTTGTAGAGTCTTCAAACTGTAAACTAGAAATATAAAAAATGTAATTAAAAATAGTTTGGAAGCACTAAAGGAATGATAATGTAATACAGTTTAGGTTTTTTTTAAGTAATATATGCTCTTAATGTGTAGGTGATATTATAGATTTAAACAGTCATAAGCATATAATTAAACTGAAACACTGAATTGATTTGATGATGGAATGTATGACATTTTGCTATCTCTTTTGTAGCCTATGATGTTTTGATTCAGAGTAATGTAAGTTCAGTGGACTTGTGACTGGCTGTCACACAGTGACAGATTTCTGATTTTTAAAATATGTCATTGCTATAAATCACTAGTTTGCTAGATTGAACTAGCGGGCGATTAAAGAACATGGCAATATTTACTGTAGATAAATGCAAATTTAAAAAGGCTATGTGTATGAAGGTTTAAATGATTTATTAGCCTTCAGTGCACACATGAATCTCAAGTTATGTAATGGGTTTAGAAAATTTCATTTCCTGTTTGAAGGTTCCTATTTGCATATTCTATAATGCAAGTGTTTGATCTGAGTCAATAGGATATATAGTTAAGCTGTGTGATCAACAGATATTTAATCTTCTTTTTATATATTATATGGCAACACTTTTTTTTACATATGGAGAAAGTGATTAAATATACCTAGATTCCCCTCCCACCCCTTTTTCGATGGGGAAGGGTGGGGGGAGTTAAAGAAACTGGGATAATAGGAATGGGGAAGGGTGGGGGGAGTTAAAGAAACTGGGATAATAGGAATGGGGAAGGGTGGGGGGAGTTAAAGAAACTGGGATAATAGGAATGGGGAAGGGTGGGGGGAGTTAAAGAAACTGGGATAATAGGAATGGGGAAGGGTGGGGGGAGTTAAAGAAACTGGGATAATAGGAATGGGAAAGGGTGAGGGGAGTTAAAGAAACTGGGATAATAGGAATTTCAGGTGTTTTCTCAATTTGTGCTCGTGAGTCTCCTTCCCCTTTCATTTAGGTCTCGTTTCCTACCAATGAATGATTCATCTAGGTCAATATGTTTTTCTTCCCAACCTGAAACAATCAGTAGAAGTTAATCCAATGACAAAGTCAGACCTCACATAGTTATTTAAAAAAAATAAATAGCCAGGGACCTGGTGGTGGTGCACCTGGTTGAGCACACACATTACAGTGCATAAGGCACTGGGTTCAAACCCCCAGTGCCCCCTACTTACAGGGGAAGCTTCATGAGTGGTGAAAAAGTGCCATTGGTCTCTCTCTCCCACCTCCCTTTCAATTTATTGATCTCAATTTAAAATAAATAAATAGGGGGCTGGCCGGTGGTGCAGTGGGTTAAGCGCACATGGCGTGAAGCCCAAAGAACAGCATAAGGATCCCCTGGCTCCCCACCGGCAAGGGGGTCGCTTCACAGATGAAGCAGGTCTGCAGGTGTCTATCTCTCCCCGTCTTCCCCTCCTCTATTTCTCTCTGTCCTATACAAGCACAGCAATAGTAACAACAACGATAAACAAGGACAACAAAAAGGAAACGACAGCCTCTAGGAGCAGTGGATTTGTAGTGCAGACACCGAGTCCCAGCAATAACCCTGGAGGCAAAAATAAAATAAAATAAAATAAAATAAAATAAAATAAAATAAATAACCAGGATGGCAAAATAGCTCACTTGGATACTGCACTTGCTTTGTCATGGGCATGACCCCAGGTCTGAGCTGGCCCCACCGCACTTGAGGAAACTGTGGTTGGTATTTGTGTGGGTGTGTCCCCCCCCCTTTTTTTGGTGCCACCAGGGTTTTCACTGGGGTTCAGTGCTAGCACTTTGTATCCACTGCTCCCAATGGCCATTGCCACCCACCCCCACTTCTCTTCCTTTCTATTTTTATTTGACAAGACAAAGAGATACTGAGAGGGCAGGGGAGATGGTAAAGGAGAAAGACAGACACCTGAAGACCTGCTCCACCACTTGTGAAGTGTCCCCCCTGCAGATGAGGAGCAGGAACTCAAACCTGGGGCTTTATACTTGGTGACGCAGGTGCCTAACTGGTTGCCCACTGCTCCCTCCCCCCCCCTTTTTTTTTAACTAAAATAAGCCTGGAGCAGTGAAGCCCCAGTGATGACCAAAAGAAATTATTTTCCATCTCTATATTTTGAGGTAATTTTCTATTTACATGCAATTTTAAGAATAATGCAGGTAGAAACAGTTTTATGGTAAAGGGCTTGCTTTACACAACTGAGGCCCTGAGTTCTATCCCTATCACTGACTGAATTAAATAAACGCAAAATGAGTAGATGGAAGCGAAGAACAGAGCAGGCACTAGGAAAGCAACAGAATGGTGAGTGACTTAACACAGCAATGGTGGATTTTGCTGCTCAGTAAAGGGCTTGTTAAGCTCGTATCAAAACACAGAGCTCAAGTAATTTACACCAAAAACACCAAACAAGGGTGGAGATGCCCCAGCTGCTGGTGAAAGATGCATGAACAAGTAGCACCTGCTGTACTTTTTTTTTTAACTTTTTTTTTCCTTAAGAATTTCTTTATTCATGAGAAAGATAGGAGAGAGAAAGAATCAGCCATCACTGGTACATGTGCTGCCGGGATTGAACTAGAGACCTCATGGTTGAGAATCCACTGCATTATCCACTGCGCCACCTCCTGGACCACCCTACTATACATTTTGAAAAATAAATTGAAAAATAAAAAAACTACCAAAAAAAAAAAAAAGAAACAGTGAGTGAAACTCAAAAGTGGGTTTTTTAATAGATAACCAAAACTGACAACCTTTAGCTACAATTAAAAAAAGAAAAGAATGAAAAAAATAAAAAATGAAAGGTTACAACTAATACCTCAGAAATACAAAGAATCTTAAGAGACTACTAAGAATAACTATATTAGCACAAACTGAGTAACACAGAAGGAATAGTCATTTCTTAGAAACAGGGTAAGGGAAGATAGACTGTTATGCAAAAAACTTCAGTGCCTGAGACTCTGAGGTTCAATCCCCACCACCACAAGGCAGAGCTGAACAGTGCTCTGATAAAAACAATTAAAATGAAATTCTTAGAAACAGCCAAACTACCAAGACTACATTATGAATAAGAAAGTCAAACAGACCCCATAAAAGGTAAGATATTGTGTTATTAAAGAAACTAAACAAAAAAATGCCCAGAGTCAAATGACTTCACTTCCCACAAAGTATTCAAAGAATATTAATCCTTCTAAAATTCTTACATAAACTGGAGAGTTAAAGGGGGAAAGTTGTTTTTTTATTTAAATTCAATATAATTTTTTCATTTTTATGAATAAAAATTTTTCAAATATTTATTTATGACAGAGACAGAACTCGAATGGGAAGGGAAGACAGAGATGGAGAGAGGCACCTGCGGCAATGAAGCTGCCACTCATGAAGCTTCCCCCGGACTGGTGGAGATCAGGGGCTTGAACCCCCAAGTTCTTTCAAACTGTAATGTGTGTGCTTAGCCAGGTGTACCACCATCCAGCCCTCTTCAGTATCATTTTCATTGAAAAATGTTGATTTAAAGGGCTATTGTTGCTATGAGGGTACAATTTCACACCCCAAGGTAGACATCACTATATCTCAACCTTCACTCAACTTTTTTTTTTTTGCCTCCAGGGTTATCGCTGGGGCTCAGTGTCTGCACTACGAATCCACTGCTGCTAGAGGCTATTTTTCCCCCTTTTGTTGCCCTTGTTTATCGTTGTTGTTACTACTATTGTTGTCATTGTTCTTGACTAGGACAGAGAGAAACTGAGAGGAGCGGAAGAGAAAGATAGACCTGCTCCACCACCTGTGAAGCGACTCCCCTGAAGGTGGGGGGCCGGGGGCTCGAACCGCTTCCACCGCTCCTTGAGCTTTGCGCCACACGCGCTTAACCCGCGGTGCTACCGCCCGACTCTTCACCCAACTTATTTATAACACTTTCCAAACTGATTTTACAAGGTTAGTACCGCCCTAATACCAAAGCTGGACATGGGCACTATAAGAAAAGAATATTATGGGTCAAGATCCCTTATGAATACAGATGCAGAAATACTCAAATACTGAAACTGAATTCAGCAGCACTTTAACAGGATCAAACATCACTGTCAAGTAAGATTTACCCCTGGGAGCTTCTGAGAAGGACGTGTCAGGCTTTATTTTCAAAACCTCCAGCCACCCTATGAGGCTGTTCCTATTACTCCCATTTTACAGATAGAGACACTTGATCCGAAAGAGTATATGGCTTCCCCAAGGTCAGAAGCAGAAGTGGGGAGTCAGGCGGTAGTGCAGCAGATTATGCGCACGTGGCCCAAGGCTCAAGGTCCTGCGTAAGGATCGCGGTTCAAGCTCCTGGCTTCCCACCTGCAGGGGGGGTCTGCTTCGAAGCGGTGAAGCAGGTCTGCAGGTGTCTATCTTCCCCCCACACACCCCGTCTTACCCTCCTCTATCCATTTCTCTCTGTCCTATCCAACATCAACAACAACAATAATAACTACAACAATAAAACAATGGCAACAAAAAGGGAATACATTTTTTAAAAAAGCAGAAGTGGGGGGAGTCAGCGGTCGCGCAGTAGCGCCCGTGGAGGGAAGCACAAGAACCAGCATAAGGATCCTGATTCAAACCCCTGGCTCCCCACCTGCAGGGGAGTCGCTTCACAGGCGGTGAAGCAGGTCTGTGGTGTTTTTCTCTCCCCATCTTCCCCTCGTCTCTCCATTTCTCTCTGTCCTATCTAACAACGACAACATCAATAACAACAACAATCATAACTACAACAATAAAACAAGGGCAACAAAAGAGAAAATAATTTTTAATAAAGCAGAAGTGACAGAAATATAATTGAAGTGTACCTGATTCTTTTAAAAATATTTTTATTATTTATTTATTAATGAGAAACATACGAGGAGAGAAAAGAAGAACCAGACATCACTATGGTACATGTGCTGCCAGAAACTGAACTCAGGACCTCATGCTTTAGAGTCTAATGTTTTATCCATTGTGCCACCTCCCGGACCACAAACTGTGCCTGATTCTATGCAAAGTAAAATAAGTCATAACAAAACAAAAGCTAGCTCTACAGTTTACAGCATATTTTCAAAGCATGCTCGCTCCATTTTTTCACCAGCGTCTTGTGTCTGCACCATACACTGAACAGCACCCCTGGGTCAACCTTTTATTTTACAGCAAGAGGTGAGGCAGAGAGAGAAAGAATGAGAAAAAGAGGAGAAGACAGAAGAAGACACTGCAGCACCACTCCACCATCCATGGGCTCCCTCACTAGCCCTGGCCAGAGAATCCCCATGTGCTGCTGAGGCACAAACCCCAAGTCTCCTGCAGTCTTTACTGGGTAAGATAGTCCCCATCTCTCACTGTATCCTGGTTCCAGCCCCCCTCCTTCACCCCTCTCCCTCCCCACCTGCAGGGAGGTCATTTCCCTTGCAGTGAAGCAGGAGTGCAGGTGTCTATCTTTCTCTGTCCCCCTTCTCTCTCAATTTCTCTCCATCTTATCCAACAACAGCCACCAACACAACAACAATGGTTAAAATGGCCACCAGGAGCAGTGGATTCCTAGGGTAGGCACCGAGCCCCAGTGATAATCCTGGAGGTAAAATAAAACAATAAAATAAAATAAAGTAAAATAAAATAAAAATAAAATAAAATGCAGGCATTATGCATGAAAAAACTAAGACTAATAATTTTTGCTAGCTTCTCTTGCTCCTTGTGTAAAATTAAAGTAACCAAATGGAATATACTAACTTGTGTAACTGATACCCAACAATGTAGTTATTTCCTACCTGAAATTTCATCCGAAGCAATATAGACTCACCCAAGAGCCTCAGTGTCACATTCACTCTGGATTCAGATTACATGAACTCATTTTTTGTAAAGTAATAGTTTGTTCAAGTATCTTCTGACAGTGTTAGAAAGAATGACAAACTCAGGATAGAAATTATAATTTTTTAAAAATTGGTAACAGCCAGTCTTGTTAATTAACAAGTCTAGTCTTTCCGTTTTACACTAATACCTCAAAAGAAGCACAATTCAGTCAGTACTTTGTAATGTAAAATCAAAGTGTTAAAGTAACCTTTTCTCAGAATTGATGTTCCATAAGATAAAAAGATGTCTGAATTATAATGGCTGTGAATTTTTCAAGTTTTCTTTCTTAAAAAAAAAACAAAACTATATGTAAGCATAGAATCTTCCACTACAGAATTCTCACAAGGGCTGGCAAAAGTTCGCCTAGATAGTGCTTGCTTCATTAAATGTGAAGTCCAGGTTTGAGCCCCACCCCCTAGAGCACTGGGGGGGCTCTCCCTAACTGAAAAAGAAATAATCCAGACCATGGAAATTTCTATAGGATAGATGACCCAAATGCTACATAAAAGTAGGTAGCAAGAAAAGGGACTAGGGAGTGTAAGCTTTGTAATACAGTGCATACTTTGCAAACAATAATATTCTAGGTTCAATCCCTGCCAAGAGAGAAAGATAGAAAAATAGACATGAGTTAATGTAATCTACAAATTATAAAAAGTTAAGACACTTATAAATCAAACAAAATGTTTATACCCAACTTGGCTCATGATTCAAATCAAGACCATGATATTTAACAATAAAATCTTAAAGAGCAAGAGGGATCAAACCCAAAACCTCAGACAGGAGAAGAACGCACGTTGACATTGGCACTGTGGTTTGATTTTTTTTTCAATCTGACTTTAAAACATACACACTGAAGTACTTAAAAATTAGAGTGAAGGGGGAAACTGCATTACTGAGTTATTATTAGATAGGGTTATACACAGGCTTATTGAGGTATTTAAAGACATCCGAATACTCACAGGAACCTTAGTGGTGCACGTGCAGTGAGTTAGACACGCACACAGATGTGGATGTGAAACTATACACCTGAAATCTTGTGATTTATAAACCAATGTTAAATAAGTATTCATTTTAAAACTGTTTAAAAAGTAAAACACTAAATGCTGTTGACAGCTCAAAGTTCCTGTGTCTTCTAACATTTTAAGATGACATCAAAACAGTAAGGGTCGTATTCTATAAGTTACCTCATACAGTCCTCCAAAAGTAAACTCAAAAGCTCATTATTCTCACAGCCAGTGAAGCCAACCATGCTCTCCTCCCCAGGGACCCCAGTGCAGTGGTTACAAACAGCCTCCTGGGTGATGTCTGCAGGCTGTTGCTTTGCTTGCACAGGTTGTCCTCAGGGACCTTGGAGACAGGCCTTCCCATGCAGCATTCATTTCAAGCGTGACCCTATACGGTCCCCAATCTTAGGCTACACACAGGTATGTGTGATGCCTTTACAAAGTCTCAGGCAGGCGTGGTGACCAGGGTGTATAGTGACTAGGTTATGTCCCTCTGTACCAAGCTGCAGAGCAAGAAACATGTGATGGAGACCCTGTACAGGACCAAGTTCAAGTTCCCCATCATCTCAGCAAGTTGAACATGGATGAATCTGAAGATAGTATGGCTGAAAAGGGCCTCATCCCAGATGGCTGTGAGGTTAAATACATCCCTACATGGTCGCTGGACAAGTGCTGGGTCCTGCACTGCTGAGAGACCCAGAGCTCTGCCACCTTTTCCTTTTCCTTTTTTTTTTAACAGTATAGGTCAGAGAGAAATTGAGATAAAGATAGAACACATGCAGATCTTCACCATTTCTGAAGCAACCCCCTGCAGGTAGGGAGCAGGAGCTAGAACCAGCATCCTTAGGCGAGTCCTTGAGCTTGGTACTATGTGCACTACTGCCCCAACCTCCATCAAAGATTTATAATGACTCTATCTCATCACAAGTATTATGTAATGATAGGGGATGCAACTCATAGGTATCTTGCACTCTCCATATATATTAAGTGGCCCTGGATTCAATCTCCAGCATATATATATATATATATATAATTTAAAATAAGTAATATGGTGGCCAGGAGATAACTCACCTAATAGGATGAGGCCCTGGGTCCAAACCTTAGCACCATGTGGGAGTACCACAGTCAGCACCAGGCGAGCTCTAAAGATGGTGAAACAGTGTGTGTCTTGCCGCCCGCCACTCTTACTCCCCCCTTTCCTTCCTTCTCTCTATATAATGAAACAAAAATGGGTAGGGAGGCCATTCAGCAGTGGTACAGTGCACATATGCAAAGCTCTAGATTAATTCTCCAGCACCAAATAGTATGTTGAAATTCACTTACTTTTTTTTGGGGGGAGGGGTACCAAAAAGAAAGAAAGAAAGAAAGAAAGAAAGAAAGAAAGAAAGAAAGAAAGAAAGAAAGAAAGGAGGGGGGAAAATGTGCCAAAGTAAATTTAAAATGCATTCTATTATCAGTCAGATTCTGTAAGGATGTCACACATACCATAAATCTCATTAGGACCATCCCACACAATGAGGAAAACAGTGTAATTTGTTGTGACTCATTAAGAAAATGAGTATCAACCAGGGTGGCCTGGGAGGCGGCACAATGGATGAAGCATTGGACTTTCAAGCATGAGGTGCTGAGTTCAATCCCAGGCAGCATATGTACTGAAGTAATGTCTGGTTCTTTCTCTCCTATCTTTCTCACTGATAAATAAATAAAATCTTTAGAAAAAGAAAGAAGAAGAAAATAAAAGAAAGAAAATGCGTATATCAGGGGCCAGGAGATGGTATGGAGCACTATCAAAGGAGCGAAGTTCCATAAATGATGAAGCAGTGCTGCCATCCTCCTCTGTCCCCACCCCCCGTATGCCCAATCCAAATGTTCAACAGCAAGTGGTTATGGAAGCGTCAATACCTATTGTCACTGGGGAAAGAAAAAAAAAAAAAAAGATGTTTCCATTTCCAGCAAGCATATGGTTAAGCAAAAAGACTTTCATGACTGAGGCTCCAAAATCCCAGGTTCAGTTCCCCCTACATCACTTTAAGTCACGGTTGAGCAGTACTCTGTGGTTTGGGGGGCATGTTTGGGGGCCGGACAGTGGTACACTTGGTAGAAGGTACATGTTACAATGTGCAAAGGAGCAGGTTCAAAGCCCCGGATCCCCCACCTGCATGGTGGATGGTTCACAAATGGTGAAGCAATGCTGCAGGTGTCTTTCTCTTTCCCTCTTAATCTCCGCCTTTCCTCTGAATTTGTCTCTATCCAAAATAAATATAAAATGTTCCCTTTTCTCCACATTCTTTCCAACACAGGTTTCTTTCCTTTTTAGGTATTTCACAGATACCAAGCAATATCTCATTATTTTGATCTGAATTTCCCTAATACTAAGAGATGGTGGACACCTTTCTAAGTGTCTGTTGTCACCTATGCCTTTTTTTAATTCAACTATATATACATATTTTTGAGGGGTTAATCTATATGCCTTCTTTAGAAAGTAGCTATTTAAACCAGTCAATTCTGTGTGCTTATGTTAAGTCAGGAACAAATGAATACATGTTTTCACAACCCCAGGGCTGCTTTCTCTTTCAGATAAGGACAGAGAGACATCACAGCACCAGAAACATCCTGTCCACAGTGCGCCACACCACCTCCATGTGACGCAGGCCTTGAACCAGGCTGCATGCTGGTAAGGCATGTGCCCCTCCTCCAGACCCAAAGATTAAGAAATAAAAAAGTGAAAAATGATTAATCTAGGCAGAATTCATATCCTTCATCCCACTTTGGCAGTCCTTCCTATCAGTACCACTGACTTTTTTTTATTAACACTAATTCATTTTTAGATTTTGTAATATTTTATTTTTTATTTTATTTATTTATTTATTCCCTTTTGTTGCCCTTGTTGTTTTATTGTTGTAGTTATTATTGTTGTTGTCATCGTTGTTGGATAGGACAGAGAGAAATGGAGAGAGGAGGGGAAGACAGAGAGGGGGAGAGAAAGACAGACACCTGCAGACCTGCTTCACTGCCTGTGAAGCGACTCCCCTGCAGGTGGGGAGCCGGGGGCTCGAACCGGGATCCTTATGCTGGTCCTTGTGCTTTGCGCCACCTGCGCTTAACCCGCTGCGCTACAGCCCGACTCCCTATATTTTATTTTTTTAATGGAGAGAGAGAAAGCACTGCTCAGCTCTGGTTTATGGTGGTGCTGGGGATTGAACCTCAAACCTTAAAGACTAAGGTATAAAAAGTCTTTTGCAAAACCATTATGCTGTCTCCCCAACCCAACATTAATTCATATAAAAGAGAATTTCAATCAAGTAAGCTATGATTTTGAAGACAATGATGGTAGTTATTATAAAGCTATGTGTAGACAAGAAAACATAACTACATGCTATATTTTGTTGATCTGAAGCTCATTATTTTCCTATCTCGGTAGTCTCTAAAACAGAACAAGTTACATTTTATGATTTCTGTTAGCAGTCAGTCCTGTTAAAACCTGGTTGTTATTTCTGGACAATGCAGCCATTCTTGTCAAGAAACCACTTAAATATCATTTGAGAAAGAAATATGTGCCCCGGTTATGTGTCTTTAGAAACTTCCATTAACACCAACTGATAAAATCAAAAAAGCACCGTACTTCAAATTTGAACAATATGTAACAGTGACTTGGAAACAAGCCCCACAGGTGATGAGAAAAAGCTGCACCAGTAACATTTTTGATGCCCAGGAGGCTGATATTGGATAGGTAAACAGATAGCAAGAACTCTGACCCTAAAAGTGATTCAGAAGACTTGGAGTCTTAATATCAAGCAATTTTTAAGGTACCTTAGACAATTATCTTGTTTATAGTTTCCTTTGTAAGTATACATAAAACTAATCTCTAGTTTAAGGAAAAAAATGTCCATTTAAGTCTGAAAGATTGCTTTTAATAAGTACAGAAAAATATTTTTTACTGCTAACAAACCGGTAAGAAGATAAAAATAGATTGACAACTTACTGTAACTAGAAAAATAAAAAACAGGGAGTCGGGCTGTAGTGCAGCGGGTTAAGTGCAGGTGGCGCAAAGCACAGGGACCGGCGTGAGGATCCGGGTTCGAGCCCCCGGCTCCCCACCTGCAGGGGAGTCGCTTCCCAGGCGGTGAAGCAGGTCTGCAGGTGTCTGTCTTTCTCTCCCCCTCTCTGTCTTCCCCTCCTCTCTCCATTTCTCTCTGTCCTATCCAACAACTACGACAATAATAATAACTACAACAATAAAAAACAACAAGGGCAACAAAAGGGAATAAATAAAATAAATATTTTTAAAAAAAAAGAAAGAAAAATAAAAAACAAAAGAGAGAGTAAAAGAAACAGTAAGAATAAACTTAGTAAGAAACATATGGGGACTATGAGATTATAAGACAGTCCACATGCTAGAGTTTAAATGGCTGGAGAGGGGAATAGGGAGTTTTTATACAAAAAAATTTCATGCCTGAGGCCTTAAGGATACAGGTTCAATCCCTGGCACCACCATAAGCCAGACCAAAGCAGTGCTCTGGTTTAATAAATAAATAAACAAATAAGTACATAAATGGATTGGAGACAGCAGTCACTGCTGGTGTCACAAGTGTGAGATCTTCTTCTCATTCCTTGGTGCCACATTAGAAACAAAGAAAAGGCACTCCAAAGGGCAGCCAATCAGGTGGCACAGAGGTAGTATGCAGGACATGCAGGTGTGAGGTCTCCAATTTGATGCCCAGCACAACACATGGATACTCTCGATCACTCTCTCCTTAGTTAAGTCTTAATCTGAAAGAACAGATCCATACACGAACTATCTTTCTTGAGAAGAACAAAAGTAGATTTGATGAAGCAATGAAAGACAACTCATGTGGAATCTACAGAACTGATACACAGGAACTTGCAAGAGTGTGTGTGTGGGGGGGGAGCATCCGGTAGAGCAGACATGCTACAATACTCAAGGACCTAGGTTCAAATGCCCAGGCCCCACCCGTAGAGAGGAAGTTTCACAAGTTGCGGAGTAGGGCTGCAGACGTCTGTCTCCACTCCCCCTCTACCTCCCTGCTCCTCAATTTCTGTCTCAATACAATAAATAAATAAAATATTAAAACAAAATAGAAGCAAACAAACTAAGATTTCATGAGAACTATGGTGGTTATCTTTGGGAAGTAGAGTATGGGGACACAGAATTTTGGTGATAGGTATGGAGTGGAACTACACACTGTAATCTTACAATCTTGTAATGTACTGTTAGCCACAAATAAAATATTTTAAGTAGACCTGATAATGGAAAGCTGCTCTGTGTTCTAAGTCAAAATGTCTCAATTACAATTAGATGCCAGTTCCACCTAAGATATTTGACAAATGCAGTATGTTTCCAAAAAAAGTATCAATAACGGGCAGAAGTGAGTCACAAGTAGAAGACATGTCTTGAATGGGTGAAACCCTGGTTTTGTTGCCCAGCACTGCACAAGGACAAAAGGACAAAACAAATGTAACACCCAAAATGGTGGGAAAGCATGTCTAAAAAAAATTTAAAAGAAAACTTTACAAGGGACAGGGACTTTACAAGAGAACTGGACATACTGATACTAATGTTACTAAGGAAAAATAAATTCATAAGAATTAGAAAAACATTAAAAAGAGCTATGAAGATAGCATTTTACCACCACAATATATTACAGTGTACTACACAGGCACACAGTTCACCATGTCCAAGGACCCGGATTCAAGTCCCTTGTCCCCACCTGCAAGCAAGTTTCACAAACAGTGGAGCAGTGCTGCAGGTGTCTTTCTCCCTATCAGCCCTTTCCTTCTCACTTCTCTCAAAGAAAGGACAAGAGACAGAGAGAGAGGGGCAAACACCAGGAGTGGAGCATTGATCACGCATTTATCATACCCCAGTGATAACACAGGTGACAACGTAGCATATATCCAAGTCTCTAAAATCAAACAGTGTGAAACTAAATCCTGAATAAGCAGACTTGTAGAAATGTCTAGCAATGGACCAGCAGAATAAAACACCAAATTCCTAGAAAAGAAAGTGCCCTAAGTCACTGAATTAAAGTTAGTTTTCAGTGTAAGATTAAGAAACCATGTGAAAAACAGAGAAATTTAATCTATTACATAGACCATACAGAGAAGTGGGTCAGAGATATAAAAATAAGCTATGTAAATAATACGTGGGGAAAGGGTGCCATTCTACAGAAGCTAAATTTTGGAGAAATCTTTCTAATTAGTCAATACAATTACAACCAAAAAGAAAAAAAAAAAAAAAAGGATGTTACATTTGAATATATTGAACTTAAAAAAAAAAGTTTCATGGCAGAACACAATAAAACACCTAATAGTAAACTGGGATTAAGTATTTGCAACATAAATCAGAAATAATCCCTTACAGAAAACAAAATGGGGGGGGACCTCTTTTTGAGACCCAGATTCCACACATGCATGTTTTCACTGCTCTGGGACATTTATTTTTTTTCCATCCAGAGACAGTAAGTCAGAGAGAAGAGACACCACAGCACCTCCATGCAGTGCCAGGGCCTGAGTCACACACATGACAAGGGACATGCTCTACCTGGTGATGTCTTCTATGCCCCCACCCCAAAAAAAATGTTTTTGTTCATTTAACATTTATCAGGGTTACAAAGAACCAAAACAACACTCTGGCACAAGTGATGACAGGGACAAAACTCATACCTGAGACTTCAATATCCTATCCACTGTATCACCACCAAATTTTATTATTTATTTTTACTTTTTTATTTTTTATTTTTTTATTTATTTTTGCCACCAGGGTTTTCACTGGAGCTCAGTGCCAGCATTACAAATCCGCCTCTCCTGGCAGCCATTTTTCCTTTTATTATTATTTTCTTTCTTTCTAATATTTACTAGATAGGACAGAGAGAAATTGAGAGAGAAGGGGGAGATATATAGAAGGGGAGAAAAGATTGGCACCTGGAGATCTGCTTCACTACTCATGAAGCATCCCCCCTTCAGGTGGGGATCAGAGGCTCCAATCCAGGTACTTGAGATTGGTAATATGTGCACTTAACCAGGTGCACCACCACCCAGTCCCCAAAACATTCTTAATGACAAAAAAAGATCCAGATTTCTATCTAAAAACGGACAAAATATATAAGCATCCACATGGCTAAAAATGGTCTTTAATTGTAAGATACTGAAAGTCATTCATAGGAGAAATGCTAGTTAAAACTACTGAAATAGGAATTTACACCCAACAGGCTGGCAGAAACATAGAAAGCTTGACAATACAAGCTGTGACTAAACAGCCACCATCATGTATTGCTCATAGGAATGCAAAACAATTCAACCCACATGCAGAGGAACATTTTGTAGTATCTTCAGAACTATAAAAGCACTTGCACATCTGACCAGCTAGTCCACTTCTAGGACCACATCCTAGAATGCAGGGCTATCCTAGATATATCTCCAACCCACATAAGAGTATTTTTAAATGAATTTATTTATTATAGCATAACTTATAAACTATTTAAATAATTCAAGTATATGAAGTTGGTTGAATATAAACAGTGATACACACAAAAGAAAGCTATGAAGTTGTAAAAATTTGCATGAAACTTTTCTAAGAATGGATATAGAGTGAATTCCATGAGAAATTGCTAAGTGAAAGTAACCCGGTTCAAAAAAGAGCATTGGCAGGTGCCAGGTACACAAAGCAGGAAGCAGTCTTTCAACCCTAGCACACTACGCAGGAGGCACGGTAGGAAAAGTCTCACGGGGGCAGGCAATAGCACAGCAGGTTAAGCGCACATGACGCCAAGCACAAGGACTGGAGTACGGATCCTGGTTTGATTCCCAGGCTCCCCACCTGCAATTGGGTTGCTTCACAAGTGATGAAGCAGGTCTGCAGATGTCTTTCTCTCCCCGTATTCCCCTACTCTCTCAATTTCTCTCTGTCCTATCCAACACAACAATAGCAATAACAACAACAAGGGAACAAAAATGGGAAAAACAGCCGCAGGAGCAGTGGAGTCATAGTAACCGGCACCAATCCCCAGAAATAACCCAAGGGGCAAAAAAAGAAAAAAGAGGAAGAAAAAAGTATGACACCTCTTCAAAAAGTCTTGAAGTTTTACCACGTGAGTTAAGCAATCCCACTACCCCAGTGTATAACCCAGTGGAAGCAAGGCCTTCAAGAGATGTCTACATATCCATGTTCCATACTCTACATTCCACAGGATAACATAAACACTTTTTTTTTTAAACCAGAGCAGTGCTTGGCTCTGACTTTATGGTGGTGCTGAAGATTGAACCTGGGACTGCAGAGCCTCAGGGATGTATGCTTTTTTTGTGTAACCATTATGCCATCTCCCCCCTCCTAGTGTAAATACATTTTAATTACTCATAGTCCCTAGAAGGTGGAAATCAAGTAAGTATCCAGCAACGAATGAATGGATAAGGTAAATCTGGAAATGTGGTATACGTGTGTTTAAATATTAAATGTTATTCAGCTTTAAAATGGAGGAAAATGTAGTATGTGGCAATATGAATGAATGTTGAGGACATTAGATACATGAAATAATCCAGCCATAAAAAGCAAGTACTCAAGGTCTGGGAGGTGGCGCAGCAGATAAAGCATTGGACTATCAAGCATGAGGTCCCCAGTTCAATCCCCAACAGTGCATGTACCAGACTGATAATACCATGTACCAGATGCGCCACCACTTGCCCCCCCTTTTTGTTAAGCAAAATAGACATTTATTTTCTGTTTCTCTTTCTCACACAAAAGGTAACATCTGCTTTTTTTCCTAAATGTTTTCATTGTAATAAAAATGCATGGCATACATTTGCCATTTTATTTCTTAAATATTCCATAACTTTAATTTTTTAATGATCTTTACTTATTGGATAGAAACAGCCAGAAATTGAGAGGAAGGGGGAGATAGATAGAGACAGAGATATACCTGCAGCTCTGTCACCACCTGTGAGGCGTCCCTGTCGATGGGGGCCAGGGGTTTGAATCCAGGTCCTTACGCATTGTAATGTGTGCTCAACCAGGTGCACCACCACCCGGCTCCCTTTTGCTATTTTAATCCTTAAGTGTACAGTTAAGTGGTATTAAGTACATTCATATTATGCAACTACCACAGCCATCCACCTCTGGAACTATTTATGTGGGAAACCAAAACCCTGAGCCCATTAAACAGTAACCCTTGTCCCTCTGCATTGCATTTCCCCTCCCTGCCTCCCCTAGCAACCTTCGTTCTACTCTGTCCTTATGATTTTGACCAATCTGTGTATCTTCCATAAGTGAAGTCATAAGAATACTTTAAATATATACATATTATATTTATTCATGAGAAAGGCAGGAGAATGTACACAGATATATACACATATATTACAGATATTACAGATATTGCATACACACACTCTCAGTCTTGGCTAGAGCGAGTTGGGTGAGCTGCAAAGACATTCTGACACTTTCCAGTAGGTGGGCCTTCCTGTGTGTGTGGTAATGATGAGACATAGCAATTCTAAAATTTACTTCAGTATTTTAGGACTGAGAAAACGAGATAGCTGTGGTGGCCAGATTTCTCACTGTGAAGGAAATGACATACAATTTGGAGGGTGTGGGGGAGACAAGAAGGACTAGACTTGGAGATATCAGTTTAAACTTGTAAGAACTAACATGAGTATGTGTATATACAGGTATGCATGTACAGTTAAGCATGAATATATGCATGTACATAAACACTGATATATAAATACAAGCTTTGTGTCCTTCCTATTAGTTGAAGGAACCAGAAGCAAAGATACCTTGTTAATAATGAGGACACCAAGTACCAGAACCCAACTCTTAGTCTCTTAGCCCATTTCCCAGAAAAGACTCTAAATTCTTCAGGGAAAGAAAATTTCATCCCAGGGTAATTTTTTTTATTATCTTTTTATGCATTTGATAGAGACCACCAGAAATTGAGAGAAAAAGGGGAGACAGGGAGAGAGACACCTGCAGCACTGCTTCACCATCTGTGAAGCTTTCCCCGTGGAGGTAGGGACTGGGGGCTTGAACCTGGGTCCTTGTACTTTGTAACATGTGTGCTTGTCAACCAGGGGCACCACCACCCAGGACCCCCAGGGTAACTTTAAAAGTAGCATGAAAACATACTATCATGTCAGAATATAAATCCAAAATTGGGAATCAACATAATGAAGGGCAGTAATGAGTTGTAAATTGTTACGGGGGTGGGGGGGGAGGAACCCAAGAATCCATGTCTATAGTTAGTTGATAGATATGGGGCAAAAGTGAGGAGAAGGTCTTTGCTTATGGCAGAATGCCAAGGGCTGGTTGGTGTCTTTCTCCCTCTCTCTCCTCCTCTCTCAAATTTCCCTCTGTCTGGTCAAATAAAATAGGGAAGGAAAAAAAAAAAGCAGCCAGGAGCAGTGGACTTGTAGTGCTGGCACAAAAAAAAAAAAAAAAAGTATTTAGGCAATCCAAAGTAACTCCTGAATGCTAAACCTAGGGAGAATTTTTGCTAAAAAGTAGTATAACAGCATGGTTTTAAGATGTCTCCTCACAGATTGGTTAATTAATAGGGTAAAAACATTTAAATAGCTACAAGTGACATCAGAACACACTGAGGAAGTAATAAAAATTATCTTCACCAAGGTAAGAGATATGAGAACCAAATGAACTGCATGAGACTCCAGATTTTATGTCTGAGAAACATTATCAATCAGTTATGTAGAATTCTAGGAATTCATAACTAAAACCTAGTCATGAACAAGTATCAGGAAACCTAAAATAACAGACTACTGAAAGGGCTATTCTTAATCTGACTTCATAAAAAAATGAAGAAGGCAATGGAAATTTCCCACACTAAAAGATTCTAACCAGATGAAAAGGGAACACAGGAACCTTGGTTCTGTGAGTGGTGAGTTGTGTACACACACACACACACACACACACACACACGCGCAAAAGTATATACCCTTGGGGCCAGACAGTGCACACCTTACCATGTACAAGGATCCAGAAGCAAGCCCCCTGTCCCGCAAGAGGGAAGCTTCATGGGTGGTGGAGCAGTGCTGCAGTTCTCTCTCCTCTCCTCTCCACCCCCCTCCACTCTACTTCTGTCTCTATAAAAAGACAGAAAGACAAAAAAGGCAGGCAGACAGACAGAGGAGAGAAAGACAGGGAAATCAGGGTGGGAGAGTGGAAAGGAAGGAAATGATCATGGTCACTGGGAACAGGAGTTGTGCAGAAACCAAACCCCAGTGATAACCCTGGTGGCAAAGAAAAAAAGTATGCCCCGCAAATCTTGACTTTTGTAAGATAATCTTAAATGAATAACAGTTTTAATTTTTTATTTGTCTAAAGAACTGGGAGCCAGGCAGTGGTGCACCCAGCTGAATGCACGTTACTATGTGCAAGGACCCGGGCTTGAGCCCCGGCTCCCCACCTGCAGGGACTCACTTCACAAGCAGAGAAGCAGGTCTGCAAATGTCTACCTTTTTTTTCTGTTTATTCATTTATTTTTTATTTATTTTGCCTCCAGGGTTATCATTGGGGCTCAGTGCCTGCACTACGAATCCACTGCTCCTGAAGGCCATCCTTTTTCCACTGTTGTTCTTGCTGCTGTTGTTGGGTAGGGTAAATTGAGATAGGAGAGGAAGACAGAGAGAGGGGGAGAGAGACACCTGCAGACGGGCTTTACCTCTTGATAAATGACCCCCCCGCAAGTGAACTGCAGGCTTGAATGGGGATCCTTATGTGGGTCCTTGAGCTTCGCACTTTGTGTGCTTAACCTGAAGTACTACCAGCAGGCCCCCTAAGTGTTTATCTTTATCTCCTACTCCCCTCTCAATTTCTCTCTGTCCTGTCAAATAAAATAGCTGTCACTGGTAGCAGTGGATTTGTAGTGCAGGCACCAAGCCCAAGCAATAACCCTGGTGGTAATAACTGGGAGGGAGGGGGAGGAAGGAACGAAGAAAGGAAGGAACGAAGGAAGGAAGGACCCTAAAATAAAAGAACTGGACTGGAGAGACAATTCACTAACTAAAACATGTGTCTTGTCATGCTCAAGGGCCAAGTTCAAGTCCCAGCACCACATGGGACATACTATGTGTGCTTGATTACTTTTGTGTCTACACATTGTGAGGAAACAAATGCACAGAATTTAAATTACAAATATATTCAAATGAGATTTAAATGTTAAAAAAAAATGAAATGCCCCAGGAAAGCTAAGCTTGAAGGAAAGTGAAAACTGGTGAATTTATAGTTAATAGATGCCTATCCAAAATTAAATGCTAGGGAGTCGGGCTGTAGCACAGCGGGTTAAGCGCAGGTGACGCAAAGCACAAGGACCAGCATAAGGATCCCGTTTCGAACCCCGGCTCCCCACCTGCAGGGGAGTCGCTTCACAGGCGGTGAAGCAGGTCTGCAGGTGTCTATCTTTCTCTCCTCCTCCTCTGTCTTCCCCTCCTCTCTCCATTTCTCTCTGTCCTATCCAACAATGACAACAACAATAATAACTACAACAATAAAACAACAAGGGCAACAAAAGGGAATAAATAAAATAAATATTTTTAAAAAAACAAAAAAAAACAAAATTAAATGCTGATAAAGGACAAACTCAATGGAAAGGATGTTAAGATTAGAGGTTGGAGAGACAGCTCTGAGGGTAGAGTGCAGAACTTGCATGTATGAAGCCCTGTGTTTGACCCCTGGTACCAAGTATATAAAGTTAAGCAGTGTTATGACATCATTTCATAGCTTTCATAAAGTAAATCAGTCAATAAAACTTTATAAAAGTGTCAAGAATGGGGGGAGGATGGGATGGGACAGTCTTTTGGTGGTGGGAATGGTGTTTACGTACTGTACACTCCTATTAACTTGTAGTCATATAAATCAATATTTAATTAATATAATGCACAGACCATAGGCTGAGTCTTTGAAATGTTGACTCTCCTAAAAGCTTAGACCAGAAGAACAGAAGCAACTGGTGGCATTACATTATAAAATCCATATATAAGTAACATTAAAAGACAAATTATGGTGAGGTCATGTATGATACAGCAAATCCTAATAATGTAATTTTCAAAGTTAACCCAATTGCCAAATAATTTGATTATAGCAATAATTATCGATTGCCTTCTGAAACCCTAAGACAGCAGGAATCTCCTGCTTCCGCTATAGAGCCCAAATTTCCCCCAGTCCTGGAACCTCTAGGGTGGGGCTCACTTTCCAGCAGGCTTCTCTCAACTCATACCAAATGATACTGCATCTGCTGATCCCAACCTCATTCAATGCAATGAGTACCACACCTCGGCATGCTTCACTTCAGACTGTCCAGAGACGTCAGGCGTGGAATGTCAACCCTTCAGCATCACTTGGGTGAGACCTTTCCTTTCTCATAGGACTCCTTAATTCCATTTTGGGTGGTCCACTTCCTAACAAACCCTCAAAACCTAGATATAGACCAGGTCCCATGAGATAGGGCACATGTACACATGTATCCATAAATTAGGGCAAAATATATACCTGAAAGCAAAAGTGCACAACAGTCTGCAGTGAGCCAATAAATGGAGCAAGCAAGCAGAAAGACCTAAAAAGACACCTTAAAGTACCTAATGAAATAGTTCCTACTTAGACCTAGATACCCTCCTCACCTACTTCCTATTACACTTCCCTCAGTCACTCCAAAGCTAACCTTATCAAAGAAAGGACTACAAAAGTTGAATAAGGGCAAGAGACTAGCATACTTTATTGATAACTCTTTAGTCACTATCAGGCCACCCCATCAGCTGGGGCCCTAACTGGGGAGTCCTGGGATTTCCACACAAACACGATGAGCCAAGACTTCAAATAGATCCCTCTCTCCATTATCACTGGTCATCTCCATCAGGAACAACATAATGGACCCCTTTGGGGGCCCCCATAAGGGCCTTGCCCTCAACGTGGAGCAACAATGGTAGAGACTGTTCCATCCTCTGAAGGGGGGTTGGATAACTTTCTATCTACCACCTGAAGAAGATGGGTCCTAAAACTGGTGCAACTCGGAGTGTTCCTACTGACGACCACAGAAGGCAAGTTCAGACCTACAGGGATGCAGAGGTCACATAGGCTGCTATGCTGCATATGGGCCCCAGATTAAATCGATGGGGTTTACAGTCAACAATATTTATACACCTCTCCCCATATTTGGGAGCTACTCTCTTCCCTGATGCAGCTATCTAGCCCTTTTTCCAGTCATGACATCATCTCCCCAGACAATAACCTGGGTCCACCTGCATATCAGATGCCAGACTCAGGCAAAAATTAATAAAGTCATGAGCCCTTTGGAATATACCTAAAATAGACCTGCTAGCTATTTCCAAAACAGAGACCCCAAATCTTCATCTGCAATATTCCAGCCTTTAAGTTCATGATTAATCAACAATTTGTTTGGCTTTCTATGTTAACTCTTTTTCAGCCACCAGCTTCCAGATGCTACCATGATGCCACTTGGACTTCCCTGGACAGATAACCCTACCAACGTGTCTTGGAGCTTCACTTCCTCAGAGCCCTGCTCCACTAGGGAAAGAGAGAGACAGACTGGGAGTATGGATTGACCTGTCAATGCCCATGTTCAGTGGGGAAGCAATTACAGAAGCCAGACCTTCCACCTTCTGCATCTCATAATGACCCTGGGTCCACACTCCCAGAGGGATAAAGAAAAGGGAAGCTATCAGGGGAGGGGATGGGATACAGAGCTCTGGTAGTGGGAATTGTACCCCTCTTATCCTATGGTCATGTCAGTGTTTCCATTTTATAAATACATTAAAAATAACAAATAAATGTTAAGAATACAGCAAATCTGAGATTCAAAGATAGTAAGCAGTCAAAACATAATTTAGCTGTCAGAAATCCCCACAGAAATAATAGTAAGGGCAGGGGAGACAGAAAAATGGCTATAGAAAAATATTTTCATTCCTGAGGCTCCAAGGTCCTAAGTTCAGTCCTCAGCATCACCATAAGACAAAGCTAAGCAGTGCTCTTATTTCTCTCTCTCTCTCTATTTTTGTCTCTCTCATTAAGATAAAAGAAAATATCTAAAAATTACCATCGTTTTATGTATTTTTTGAGATTTTTTGTTTTGCTGTTGTTTCTTTCCTCAAATTACAGAGACAGTTTTTGCAAAACACACATACACAGAATTTAAAGTATAGTTTTCTTTGTAATTAGCACTATTTTTATCACCTCATTTCTACTCCCAGAAGGAGTGAAAGAAAAATCATGAAAATGGGTCAAATAAACCAGTACAGAGGGCTGACAGTGAAAAAGAAGTACAGAATGTAGGGCAATGCTCATCAGTGTAAATGTAATGGAAGAAATTCAGGCACATCTGAGCTAGGAAAACATTCTGAAAAAGCCTCACTGTGCGCTGGGTATTAGACAGGTGAAGAATTGCAAGGTAGGAGGAAAAACAAAACTGTATACTATATAATATCCTAGAATTATCCAGCCTGATGATTTCCTCACTTCAAATTTTTCCATCCCAACCAAATGGTGATTTTGTAAACTTCCTTTTGTTTTAATATTCAAATTAATTTATTGGAGGAAAATAATGATAATTGTTGTCTCTTAAGTACAGTTTCTTATCAGCCCGTGATAAATGTCTACCACTAACTTAAGTCTTCCTCCATGATCCTGTTCACTGGGCCCACAGTGCCCTCAAATCCCTCCCAACTTTTCCTTTTTAGTTCTTGGCTCCAAAGCAACAGACCACAGCTAGTCTAAGTTTCACCCTATGGAATCCCCTTGATTTTTAAGGTCTACCAATGAGTGAGACAATTCAATACTTGTCTTTCTGGTTTATCTCACGTAACATGATTCCTGCAAGTTCTGTCCAGGAACTAGCAAGTAAGATTTTTGTCATTTCTCAGGCTTAGAGATGCAGCTCTGAAAGAAATTTCAAAATCATGTATGGAAAGGTTCTTGTAAAGGCCACTGAATAATGCTTCTTATTTAGAAAAGCATGATACCACATTTATCCAGCTTTGACTCAAATTCAAATCAGATCAATTCTACCAAATTTTGGTTGACCACACCTTATTATCACTGCCCAATAACAACCAAGCACAGCATAACTGTTGGTTTTGAACACTTTTGACTTCTGTCAGAGATGACTTAGTTTTTCCAAGATGACATTACTTGGATTAGAAAACAGCAATTCTCACGCTTTGTGGTTATTTTAGTCAAATGTTTAGTATGAGTCTATCAGATATGTTAAACTACCTAGAAAAGATAATTCTATCCAAAACAGTGCTTTTGAAGTAACTCTGATGCTAGGGGGCTGGGAAGTAGCTCAACTAGTAAACACATGTCACTAGGAATGAGAAGTGGAAAAGCCGGGTGATGGGGTACCTGGTTGAGTGCACATGGTACTATCTGCAAGGACCTGAGTTCAAGCCCCCTGTCCCCGCAGAGAGAAAGCTTCAGAAATGATGGAGCAGGGCTGTGGGTGTCTCTCTCCTTCCCTATCTTCCCCTTCCTGTCAATTTCTGGCTCTCTCTATCCAAGCAAATAAATAAAATGTAAAAAGAGAAAAGGAGGTCCGGGCGGCAGCGCAGCGGGTTAAGCGCAAGGACTGGAGTAGGAACCCCCGTTCAACCCCCCACGCCTGCAGGGGTCGCTTCACTGGTGGTGAGTGAGCAGGTCTACAGGGGGCTATCTTTCTCAGCCCTCTCTGTCTTCCCCTCCTCTCTCGATTTCTTTGTCCTATCCAACAACGACAGTAATAATAATTATCAATGATAAAACAAGGGCAACAAATGGGGGGAAAAAATAGCCTCCAGGAGCAGTGGATTCGTAGCGCAGGCGCCGAACTCAAGTGATAACCATAAAGGCAAAAAAAAAAAAAGGGGGGGGAATGAAGACTAGAGTTCAAGTCCCCAGTCCCCACCTGCATGCAGTAAGCCTCAAGAGTAGTGAAGCAATGTTGCAGGTATCTCTCCTCCTCCCCATTTCTCCCTCCCACCTCTTCTTCCTTCTTGGGGGAAACAAAATCAGGGAATGGCAGAGCCATCAGGAACCAAACACCAGCAAAAAAACCCTTTGTGTTGCCCCCCCCCAAAGTAACTTACCTGCTACACTTACAAATGTAGTACAATGTGGTTGTTTTTTTAACTCCCTTTTGCTGCCCTTGTTGTTTTATTGTTGTTGTTATTGATGTCGTCGTTGTTGGATAGGACAGAGAGAAATGGAGAGAGGAGGGGAAGACAGAGAGGGGGAGAGAAAGATAGACACCTGCAGACCTGCTTCACCGCTTGTGAAGCGACTGCCCTGCAGGTGGGGAGGCAGGGGCCTGAACCGGGATCTTTACGCCCGTCCTTGCGCTTTGCACCACCTGCGCTTAACCCACTGCACTACCGCCCAACTCCCTATTGTGTTTTTTTTTGTTTTTTTTTTTAATAGATGGTGAGCAGAATCAATAATATCACTGTAAGGTGGTTAAAATAAAGGTCAGAGGGTAAACTAATTCAGAAACTGATTCCAAATTAATTAACAGTTGCCAAAGTAATGCTACTTTTTTTTTTTTTTTCACTTCACCAAGTGTGGCAAACACATTAACAAAACAGAGATTTACTTACTTTATGGTAAGTGGTAAGAAATATTCTGAAGAGTTTTTAACAAGACTGTCAAGGAAGCTTTGGTTTCAAAAGAATATAGATTCCAAGGAAAAAGAGGCGGCCCAAAGGAGGGGAAGCTGGTGACAATTTTACCTGACATAGGGAGAAGGAAAGAAAAGGCATCTTTGTGGAAATGTCCACCTTCCACTGAAGGACTGAAAAGATAACAGGCTGTTCCAATCAAGTAATAATATGCCCTGTGGGGGCCAGAGCGGGGAAAACCTGCTGGAAACATCCTCAGTAGAGTCAAAATTTGACTTGCCTCTAGCAAATGCATTCTTAAAACTTTGTGCCACAGCAGGTTTTCATGCCTTTGGATTTATACAGCAAGGTTGGTTCTGACCCATACTGATTACCTGACAAAGAGAGTGATTTGAAGAATGCACCGGTCCCAGTGACTCAAGGCTCTCAGGGGATATGATGAACTATGATTTACAATGAATAGTACTTTACCCCCACTCCAGTGACAAGAATTGACACACAAACATAGTAACACAGGTATTAGGGAAAATGTGCTAATGTCTTTAGGTTATGGAAGACAAGACACTTCCAGGAATAAGCACATATATCTGTCTCTACCAGAAGGACAAATATCAACAAGTCCATGCTCATGACTATCTCTACACTAGCAGACCAAATCAGTAGCTATTATCTCAAATCACTGGACTTCTATCTCAAATACTAAATTTTAAAAAAAACAAAAAAGCATGAACCTGAGATGGCACTAGAAAATTTTAAATCTAATATCATGTGAGAAAACAAAGAAAATGCCACTACTTTCGAGACAGATCAGTATAGCATAGAATGAACCCTGTCACCAAGAACTGCACTACTATACTCAGGACATTACAGACACCATCTCATCATTTCAACTTAAGCAACTGACTTTCAAGTTCCTAGGAAACTGCTCCCCAAAGTACAGTGATCTTAATTAATGCAGTATAATTTCAAGGAACAACTGGTACAAAGGCAAAGGTAGGTGGGTGCATGGGTGGGTAGGTAGGTGGGTGCGTGCGTGCGTGTGTGTGTGTGTGTGTGTGTGTGTGTGTGTGTAAAATCCTTTTCTTTCTAGGATTAGTTACAATATTTCAAAGAATATTTATAATGATGAAAGCTAGGTACATGGACTTCTTTTTCTTCTGAGTATGTTTAAAATTTCAGCTGCCTGGGAGGTGGCCTGGTGAATGAAGTGATGGACTCTCAAGTATAAAGTCCCTAGTTCAATTCCTGACATCATCACATGTGCCAGAATGATGCTCTTTTCTCTCCTGTCATTCTCTCTCATGCTAATTAATAATCTTTTAAAAAATTTTTTTCACAAGATCTTTTTTCTTTCCAGATTTGATTTAAAACAGGTCAAAATTTAAACCCCCAAAAGTAAGTTTTTGTTGGATATTTATAAATTTTGGGGGAAAAAAAACAAGCTAACTTGTACTAATTGCCTACAGGAGTTGGGAAAGCATCATCTACAATGGCTAACAGAAACCAGCTGCATAAACTGTGATACACCAATATAATATAATGTAACTCAGCACTAAACAAACTACTAATACAGCATGAAGGACTCTCAAGTGGAATGTATGATGAAGCTAGTGGGGGCCTCCTCTCTCCATTTCTCTCTGCCCTATCCAACGACGATGATATCAATAACAACAACAGTAATAACTACAACAATAAAAAACAAGGGCAACAAAAGGGAATAAATAAATAAATATTTTTAAAAATTAAAAAATAAATAAATATATATATATGTAAAAAGAAAAAAAGAAAATTGCTATCTGAAAGTTGGTGACTGTGCATGGACTGTGGAAGCTGGAGGAGAGGAAAAGAAAGACTCACGTAGAAACCCACTGCACTGAACCATATTTGTAATTGCTTCAAATCCATTCAGTGCATTCAGGGTCAGCAAAACTGCTGAGGAACTGAGTGGCTTAATAAAAGGAGCTTGGGGCTACTATTTAAAGCTGTAGAAGCCACAGGCTCTTGAGTGAATCCCATGGGGTCATCCTGAGGTACCAGAGAATAGAACTCTGTACCCTTGTGGCAACTGGGCAGCTACCGAACTCTAATGTGTCCCAGATGCCATAGGGACCCTGGTAAGAAGGGCCAGACTGCCTTGAAGGCGAAAAAAGTGGCTTGGACCTCACAGAAGAGTCCTCCCTTTCAGGAATCAGTCTAGAAAGAGTAGGAGGTCTGCCAAAGGGCTCTGAACTCCAATTCCATCAGAACCCAGACACTCAGAACTAATAGATGTGACTTAGGAAAAGAAGGCAGGACCATAGAAAAAAACAAGCAAATATAGATATAGATAGATGTAGAAATAATAGTCAACCCATATTTGTGATCTTGGTAGAATGCAGTTTACAATGGAAGGAATGGGAATACAGAACTCTGATGATGGGGAAAGTGTGGAATTATATCCAATATCTTATAATTTCATAAATCACTAATAAAGATTTAAAAAAAACAGTAGTAGGTCTGGGATATCCCTCCATGCCACCCACAGACTAGGGGCTCTGTTTAAGGGGCATAAGACGCTGTAACATTGTGTCACTTCTTCAAAACACTTTCATCAGGTGAATGGGGAGGAGGTGTAGGCATGCTCAGAAAAGGATGTTCCTTCCAGTTAGACACTCATCTCTCCAGTTTGGGGAAGGTATAACAAATCTCAATCCAATATTTTTCATTTCAGGAAATTCTGTTTTAGAAGAAACTAGAGCACAAGAGAAGCATAGCAGCAATTCTGCCAAGAGGTAAGCCCTTCCTTCCTTCCTTCCTTCCTTCCTTCCTTCCTTCCTTCCTTCCTTCCTTCCTTCCTCTTTCTTTTTCCACCAGTTCAGCACTGGCTTACTATGGTGCTGGGGACTGAAGCTGGGACCTTTTGTGCCTCAGGCATGAAAGTCTCTGCTTAACCACTATGCTATCTCCACAGCGTTGAGGCAAATAGTTTCAACCAAACATCAAACTGCATGTACAAGTTAAAAGCCCAACAAGCATATAAACTTACAATTAAAATAATAAGAATAAACAAAATGAAAAAGCAAGGCTCCAAGATTTAGGAGAATAATAAGTGTTATATAACCAGACCCCCAAATACCAAAGAAAATTAAAATGATCACATAAGCAATATTTAAATATTACTGGTTTAAGAACTAGAAGGTATCAGAACCAAGAATAGAGAAGAGAAAATGAAAATATAAAAAGATCAAACATTAAATCAGTAAAAAGTTGTAAAATAATTACTATTCGCACTACAATAAATTGATGATTATTACTTGTGTTAGATATTTGAGAGAAGAGCATTCTAGAAAGAGAAAAACAAAAGCAAAAGGGGCAACCGCATCTGGATTTGAGTAAACAAAGAGGCAGAGTGGAAGAGAGATAGGTTCTAACTGGCTACTCTATAATATTTCAGCTATCATTTCATACTTTTATGGGAAATTTTTAATGAAATAATCATTATTTCGTTCCCATTTTAGGATCATCAGGATTCCAATTCCAGAAAGCCCTAGGTAGGCTTTTCTAAGTAGAGAGAGACTTTGGGAGTAGAGCCAGGGCCAAGGAAGAAATCTGAGTCTTGTGTGATCAAGGTGGTGAAGAAGGAAAAAAGAAAGCTATACCCAAGTGATCTCTAAGATAAGTATCAGAAGACAGTGAGCAACAGAAAAAAGAGGTTCCAGTTGGAACTGCCATCTCAAAGTACTGGGCATTTCAATTTTAGATATTAAACAGATGTTAAGCAGAACAACCTTAATACTCGAAAATTCAACAAGTCAATATTTATAGTCTACACAAGAATTTAAAGTAAATTAAATTTCAAAAGACAAGTCAGATGTTCTCATTTTAACTACTTGGCTCAATGCTAGGCTTTTCCCAATCCTTTCAACAGTTATTAACAAAAGGCAATTAGTGAGTTTTTCTTTTCATTTATACTCTTGCCCTCAAGCTAACAAAGTATCTAAGAGAACTAAAAACAATGCACAAGTAAAACAGATTAAAAGCATTCATGAATTATAAAGCGCATGACCAACTGCTAAATATTAAAGAAGTAATGGGTTTATTTGTTTTCTTGGTTATCACAGTAAAACAAAACTGATGGTAGATATTTTGAATCATTTACCATTTGACACAAGAAAATTACTGTAAATCATCAAAGTATGCATTGTTAAAGCAATAGTAAAGTTTTGTTTGTTTGTTTTGTCCACCAGGGTTATTGCTGAGGCTCAGTGACGAATCCACTGCTCATGGTGGTTATTTTTCCTTTTTTTTTTTCTCTCTCTCCTATTTTACCTGATAGGACAGAGAAATTGAAGAGGGGAGAGAGAGAGAGACAGAGATAGAGAGAGAGAAAGAGACCTGCTTTACTACTCCTAAAACATCCCCCTGCAGGTGGGGAGCAGGGGTTTCAACCAGGTCTTTGCATATGGAAATGTGCAGTCCCCAATGATTAAGTCTTAAGATAATTCACTTTTTCAACAGGTTTCTAACTAAGATGAACTAATTTTTAAATCAATACAACTCCTGAGGAATAGGAGGCTATTCCACATGTAAAGGCCTTACCATGTGTGAGGCCTTGGGTCTGATTCCTGATGCCACATGGGAACACCATGGACAGTTGGGGTGGGGGCCTCCATGGATGGAGGAGTGGTATTTTGCTACCCTCTCCTTTTCTCTTACTCTCATTTACTAAGGACATAGAACAAAAACAAACAAACAAAAACTGAGCCAGGGAGACCCGTCAGTTACATGCATATGAATGACTCTCGGTTTACATTTCCTGGTATCACATAAACAGATTCCTGAGGATTTTAGTTGAATGGTCATGGGCTGGGTGGTGGCACACCAGGTTAAGCACACACATCATTATGTGCAGGGACCCAGGTTCAAGCCCTTGCTCACCACCTGCAGGGGAAATACTTCATGAGCAGTGAAGCAGGTCTGCAGCTGTCTTTTTCTCTTCCTCTCTATCTCCCCCTCCTATCTCAACTTCTCTGTCCTGTCAAATAAAATAGAAAGGGAAAAAAATAGTTAAATGGTCATTTTCTACAATTTTAGTATGAGCACCCAACTCCTATTAAAAACTGCACAGTGCAACAGTAAATAAGGATTTAGGCTCAAAAGACCTGCATTCAAATCCTATTTTTAAAAACTGAAACTTGAGCATCTTTAACCTGTTCAATCATATCTTCCTGTCATAAATGTACTAAGGCAGTCCCCTCAAGGCTTTTTATGGGTTAATGGTCTGTCCCCTGTAAAACACTTATATTGGCTAAACGCAATCAACTGGTTCCATCACATATCCTAGTTTACATCCAAGCTCAGATCCATTATAACTTGGAATACAAAACAAAGCATTAATTTCAACCTTTCCTTCTGAAACATTACTTATCAACAGATAATTTAAATCAACAGAACAGTCCCTACAAGTAGAAATGGTTTCTCAAACTTTCATGTCAAAAGTTATGCAGTCAATTTAAGTACAGCATCTAAGAAATTAACAAAAGGGTGGGGGGAGCAGCAGGGGCGCACCTGGTTAAGCACTCACATTACAGTGCACAAGGACCCAGGTTCATGCCCCGGCTGCCCCCCTGCAGAGGGAAAGCTTCACACTTGAAGAAGGGCTGCAGGTGTCTATCTCTCTCCCTGTCTATCTCCCCTCTCAATTTCTCTCTCTCTCCAAAAATAATAAAGAAATTAACAAATGGTCACCACTCAGCCAGAAAGGCAGAATAATGTTTCTGCAAAAGACTTTCATACCTGAAATTCTGAGACCTCAGGTTCAATCCCTGGCACCACCATAAGCAGAGCTGAGCAACAGCCTATTTCTATCTCTGTATCTTTGTCTCTCTCACTAAAAATAAAATAAAAAATGCATACTTATTTCTTAATAAAGAAATAAGCAAGGCTATTTGACTTCATAAATTATGCTAAAACAGCAAAATTACATGCAGATACTATCAGTACTTAACTGTAAAACACTGTACATATATGTATAAAAGTTGCTAAGTATATGTTTGATAGTTTATCTTCATTCAAAATATTTAAAGTTCCCTTTCATTATTCCAGAAGTGGTACTGATAGACCAACTACAAGTGACAATAAATGTCAACTACAACAACCACAGATATAAGCTAGCCTTCATAGGCTAGTATATAGAAATGTAGTAATAGAAATATATATCTCGTAACTAAGTTTGGAACAGTTTTAGATATGAAAACCGTTGCAAATGTGTGCAGAGACATTCCGTATATGCTACACCATTTTACCTATCATTATTATTTTTTTTTAAGTTGGGCAGTTCATGGTTTACAGTGCAGTCTGACACAAAGGCACAACCTCTCATCTCCCCTTGACAGATGTCTAGGAGATACTTTCTGATAGGTGTCTTTGTTTTCCCCAGTAGGATTCCAGACGATAAGGTAGGTCCATTTCTAGAGTTCTGATGAATCCCCAGACTGCCACAGGGACCGGACTAATTTACATCCCCAACAATGTAGGAGTTCCTTCCCCCACCTCCAGCTTCTCCCCCACCTCCAGCTTCTCCAGTAGCTGGTGTTTGTCTTTTCTAATGCAGGGCATTCTCACAGGTGTAAAGAGGTATCTCATCGTTTTTATTTGCATTTATCTGCCCTGATGAGTGAAAAATGAAATGTAGGAAGTCCATGGAGGAGGGCGGGAGGGCAGTGGCGGAGCCACTTGAATGCACATTTTACAGTGTATAGGACCAAGGTTCAAAGCCCTCGGTCTCCAGCTACAAGGGAGAAGGTCCACAAGCTGTGAAGAAGTGCTGCAGGTGTTTCTCTCTCTTCCTCCCTATCTCCTTCCTTACCCAGAGATTTCTGTCTCTAGCCAATAAATAAATACAGCAATAAAAACGTATAAAAAGTTAATCGTTGAGGTCCAGGAGGCGATGCAGTGGAAAAAGCATTGGGCTCACAAGCGTGAGGTCCTGAGTTTTATCCCCGGCAGCACATGTACCACAGTGATGTCTGGTTCTTTCTCTCTACCTATCTTTCTCTTTAATAAATAATAAACATCTTTTTAAAGAAGTTAATTGTTGTCATCCAGGAGTTGGTGCAGTGAATGAAGCACTGGACTCTCAAGCATGAGGTCCTGAGTTCGGTCCCCAGCAGCACATATACCAGAGTGATGTCTGGTTCTTTCTCTCTCTCCTCCTATCTTTCTAATAAATAATTAATTTAAAAAAGAAGTCAATTGTTGAGCACTGAAAACTAATTGTTGAAAACGTTTTAAAAAAAATCGTAAAGCTCTCTTTCCATACAAATGATATTTGTAGGCAGATTACTAGAATGTCAGATAAAAGACTAAGAACAAGCCACAAAGAAAGGAAATAGTGATTCAAATCATGTGGGGCCAGAGAGATAGCTCCAGGGTAGGCAGCTTATATGCTCATATTGCCACAAAGAACCGAGGCTCCAAAAAAGGAAAATCTCCAGGTTTCCCTGACTACACATGGAAGGTGCTAAGACACAACACCAGAGGAAGGTCTGGTGCTGTGACATCTGCCGCCTATCGGACTCTATAGATTTAGATCTATGGATATCTGTAAATAACCTGGAATGGTGAAATCACATATGCATGAGAATCCAGTTCTACCAATAAAATAAAAAGCTGTGAGTGGATGGAGACCAGAAGGGGGGAAATGGCTTCTTTTACCTCTCAGCATTCTACAATTCTAAAAGCCCTGAAAATTCTTTTGAGCATTGCAATTTAAGACATCTCCTCTATGATAAAAATTTCCCAAACATCTATATTCTGTTTGATAATAGGAGTTTCCTAAAATGACCTACAATTTCAGAAAGAGAATGAACTAAGATCACCTAACATTACCAGCCCTTGACAAACACCTGCAGATATGAAGGAAACATAACAAAAAGCAATTTGCAATGAGAGCTGAGCCTGCATGAAAGAAAGGGTGATACCCACGACTGTGAAGCACAGAAGAAATGAGAAATAGGCGAGAGTATTTGAGCTGCTGTTACAGCTGCTGGAGAGAACAAAAGCGAAGCCAGTGCAGGCTTCAGACTGGAACACTGGCATCACATGAAAGCATCACGGCACCAGGGGGAGCTCTGGTGCTCAGGCCTCCCTCTCTTTCAAAGACAAAAAAAAAAAAATGTCAGCCTAGGTTGGTGGAAGTGTACATATACAAAGCCCTGACACGGGGAAATTTTTTTTTTTTCCAGGTTATCACTGGGGCTCAGTGCCTGCACCACGAATCCACTGCTTCTGGTGGCCACTTTTTCCATTTTATTGAATAGGGCAGAGATAAACTGAGAGAGGAGAAGGAGATAGAGAGGGAGAGAGAAAGACAGACACCTGCAGCCCTGCTTCACCACTAGTGAAGCATCCCCAGCCCAGGGGTGGGAAAGGAATATCTTAAAGTAAGCAAACTTTGATGATATGACCAGGTGGGAGTAGATAACATAATGGTTACGCCAAAAGACTCTCATGCCTAAGGCTCTGAAGTCCCACGTTCAAACCCCCACCCCCACCACCATAAACCAGAGCTAAGCAGTGCTCTGGTTAAGAGAGAGACAGAGAGGCAAAGAGAGATGCTATGACCTAGTCATAAGACAACAAAGATCATGTAATTAATTTTTTTTTTTTGCCTTCAGGGTTATCACTGGGGCTTGGTACCAGCACTACAAATCCACTGCTCCTAGCATCACTTTTTCCATTTTATCGGATAGAACAGAGAGAAATTGGGGAAGGGGAGACAGAGAGAAAGAGAGGGCAGGTGGTGGTGCACCTGGTTGAGCGCACATGTTACAAATCACAAGACACCGGGTTCGAGCCCCTGGTCTCCACTTGCAGGGAGAGTGGTGAAGCAGGGCTGCAGGTGTCTCTCTGTCTCTCTCCCTATCACCCCCTTCCTTCTCAATTTCTGGCTGTCTCTTCCCAATACACAATAAAAGATTAAAAAAAAAAAAAGATAGAGGGGGAGAGAAAGATAGACACCTGCAGACATGCTTCATCACTTGTGAAGCAACCCTCCCCCACCACAAGTGGGGAGCCAGGAGCTTGAACCAGGATCCATGCATGAGTCCTTGCTCTTAGTACTGTGTGTGCTTAACAGTACACCACTGCCCGACTCCCTGTACTTGAATAAATATAAAAAATAACCAACAGTAATAAAAAATTATTATTTTTAAACACAGATATGAAGAGCTTCTAAGAGTATAGTAATATTTAAAACTAAGAAATAGATGTTAGAAGATCAGAAGAGAGTTGGGGGTAGATAGCATAATGGTTATGCAAAGAGACTGTCATGCCTGAGGCTCCGAAGTCCCAGGTTCAATCCCCTACACCACCATAAACCAGAGCTGAGCAGTGCTCTGGTGTAAGAAAAAAAAAAAAAAAAAAAAGATCAGAAGAGAAAACACAAGTAGAACCTGAACTGGAATTGGCGTATTGCACCAAAGTCAAAGACTCTGGGGTATGGGTGGGGAGAATACAGATCCAAGAAGGATGACAGAGGAGCTAGTGGGGGTTGTATTATTATATGGAAAACAGGGAAATGTTATGCATGTACAAACCATTGTATTTACTGTCGATTGTAAAACATTAATTCCTCAATAAAGAAATTTAAAAAAAGAGATGTTAGACTGCAGATTACATGAATATGAACAAATAATAAACTAGAAGATAGATGTGAATCTCAAGAGACTGAAAATATGCAAGATTAAGACACACACACACACACACACACACACACAAATCTTACAGTCAAGCAAATGGCTCTGTGGACAGAGCACAAGCTTTGGATGTGTGAGGTCCCAGGTTCACTTCCCCAGCACTGCAAATGCCAGAGAGGTGCTCTGCACTCTGCCCCCTCTTCCTCTCTCTAAACAATTATTTTCAAGCCGTCTATTGGGAATTTCAGAAACAAATAGGTAATGTGAAGAGTGAGTACTATCCTTTTTTTATCCTTTTTCAGATTTTAACTAAGACTTTTGTTTGTTTGATAAAACAGAGTAATTGAGAGGGGAGGAGAGATAAAGAGGGACACAGAGAGATACCTGCAGCACTGCTTCACAGTGGCTCATGAAACTTCCCCCTGCAGGTGGGGACAAGGGATTTATGTGCAAGCAGGTCCTCGAGCATGGTGATATGTCTGTTCAACAGGATGTGCCCCTACCTGGCCCATTCTCTCCCTTTTGATGACAAGCAAAATCCAGTGCTGCAAAAATCTGAGGTAGGGAATGGCAAGAAGCAAAGGACTTACATGCTATATTAAGAAGTTTGGCCTTTATCCAGAAGGAAGTGAAAAACTATACAAGTGTTCTTGTTTGCTTGCTTTTTTTAGATGGAGACAGACGAATTAGAGGTGTGATGGTCTGGGAGGTGGCACAGGGGATAAAGCATTGGATTCTCAAGCATGAGGTCCTGAGTTCAATCCCCGGCAGCACATGTACCAGAGTGATGTCTAGTTCTTTCTCTCTCCTTCTATGTTTCTCATAATAAATAAAATATTTTAAAAAAAAACAAAGAAAGAAAGAAAGAAGTAGAGGCAGAAGGAAAGATTCAAAGAGACCACAGCACCAAGGCATCCTTCAAAAGCAGTTTGTGGGGAGGGGGGATAAGGCTTGAGCCCAAGTTGTGCACAAGGCAAAGCAGCACACAGTCCAAGTGAGCTATTTTGCCAGCTTATACAAGTGTTTTACAAGGGTTAAGTCAAATGGCTTTCACCTTAAACTAAAACAAAGGGGTAGTGGCATACCTGGGTGAACACACACATTACTATGCACAAGGACACAGAGTCAGGAGCAGTGAAGCAGATCTGCAGATGTCTATCTTTCTCTCTCCTATCTCTCCCCTCCCCTCTCAATTTCTCTCTGTCCTATCAAATAAAATAGAAAAAGAAAAAATGGGAGGGGAAAATGGCCAATAAGAGTGATGGATTGATAGTGCCAGCACAAAGCCCCAGCAATAACCCTGGTGGCAACTTAAAAAAAAAACTAGCAGTTGTGGAGGGCATTTGAAAGAACAGACTAGTGAGGCCAGAACACTACCCAGGATGTTATTCAAGCTAGACAGAAAGAAAGAGAGGAATGAAGGAGCCTTCGGTGCTGTGATGTTTTTCTGTCTCTATCTGGAAGGGAAAATAAAAGTCAACCTAGAAAAACTGAAGCCCCTGTTAAGACCAGGAAAAAAAAATGCACTAGAAATAGTGGAATCATGTAGGCATAACGTCTAATTGGCAAAAATTTTAAAATGTAAAGTACCCATTACCACATTCCAGATAAAATAGCAATATATTACTTTTTTGTATTTAAAAAAAAAATTTTTTTTTTTACTGTATTTATTGGATAGCAGCAGCCAGAAATCGAGGGGAATGGGGGAATAGAGAGGGAGAGAGAGAGAGACCTGCAACCCTGCTTCACCACTCGTGAAGCTTTTCCCCTGCAGATGGGGACTGGGGGCTTGAACCCAGGTCCTTGTGCATTGTAACATGTGTGCTCAACCAGGTGTGCCACCATCTGCCCCCCCTTTTTTAACCAGAGTATCACTCAGCTCTGGCTTATGATGGTCTTTTGTATAACCACTATGTTATCTCCATGGTTAAGGTGGTAATACATTCAGATTCTATACAACACACTATTTCACTCAGGTATTGAGATTAAATTGTCCTCCTGTATGTTTTATATAGATTAGTGTGCAAAAGATATGGAATTCCAAGCTAAATTTAAATTGTATCATCTTCTTCTAGTGTTGGGAACCTAGGAGACAGCCCACCTGATGGCCAGCCTACTTTATTACGCAAAAGACTGGGTCCCTTGGGAGTCGGGCGGTAGTGCAACAGGTTAAGCGCACGTGGTGCAAAGCACAAGGACCAACATAAAGATCCCGGTTCGAGCCCCCAGCTCCCCACCTACAGGGGAGTCGTTTCACAAGCAATGAAGCAGATTTGCAGGTGTCTTTCTCTCCCCTCCTCTGCCTTCCCCTCCTTTCTCCATTCCTCTGTCCTATCCAACAATAATGACATCAATAATAACTACAACAACAAAACAACAAGGGCAACAAAAGGGAATATTGTTAAAAATTTAAAAGAAAAATAAATTAAAAAAAAAAAGACTGGATCTCCCACCACCACATGGGAGTTCTCTGCAAAGGGGAAGTTTCAGAAAAGAGATCAAAGAATTAACTTATTAATTCTGCAGCAGTGCTGTGTCTTCTAGAGTTCTCATGTTCTCTCTCTCTCTCTCTCACTCTCTTCTCTTCTCCCTCTCTCTCTCTCTCACACACACACATCCCTCCCTCTCTCCTCACCCTCTACAATGACACAGGCACTAAGCATTAAAAACCCAGAGGAAAAAAATAAGGAATCACTGTCCTATTAATATACCACAAGACGACAGGTCTAGTCAAAATACCAATGTCAAAATGTTTCACCTTAAAATCTTAATCATAGTTGATTCTGGGACCACATGGTGGTGCATCTGGTTAAGCACACACATTATAGTGCAAGGATCCAGGTTCAAGCCCCTGGTCCCCACCTGCAGGAGAAAAGCTTCACAAGTGGTGAAGCAGGGTTGCAGGTGTCTTTTCCCTCTCTATCTCCCCCTCCTCTCTCAATTTCTCTGTCTCTATCCTATAACAAATAAGTAAATTTTTAACAAATCAGTTAATTCTTTGATCTCTTCTTTTTTTTAATATTTATTTTTTATTTATTCTCTTTTGTTGCCCTTGTTGTTTTTTATTGTTGTAGTTATTATTGTTGTTGTCGTTGTTGGATAGGACAGAGAGAAATGGAGAGAGGAGGGAAGACAGAGAGGAGGAGAGAAAGACAGACACCTGCAGACCTGCTTCACCGCCTGTGAAGCGACTCCCCTGCAGGTGGGGAGCCGGGGTTCGAACTGGGATCCTTATGCCGGTCCTTGTGCTTTGCGCCACCTGTGCTTAACCCACTGCGCTACAGCCCAACTCCCTCTTTGATCTCTTCTTAAGTGTCTTGAAAATTTAAATGTTAGACCCCAATTAAATTCACACACTCATCTACAGGAAGAAGGAATAATCTTGCTCCTGGAGTATGTGACTTCATTCAGCAAATCTATCATGGGAGTGAATCAACTTCAAGGAAATAAACTGAATATTACAAGAACATTAACACAGCTTGACAATTACTGAAGAAGTTGTATGGGGTTCGTGAGGTGGCTCAGGACCAGAGGGTGTGTCTCCCCTGCATAGGGCCCTGGGTTCAATCCCCAAACAGCACTAAAGACAAAGAAGGGTGGAGTTCCGTGGATGGGGGAACAGTGCATTAACGTCTCTTTCCTTGTCTCTGAAGAGAGCTGGACGGGTGTAGGCAGCAGTTGAGTGCTATTGGACATACACAAGGTGCAACTCCCCCCCCAATAACACATTTAAAAAGAAAAGAAGAAAAAAGACAACAGCTCAACACATACTAAACACAACTGATTAAGCATCATCTTTTCTGTCCAACGCTTGACGTCTCGTCACCCAATCTGGTCCCCTACGCCTACACTGAACTTCTCTGTTCCAGACTCTTGGAAACAGAGTTGGCAGTCAGCTGAGGTAAAGAACAAACACCTCATCACAGACCCCTGCAAGCGTCAACCCGGCTTTGACCTAGCACGTTATGATTGGACCCTCCTCAATCGCTATCAAACAGGCCATGGCCGGTGCGCCGCTATGTTCCATCGCTGGGGAGCCAGAGACGACCCGAACTGCCCCTGCGGCTACAGACAGACTATGACCCACATAGTCAACGACTGCCACCTCTCCAGATTCAAAGGAGGTCTCGAAACTTTACATCAGGCTCAACCTGACGCTGTTGACTGGCTACGGAAGAAGGGCAAATGCTAGAAGAAGAACTGATGTGTTCAACATGGTCAGCCCATAAAAGTCACCTCAAAATTATTAAAATTTCATTTTTATTGGATTAATATAAAAAGTCATCTCCACTATGGGAACCAAATCAGTAAACTTTACTCTTCACTTTAAGAGTAAAGCTGCAAACTCCAGCACCCTGTATAGTAACTGACTGTCATTCACTCCATCACGATGAATATCCACTAAAACCTCCCTTTCTGTCCAGCAGGGGAGGTGGCTCCAGAGGTAGGGCACACAGTTTCGCAAGCGCGGCCCTGGGTTCAATTGCCATTATCACCAGACCATTCTCACTCATTCTCTCTTTCACTCCTCCTCTCATAAAATTGATGTCTTAAAAACATTGCTTTTCCTAATACATATTTAAGGACTGTGCTTATTTGTTTTAATGTGAGAGAATCAGAAAACAGGAAAGAAAAAAAGCAAAGTGAGAGCAAGAGCAAATGAGAATGGCCAGAGCACTGCTCAGCTCTGCCTTCCGGTGGTGCTAGGAAGCGAACCTAGGGCTTTAAAGCTTCAGGCATGAAAGTCTTGTCCATAACCATGATGTTATCTCCTAGCCTTTTAGGATATGTGAAAAAAAAGGGGGGAGGAGGAACCCTGCTTTCCGTAATTCAAATTCTATCTATCTTAGGGAGGCTTTAATCAATCTAGACACCTTCCCAGACTCACCCTTCAATTACAGAGTTGAAAGATATCTTGAACCACTCTCACATGTTCTTTGCAATCATAAACCATATAACTCAAGTTGCAGCTGTCCTGCCTGAGAATCTCAGCAATGCAGATTACTTGCTCAGGAACTTGAGCACATTACTTACCCTCTGTTTCATCATTTAAAAACTGATTACAATAGTACAATCTCTCCCTCTGTATCTTTCCCTTAAATTACCTCCTACAGGGTTGTTAAAGAGTAGAATAATGTAGGGATAGTATAGGAGTGAAGTTAATTCTCCTCAATAAAATTACATATGTGAAGAATTTTAAGGGGGGCCAGGTGGTGGAGCACCTGGTTGAGCACATGTTATAGTGCACATGGACTCAGGCTCAAGCCCCCAGTCCACACCTACAGGAGCAAAGTTTTGTGAGTGGTGAAGCAGAGCTGCAGGCGTCTCTCTGTCTCTCTCCCTATCACCCCCTTCCCTCTCAATTTCTGGCTGTCTCTATCCAATAAAGATAATTTTTTAAAAATTAAAGAATTTCAAGGGAAACTTGAAAACTTACAGAATTATTTTTCTTTAATCTAACTCATACCTGGCTTAGTGACTGCAAAAACTACTGTGCTTTTCCTACAATGCTAATTATCTGACAATCTGCAAGGAAAGGTCAAGAAACTGCACAGACCTCTTCCCCTATATTACAACCACGAATCAACTAGAAAGCTAGACTTGGGCTCAGACTTAAATACTGATAAAAAATGATCTCAAGACCAGGGAAATAGTTCAGTCTTTATGCAAAAGACTGATTTCTGAAGCTCCAAGGTTGCAGGGTTAGCCAGAGCTAAGAGTAAATAAATATATATTCTTTAGCTTCCGTATGTGTAGCTCAAAAGGACACAAAACCTCCAGAGGTGGTATCACAAAACTGACTGAGGCTAAGGTGAAAATGCCAAAGATATTCAACTGAACTAGCATTTTCAGTACGATTAACTAGATTTTGGTTGATATTCTGACTAAAAATTTCATGGGGTTGGGGGCCGGGCAGTAGCGCAGCAGATTAAGTGCACATGGCACAAAGCCCAAGCCCCTGGCTCCCCACCTTGGGGGGGGGGGGGTCTCTTCACAGGCCGTGAAGCAAATCTTCAAGTATCCATCTTCCTCTCCCCCTCTCTGTCTTCCCCCTCCTCTCTCCATTTCTCTCTGTCCTATACAACAACAGCAATGGCAACAGTAACAACAAGGGCAACAAAATGGGGAAAATGGCCGCCAGGAGCAGTGGATTTATAGTGCAGGCACCGAGCCCCAGTGATAACCCCAGAGGGGGGGGGGGGGAATTTCATGGGCTCGAAACTGGGACCTCAGAGCCACAGACATGAGTTCTGCTTTGCATAACCATTATGCTATCTCCCCTGCCCAGGTTTCAAAGGTTTTGAATGTCCCTCCCTATTCCTACTTTCCCCCATTAGTCCTGGTATCTGAAGTCTACTTTCCCAGAGAAAGCACTGCGGCAGCAATACCTGTACCTCTGATTATGAGAAAATTGACAATTAAATTGGGTTAAATACGCATCAGAAAAAGCCTGGAGCAGTCAGCTATTATCTAGAACAATGAATTAATTTTAACTCAAAAGCACATCATTATCCATTTCATTTCTCACTACTGGGAGAGCCACAGATCATCTCAGATCGCTGAAAATAAAATAAAAACTTACCCATCTCTACCCCCACCCCCACCTCGCCAAAGGAAAAAGAAAAAGAGACCAATGGTTTGTTTCTGGAAAAGATAATGCTAACATCCATTTAAAAGGTTTTTTTTTTTTTTTTTTTTGGAGGAAGGAGAATTATAGTACAATCAGAATAGTTACTTTTGTTTGGCTGGTTGGTTTGTCTGTTTGTCACCAGTTATCACTGGGACTCAAGGCCTGTGTGACTACATGGTTCCTGGCAGTCATTAGATCTTCATAAACAGAGACTGAGAGAAATAGGGAGAGACACCTGCAGCCACAGCTTCACAGCTCATAAAGCTTCCCCAAGCAGGTAGGGACTGGGGGCTTGAATGTGGGTCTCAGACATGGTAACGTGCACTGTACTGAGTAAGCTACCACCCAGGCCCAATAGAAGCATTTTTAATTAAACAAAACTAAGAAGCTAAGAATTTTAAAAAATGGAAAGATATTCCATATTCATGAACTAGAAAATACAGTCCTAGCCCCCCTCCCAAGTTATCAAGTCTCCCCATCAAAAGCCTAGATTGATCTTTGTATGGAAACTGATCCAAAAAAAACATGTAACTCATATGGAAATGCAAAAGGCCTAAAACAATCTTATGACATTTTAAGGTAAAGTGTATCTAAATAAAGATGTTTAAAAATGAGAAGCTTTAAAAACTATCATGGCTGCTAAATGAATTGAAAAATAAGAGCGGGGGTCGGGCTGTAGCTTAGCAAGTTAAGCACACATGGCACCAGTGTAAGGATCCTGATTCCAGCCCCCGGCTCCCCACCTGCAGGGGAGTCGCTTCACAAGAGTGTAAAGCAGGTCTGCAGGTGTCTTTCTCTCCCCCTCTGTCTTCCCCTCTTTTCTCCATTTCTCTCTGTCCTATCTAGCAACAACATCAATAACAACAATAATAACCACAACAATGACAAAAACAAGGGCAACCAAAAAAAAAAAAAAAGGGAAAACAATAAATAAAATATTTTAAAAAATAAAAATACGATCTACATAACATAGTCCACTCAATAAATAAGTCTAGAAATGGCTACTCACAAAGAAATAGTTAAGGAATAAGATGATTGTAACTTTCTAAAATTACAAATGCAACAGTAGTTGGAAATGGCAACTAGTGTGACACACGTTATTTTAAGTGCAAGTGTTTTTACAAGCATTTGTCTATGTAATCTTCATTATATAGCCTGACGTATTGCACAGATGGGTTAAAGGTACAAAGGGCAAAAAAAAAAAAAATCCTTGTTCAAGGCAAGGGGAAAAGCCCAGCTATGCAGTGCAGGACTTCCATGCCACAGGCTCTAAGTTCATTCCCTGGCACTGCATATGCCAGAGCTGACTGCTGCTCCGGTGTGCATCTTAAAGGGGCAGGTAGTGGCACACTCAGTAGAACACACACATTACCATGCTTGAGGACTGAGCTTCAAGTCCCGGGTGCCCACTATAGGGGAGAAGCTTCACAAGCAGTGCAGCAGTGCTGCAGGTGCCTCTCCTCTCTGTATCTTTGTCTCACCATCCAGCCAAAGCAAATCTTTTTTAAATAATTTTTTTTTTAAGTTTTAGTTAAGGGAGTCGGGCGGTATCACAGAGGGTTAAGCGCAGGTGGTGCAAAGCACAAGGACCCAGATAAGGATCCTGGTTCGAGCCCCCAGCTCCCCATCTGCAGGGGAGTTGCTTTACAGTTGTTTTACAGGTCAGCAGGTGCCTAATCTTTCTCTCCCCCTCTTACTTCCCCTCCATTTTCCCCTCCTCTCTCCATTTCTCTCTGTCCTATCCAACAACAACAGCTATAGCAACCACAGGGGCAACAGAAATGGGGAAAACTAGCCTCCGGGAGCAGTGGATCCATAGTGCAGGTACGCAGCCCCAGCAATAACCCTGGAGGCAAAAAAAAAAAAAAAAAGTTTTAGTTGCTCAGGATCACTAAACAGTAGTGGGATCATGAACGGTGGTGATGTTTTCTCTAGGCAAACACTTTACCATTACATCACATATTTAAAAAAAAAAAAGCTGACATCTTTGGTTACCTATCCAGTGTCCACTCATTTTCAATTTTTTATCATTTCCCATACACTCCAGAGAAAATTTCTTCAGGAACAGTTGGCTCTGGATTGCTTACGCCGGTCAGCACACTTCAATGGCCACCGGCACTGGTTCAGTGGTTCAATCAGGACTACCTCAACTGTCAGCTTTCTCTCCTGAGAGATGTGAGCAAGAACCACCAGTGGCAGCCATCCCACAGCAATGAGAGACATGGCAAGAGACTGAAGCTGGCATCATGGAAATGTAAAGAAACTGGTTAAAATACTGTATGATACTATCTGGCCCTACATCAAACAAATGAGTCTGTATGTTACTGTATTTCAACCACTTCAAATTTTCTATTACTTATATGCTATAGTATAAAGTAAAAGTTGATATTTAAGGAAGAACCCTTTGTAAGCATGTTTCTAGAATGGATTTATTTATTTTTGCCTCCAGGATTATCACTGGAGCTCGGTACTCTGCTCACAGTGTCCATTTATTTTTTTTCCCCTATTTTACTCAATAGGACAAAGAAATTGAGAGGGGAGGAGATGAGGCGATAAGAGTTGGAGAGAGAAAGATAGACACCTGCAGACCTGTTTCACCACTTGTGAAGAGTCCCCACTGCAAGTGGAGACTGGGGGGCTCAAACCCAGCTCCTTGCATATAGTACCATGTGTGCTTAACCAGGTATACCACTGCCCAGCCCCGGATTTTTTTTCACTATTGTTGAGGTTACATTGGCTTACCAGACTATTTATGTCTTAGGAGTACAATCTCATACTTCAAATATCTACTATCACATGATATCTAGGCACCAAAGTACCAGTAATCTCCACCACAGGCCACTGTAGAAATTATTACTTTTAAATTATGATGGCCAGAATTAAAGGGGAAGTAATTCTAGATACACATATCAGAATAAAAGTATGTTAACTCTAATTAAGATTCACATAAAATCTTGAAATGTAAAACATAGTAAAAATTTGAGAAGTAACAACCTACAACTTTATGTGGCCCACACAATACTGTTTAATATTTCCATATGACTTTTTTAAATTTTTTTAAATATTTATTTATTCCCTTTTGTTGCCCTTGTTTTATGGTTGTAGTTATTGTTATTGTTGTTGTTGGATAGGACAGAGAGAAATGGAGAGAGGAGGGGAAGACAGAGGGGGAAATATAGACACCTGCAGACCTGCTTCACTGCTTATGAAGTGGCGCCCCTGCAGGTGGAGAGCTGGGGGCTTGAACCGGGATGCTTACGCTGGTCCTTGTGCTTTGTGCCACCTGCGCTTAACCCACTGCGCTACAGCCCGACTCCCTCCATATGACATTTTTTAAATGTCATTTTTGTGACTGGGAAGGTATTGCACAGGACTTGCACATGTGCAGCCCTAAGTTCAACTCCCAGTACCGGGTCTGGCGAAACAGCTCATCTGGATGGTGTGCTGCTTTGCCGTTCCCACAACCCAGGCTCAAGTCCAGCCCCCACTACATTAAAGAAGTTTCGGTATGGTGGTGTCTCTCTCTCTTTCTCTCTCTCTCTCTTTCTTCCCCCCATCTCTCTCTCTCCCACCTCCCTCCACCTCTGCCTATGTCTGAAAGAAAAATCCGCAGTACCTCATATGCCAGGTGATATTTGGTTCTCTCCTTCTCTAAATAATGAATAAATATTTTAAGGTTATTTTTTAATTTGTTTATTTTTTGAGAGACACCAGGTGCTGCTATAGGATATACAACGCTAGGAATCAAACACAGGGTCTCACGTGGGGGCATTTTGCGACCAGTAGCCTCCCTGGCCCCTTAAAAACATTTTTTAATCTACTTTCCTCAGCTGCACAGTTAATGTAGCATATAAACAAACTGGTTTCAGTGGTGCACACCTGTAACAATAAGGTCCAGCTACACTACACCAGCGAAGCTGAGAAGCTGGCTCTGTAAAGAAACACCTCTGGAGTTACACGGCTGTACTACTTCCTATCTGGACAACTCTAAGAGAGGGCAGATTTCATGTTAGCAACACAGTTTCTTTTCTATGTGCAGCAGAGCCTTACACAGGCGCAACATCACCACTCCTAAACCAACTTTTTCATTCTTTTTAAGTAGAGAAGAGAAAGAAACACTCAGAGACAGAGGGAGAGACCACAGCATGGCGTCGCCATTCACCAAGCATCCCAAAGTACTGAGATGCTCCAACATGGTGCCAGGGCTAGAAGCCAGGGCTTTGCAAATGGTGAAACATGTAGCCTACAAGTGAGTGAGCTCCTGGCCTCTGGAGGATCCTTAATTACAAAATGCAAGCAGGGCCAAGAAACGGAGCAGTGATACTGTGTCTGTCCTCTATCTCTTTGCCTCTCTGCCTCTCAGCCTCTATCAAAACAAAGAAGAAAAAAAACAAGAGTCCACGGGCCAGGAGGGATGGAAAGCACCAATGAGAACCCAGGCAGAAAAAAAATAATAAATAAACGCAAGGAATTCATGTTTGAGTATCTGCATTCACACGTGGCAATCTAAAGAACAGGAGTGCCAACCCTGCTGCCAAAAGAATGTTGTGTTTCATACATAAACAACTGATAGTGAACTAGATAACTCCCACAGAACATTCAAGACACATGAGGTTTGGAAAGAATTTAAAAAAAAAAAAAAAGGAATATTTTCAAGTCTCTATACGTTGAGGTAAAGAAATGTATTGGTTTACTATTCATTTATCTTGATGAGACTTGAACTTTCAAACCTTCTCACAAGATCCTCATGCTGGAAATCACTGCAGTGAAATGACATATACCACATCACAATGTACCAATCTACTTGGAGGCATTCTCAAATGTTTTCATGATATGCAGTTTTTTAATGTGTATTTGTGTGCCTGTCAGTATTTATAAATAAGCTCTCAACTCAAGAACTTGGTAAAGAAACATCATACTCAAAGTTTTCATAATCCAAAAGAAAATGAACTTTTTTAAGATTCACAAAAGATAAAGAATTTTATGGGTAGGGGGTAGACAGCATAGTGGTTATGCAAAGAGACTCTCATGCCTGAGACTCCAAAGTCCCAGCATCACCATAAGCCAGAGCTAAGCAGTGCTCTGGCTAAAAATAAATAAATAAATAAATAGATAAATAAAATTTTAAAAAGAACAACAACAACAGAAAGGGAAACTCAAAGCAAGATTTGAGTTTGGATCAGGGCACCAAAGTAAAAATCTCTGGGAGGAGGGTGAGAGTTGATGTTCAGTTTCACTTGGTGGGTGGAGATTCCAACACAGTCCTTTGGTGGTGGGAATGGTGTCGACGTACATTCCTATTAACTTGTAGTCTCAAAAAAGAAGCAAAGGAGAATTTCACATCAAAGAGCAAGAGAGAAGCACGAACATCATTCCAGCACATGTCGCAGGAGGGATCAAACCCAGAGTCTCAGACATGTAAGTCCCAGGCTTTAGCAGTTAAAGTATAGTCCCAGCAGCAACCAAGTGAATCTAATTACTTAATCATTCTAGAACTTGTATGTTCCAGATAAATCTACAAGTAAATAGACTATTAATAAAGGTCTAGGTCAAGGAAATAATTAACTGCCTTGGAATAAAGCGAGGCAAATGGAAAGGTACTAAATGTCATTACAATTCCTCATTCATATGTGTTCCCATGTGCTACCAACCCAGGCTGAGTAATGGAAGAGGGAAAGTGTTGTAAAGTCAATTGTAGTTTTTGTTTTGTATTATCTCTATTGGACAGAGACTGCCAGAAATCTAGATGGGAGGGGTGATAGGGAGAGAGACAGAGAGACACCTGCAGCACTGCTTCACCAACTTGCAAAGCTCTGAATATATGTTCCTTCAATCTAAGCACTCAATTATTTTTTAAAAAAAGAAAAGCTAAAATTGGGGCTGGATGGTAGCACACGTTACAATTTGAAGGACCTGGGTTTGAGGCCCCAGCCCCACCTGCAGGGAGAAAACTTTGTGAGTTGGTGAAGCAGTATTGCCTTCTATCCCCCCCCTCCCCTCTCAATTTCTGACTGTCTTTATCCAATAAATAAAGATTTAAAAATATTTTTAAAATAGTAAAATAAAAATTGCCATTTCTAAAAATGAAACCAAAAAGTTTTGTATGCTCTCCCTGTAAAACATTCACAGCGCAGAGAAGTATAACCAGCAATTTCCAATAACCAAATGATTTACTTCAAAGCATAAATTTACACAACTGACCGTAATACATATATGTGCTGTAACATTCTTTTCAACTGTCATTCAATTTTCAATCTAACTGTAAACACATTACAAAACTTTACTAGTTTTATCTAAAAACAAAGCTAGTCAAAATTACGAAGCAGCTTTGCAACACTTTCATCAACCCTATGAACAAGCATTTGTGTTCAAAACTTATTTCGTAATCTGGTGAGTAAGAAAGACTGCTATATACAATTTTCAAGTCAATTTAAAGGTCACAGAACTTTAGATGTTAATGATGCCAATATTTTGCTGCTGTTGTTTGTTTAGACATACATACACCCCTGGAGGGAAGCTTTTATATAGAATAAAACTACTCCATACCGCCCCAAAGTACATCCAAGGCAACAATAATTTGAAAGCTACTCACTTCCACAAAACCTGGAGCACAAAAGTTTACATAATTCCCTTCAGAGTGTAAAATGCATTTCATTTAGGTCAGTAGAATTTTGTGCGTCTATCCTTTGGAAAAGCCATCACCTTGCAAAGCACATGGCTCCAGCTTCCACAACCGGTGCCTAGTCCCACGGAGAAGCATATATGCTCATAAAAAATATCCACTTACCAGGTTAAAGACCGTTTCGACTATATCCCTATTGGATACTTCTCCAACTTCAACCAGCCCGGTTAGCACTGCAAATTTCATCCGGATGCCCCTGATGGGGAGTCCAGGTTTCAGGGACAATGCACAGCCTTCAGCTGGGGATTCTTCTCCTTTCCCTTTTCCTCCCCCTCCCCCGTCATCACCTGTTGGTGATGGGGAAGGGACATTCCCGTCTTCGCTAGCCATGGCTAGTCCACACAGAGGACAACTCTGGAGTCACACTGGGGTCGCGGTGGCTGCACTAACCAAGAGCACCGCACACACGCCAAAAAGAAAAGAAACAAAACCGACAAGGGTCACTCTTGCAAGTTGTGGAGTAACCCCAAAAGCAGTTGAGGTGGAAAGTCCTTGACGTCGCCCTCCTCCTCTTGGAGAATATTTGTCCAATCTCTCTCCCCGAGGCTGACAACAACGCCAAACCCTATTGGAAGATTAGATATATGTTAAATAGGCTAGGTTCTGTTTGAGGGGCTTTTTTTCTTCTTCTTCTGGCTGGGAGCGAAGGAGGAATAGTTCCTGTCTGTCCGCTAAGTTACTTGACCGCCCCCCGCCCCTGCCCCGCGCCGGGCTCCGGGAAGCGGGGTTCAGGGAGAAGGCGGCTCCCGAGGCCCCGGCAGGTTCACTCCTCCCCCACTCTCGCAGGTTCCCAGTGCAGGCCACCTCTGCCCGCAGGTGCACACCGAGGACGAGGCGCTGGCAACCGAGGGGGGGCCAAGGGAGCCCCCCACCCCAGGCTACCGAGAGGTGGAAAGTTCCTCCTCACCCCGATTCTCCGAGCCCGTCCTCGTCCCCCGGCAAAGAGCCGCGCGACGCCGGTGGCGGCGGAGATCTAGGACAGGAAAAGGCGGGGGCAGGGGGCGGTGATCGGGCTCCTCGCTCGGCCCAGGGGGAGGAGTGGAGCACCTCTCGGGCACCTGAGCTCCGACGGGGGCGCGGAAGGGCGGTGTGAGTTGGGGGTGGGGGTGCCCGGAGGCCGCGGCAAGGGCGGCGGCGGAGGCACCGAGCTTGGTGCACCTGGTCGCAGCCTCCAAGTTTCCCTAGTCCGCTCCCCGGGAGCCCGCGGCTGCACGGAACTCCGAGGCTTCCTGGCCCGCCCACCCCTGCGCACTGCAAAAGTAACCGCTGCCGGCGCTGCGGAGGCTGCGGCCCAGGAGGCTGCCGGGGCTGGGGGTGTGACTGGCACGGCTCGCCCGGCCACGGCTCGCGCTGCTGCCCCTGTGCCCACCGGAGCCGCTCCCCGCCGCCATGACAGCGCCGAGGGCGGCGTGCGCGTGCGCGAACACGGGCACGCGGGGCGGGGGAGGCCGCGGCGCGGCGGGCAGGGGACGCGCGGGCGGGAGCGAAAGAGGGCCACGCACCTGCCGCTCAGGTAGCACCAGGTGTTCCCGGGCTGGAGCGCAGGAGCCTTGCGGGCCCGCCGCGCCTCGCCTCACCTCCCCTCCCGCACCTGGGAAGGGGCTGGGGCGATGATTCTGACGCTCCGGCTGTTAGTTACCCGAGGCTTGGCCGGCGGAGGGAGCCCGCCCCGCGTTGCCAAGGTGTCGTCTTGGACTTGGAGGCGGAGGACACCTGAGGCGGCTGCGAGCCGAGAGGCGGCAGCGCGGGAGCCAACGAGGCTGCTCCCCGGGTCTCTGGGGAGCAGAGTCCCCACCCACCCTGGACTGCTTTCAGCTGCTGCTGGAGGAGCCGGGGACGAGCGCCCCGCTGGGACGACCGCACAGCTGCCGCCACTCGCCACTCGGAGGGCCGGGACCCTGCCCTCGAGAGCCCGGGACGATTCCCGGCTTTGCAGCTGCGGCTCAGCCGTGCTCTCCACATTCTGAGGACGGGGGGATTCCGGGGACAGCTGCTCCCACCTCGCCCCCAGCCTGGAGGCGGGGTTACTTCGGAATCCCGGTCTCTGAAGGGTGTTTTTCCTCTCGTGATTTTCCAATGTGAAAGTCAGGTTCGCCTTATTCTCAGATGAGTTTCAAAGATAAATTGCATTAGGATGAAAACCAGCCCAGGTCAACCTAATGTGTCCTTCCTCTCCACCCCCACTATTAACACAGCATTCTTCCTGATGCTTGAGTGAAAAACATGAGTGGCTTTTCACTTTGATGGGGCTGTTTGAGGTCAATAGGCCTGAAAAAGAAAAGAATTGTTTGAAATACTCCTAGTTCACTAAAATGAAAATGAAGCAAAAAGAGACGGCATCACATAAAAAAGTTAGGAAGTACCATGAAGGAAACAAACAAACAAAAAAATTAATTGGTTTGAGAGACAATTTCCTAGATGAAAAGGTGATCTGTAATGGGCTTGAAAAGTAGACTGAATTTAAAACACCACGTGGAAATTTGGGAGTAGGAAGAAAAGTACAGGAGTGTCTTCTTTGAAAAGGTGTTCTATCCACTTAAAATGCTAAAAATGAATTCAGCTGCACCAAATCTCGTGCAGTTGCAAAGATCTGCTTTTCTATACCTGGCTTGAGTGTGCCAAAAATGAGGCACACGTTTTTCTCATGATATGAATTGGTATTTCATGCGTTGCCAGGCTATGAGGCAAGAGACAGCTTTCGCTTGGCATTTGAAGTATCTGGAGTTAAAAAGTACTAGTGAGGTTGGGAGAGCTTTAAACAATGAGAGGCTTCTCGTCCATTTTGCCTTCCTGACTGGGGCTTGAGTGTTGATATATGTGGCTTCTAAATGCTACGAAGATATTTGTTTAAAAAATATTGCCCTCGGGGGTCGGACAGTGACGCCGAGTTAAGCAAACATTGTGGGACCAGCGCAAGACTGGTTCGAGCCCCTGGCTCTTCATCTGCAGGGGGGTCACTTCGCAAGTGGTGAAGTAGGGGTCTGCAGGTGTCTTTTTCTCTCCCCCTCTCTGTCGTCTCTCAATTTCCCTCTATCCTACCCAACAACAACAGCAACAAAAAAGGGGGGGGGAGGAGAATGGCCGCCAGGAGCAGTGGATTCATGATACAGGCACCTAGTCCCAACAATAACCCTGGAGGCAAATATATATATATATATATATATATATATATATATATACATATATATATATATATATATATATATATAGTCCCTCTATCAAGGAGGAACAATTGATGATAGTGAAAATATTCTAAACTTAGGAGCATAATCAGTCTAAATAATCTAGGGCTGAGGTTTATATCTATCACAGATTTGCCAATTCATTGTTTTCTTGGGTTTTTTTTTTTTTTATTATCTTTATTTGCTTATTGGATAGAGACAGCCATAAATTGAGAGGAGGGGAGATAGAGAGGGGAAGAGACAGAGAGACATCTGCAGTACTGCTTCACCACTCATAAAGCTTTCCCCATGCAGGTGATGACTAGGGGCTTGAACCCAGGTCCATGGTAACGTGAGCTCAACCAGGTGCACCACCACCCAGCCCCCCAACTCAGTGTTAAACACTATGCAACTGAAATAAAAAGGAACACAACAATACAATAGTTTCCTCAAAACTGTCAGGTATCTTCACATTTTTTAGCATTATTAAGCCTCCTGCTTTACTTTGTCCTTTGCTATAAGTAAACAGTTGGCAAAATTGGAGGTTCTTTGCATAGAAAGCATAGGAAGAGACCTCATTTCCAGTCAATCCACGGTTAAACTGTTCCCCAGCTCCCCACCTGCAGGGGAGTCAATTCACAAGCGGTGAAGCAGGTCTTGCAGGTGTCTTATCTTTCTTTCCCCCTCTCTGTCTTCCTCTCCTCTCTCCATTTTTCTCTGTCCTATCCAACAACAATAATAACTACAACAATAAAACAACAAGGGCAACAGAAGAGAATAAATATGTTTTTAAAAAATAAATTTGAAAAATACAACAGCTATGGATTATTGTTCAGGGATAAACAATAAAAACCATGGCCGTGCTTCTGGTAAAACATCAATATCTCTCCATCAACTATTAAGCTCCTTTATGATATAAAACTTTGAACATTATCCATACTCAGTTTGGACTGAGTTAAAACTCTTAAGTAGATACTGACCTGAAATGCCTTGCTTGAATCTACAAAACTCATACCCATTAGAGGAAGATACTAATATGAATGACAATTTTAATAACCACAAGTTTTACCACTTATCAAAAACTGTCTATATCATCCAAAAGAGAGAAGGACTGATACAGAATAATCTCAGTCAAAGGTGGGACTTAAGAGAAAAGGACAAGCAGAATCAATTACAGAAGCCAGACCTTCCACCTTCTGCACCCAATAAAGAATTATGGTCAAGGGGCCAGGTGGCACACCTGGTTAAGTGCATGTTACAATGCACAAGGGCTCAGGTCAAGCCCCTGGTCCCTACCTGCAAGGGGAGAGCTTTGCAAGTAGTGAAGCAGTGTTCCAGGTGTCTCTCTGTTTCCCTCTCTGTCACCCTTTCCCTCTCTATTTCTGGCTGTCTCTATCAAATAAATAAATTGTCAATAAAAAATTAAAAGAGGGGTGGGGTATATAACATAATGGTTATGCAAACAAACTCTCATGCCTGAGGCTCCAAAGCCCTAGGTTCAATCCCCATACCACCAAAAAGCCACAGTTGATCAGTGCTCTGTTTAAAAAAAAAATAAAAATGAAAGAGAATTTTGATCCATACTCCCGAAAGGGATAAGAAATAGGGAAACCCCAGTCCTGGAACCTCTAGAGTGGGGCTCAATTTCCTGCATGCTTCTCTCAATTCATACCAAATGATATCGCATCTGCTGACCCCAACCTAATCAACAAAACAAGTACCACCTCGGTATGCTTCACTTCAGACTGTGTCCAGAGAGGTCAGGCATGGAATGTCAGCCCTTCAGCCTCATTACTTGGGTGAGACCTTTCATTTCATAGGGTTCTCTAACACCATTCCAGGAGGTTCACTTCCTAACAAAGTCCCAAAACCTAGATATAGACCAGGTCCCATGAGATAGAGTATATGTTCACATATATCCATAAAGGCAAGATATATACTTGAAAGCAAAAGTACACAATAGTCTGCAGTGAGTCAATATGAAGTTCATGAAATAGTGTCTACTTGGACTTAGATACCCTCCTCACCTATTTCCTATTATACTTCCCTCACTCACTCCTAAGTTATCCTGATCAAAGTAAGGACTGAAAAAGCTGAATAAAGGCAAGAGACTGGCATACTTTAATGATGACTTTTTAGTCACTATCAGGCCACCCCATTAGCTGGGGCCCTATTTGGGGAGCCCTGAGATCCCCAAACAAATATGATGGGCCTAGACCTCAAATAAATCTTTCTCTCCATTGTTATCAATCATCTCAGGAACAAGGACACAGAACCATTTGTGTTCCTACTCATGATCACAGAATGTGCACTCAGATCTACAGGGATGAAGAGGTTACATGGGCTCCTAAGCTGAATATGAGCCCCAGATCACATCAAATCAATGGGGTTTACAGTCAACAATATTTATACCCCTTTCCCATATTGGGAAGCTACTCTCTTCCCTGATCCAGCTTTCTGGTCCCTTTCCCAGCCAGGACATCATCTCCCCAGCCAATAATTTGGATCAGATTTCAGGCTCAGGTGAAAGAAAAAAATAATAATAAACTAGTACAGCCACAGGCCCTTTGGAATATAACTAAATAGACCTACTAGCTATCTACAAAATGGAGTAACCCCCACCCCAACTCTTCATCTGCACTATTCCAGTCTTTAGGTTCATGACTAGTCAACAACTTATTTGGCTTTATATGTTAACTCTCTTTTCAGCCACCAGGTTCCAGATGCTACCATGATGCCAACTGGACTTCCCTGGACAGACAATCCCACCAATGTGGAGCTCTGACTCCCCAGAACCCTGCCCCACTGGGGAAAGAGAGTGACAGGCTAGGAGTATGGATCAACCTGTCAACACGTATGTTCAGCAGGGAAGCAATTACAGAAGCCAGACCTTCTACCTTCTGTATCCCATAATGACCTTGGATCCATACCCCCAGAGGCCTGAAAAAATAGGAAAGCTATCAAGGGAGGGGATAGGATACGGAGTTCTGGTGGTGGGAATTGTGTGGAGTTGTACGCCTCCTATAGTTTTGTCAGTGTTTCCTTTTTTTTTTTTTTTTTTTTTTTTTCCTCCAGGGTTATTGCTGGGGCTCAGTACCTGCACCATGAATGCACTGCTCCTGGAAGCCATTTTTTTCCCTTTTGTTACCCTTGCTGCTGTAGTCTTGTTGTGGTTATTATTGTTGTTGATGATGTCTCTCGTTGTTGGATAGGACAGAGAGAAATGGAGAGAGGAGGGGCAGACAGAGAGGGGGAGAGGAAGATAGACACCTGCAGACCTGCTTCACCGCCTGTGAAGCGACTGCCCTGCAGGTGGGGAGCCGGGGACTCGAACCGGGATCTCTACGCCAGTCCTTGCACTTTGTACCACGTGCACTTAACCCGCTGAGCTACCACCCCCACACACAGTGTTTCCTTTTTAGAAATAAAAAAAAAAAAATGTGAAACCTCCAAAGAAAAAGAAATAGGGAAACTTCCAATGGAGGGGATGGACATAGAGTCTAGTGGTGGGAACTGTCTGGACTTGCACCCCGGTTATCTTACAATCTTTTTTAAATAACTAATAAAAAAATGTAAAGCCCCACCTGCAGGAGTCGCTTCACAGGCGGTGAAGCAGGTCTGCAGGTGTCTTATCTTTCTCTTCCCCTCTCTGTCTTCCCCTCCTCTCTCCATTTCTCTCTGTCCTATCCAACAACATCAACAACAATAACTACTATAACAATAAAAACAAGGGCAACAAAAAGGAAATAAATATTTAAAAGAAATTTTAAAGGACAATAAGGGAAAACTTAAGGTGAAACTTGGACTGGTTATGGTGATTGCACCAAAGTAAAGGACTCTGGGGAAGGAGGGAAAGGATGAAGGATGAAAAAGAAAAAGAATACAAACTATTGTACTTACTGCTGAATGTAAAACATTTAATTCCCCCCCCAAAAAAAATAGTACTAAAAAAAAAAAGAAAGAAAAGAAAGGACACACAGAAAATGAAAACACAAAGCAAAGCTTGAACTGGGTGGGGAGCACTGCTACAAAGCAAAGGGCTCTGGGCAGGGAAGGAGTGGAGGGGTACAGAGGGGCTTCAGGGTTTTGATATACCCGTGTGTCAACAACTATAATATAAACCATTAATTCCCCAATAAAAGGAAGAGAAATTGCTTATATCTTTGGTGCTATTATTTTTTTCTAGTCAAAAACTTTTAACATGAGTGGTCTGGGAGGTGACACAGTGGCTAAGGCACTAGACTCTCAAAAACTTTAACATGAACTTTTGGTGAATGATTTTTTAAAATATTTTTTTCCTTTTTTAATATTTACTTATTCCCTTTTGTTGCCCTTGTTGTTTTATTGTTGTAGTTATTATTGTTGTTGTTATTGATGTTGTAATTGTTGGATGGGACAGAGAGAAATGGAGAGAGGAGAGGAAGACAGAGAGGGGGAGAGAAAGATAGACACCTGCAGACGTGCTTCACCGCCTGTGAAGCGACTCCCCTGCAGGTGGGGAGCCTGGGGCTCGAACTGGGATCCTTGTGCTGGTGCTTATGTCTTGCACCACGTGCGCTTAACCCGCTGTGCTACTGCCCGACTCCCTTAGCGAATAATTTTTATAGACTCAATTGCTTTATTCATATCCCTGTACTATATACTCAGCTGCTACACACACACACACACACACACACACACGGAAATGTGTGAGAGATTACCTCCTGTGTATAGCCAGGCTAACATTTTAAATCAACATCTAATGTGTATCTCTGACATCACCATCTTGACAGAATTAAGAACTAAAGTTTTTTCAAACTTTGCTTGCCTTTAGCACATACTGAAATCATAGAGGAAGAAAAATACACAGTGGATTCAGAACAGGACCCCCATGCATAACTTAAAAGAATTCAAGCAAATAGAATGTACTTTCATAGTGAAATCAAGATTACTAATCTGCAGATCTTGATCTGATAGGGTATCAAACAATACCAAAATTATTTAAAGAGGAAATTCAACTCAAACCATTCAGAAAAAAAAATAATAATAAGGAACATGCAGTGTTTTAAGGTTAAAACAGAATATTTCACCTGGATAAGGCAGCTGCTTTCTCATGCAGATGGCCCAGGTTCAAATCCATTCCCCATAACACTGGCAGAAGTGTCTTCAATATTTTGGTATCTTTGCCTCTGTCTTTGTCTTTTTACCTGAAAAATAGCCAACCTGGAACATTGAAACCCTGGAAATAACCTTAAAAAAAAAAAGAATAATAATTCAGTCCCTACTTTTATTTATTTATTTTTAATTTCTTTATTGGGGGACTAATATTTTACATTCAGCAGTAAATACAATAGTTGTACAAGTCCCTACTTTTAGAATCACAATCTAGGATCATTTCAATACAGTATGTTGTCGACCCTATAGAATCTTGAAATAGACTACCAAGAAAAGGTAGTATAATAATCAGAGCTGAGTAATAGGCAAACATGCAAGCCAGAGGGAAAGTCTGAACTACTCGGTGGGTAGAGTGCAGGAATTGCATGCACATGGAACCTTGGTTCAATCCCTGACACTGCATATGCCACAGTTGTGCTTTAGTCTGTCTGTCATCTCTCTCATCTCTAAATTTCTCTATCTCTCACACACAGAGGGAGAGAGAGAGGGAGAGAGAGAGAGAGAGAGAGAGAGAGAGAGAGGAATATCTCAAGGATCCCCGTTCAACCTCCAGCTCCCCACCTGCGGGGGGGGGGGGGGTCACTTCACAAGTGGTGAAGCATGTCTCTAGGTGCCTAGCTTTCTCTCCCCTCTCTGTCTTCCCCTCCTCTCTCTGTTTCTCTCTGTCCTATCCAACAACAACAAAATGGAAAAGAAAAAAAAAGATGGCCGCCAGGAACAGTGGATTCATACTACAGGACCCAGGCCCCAGCGATAACCCTGGAGGGGGGGGAAATAGTATAACGATTGTTTTAAAATGTCACTGTAGGGCCAGAAGTGTATCTCCCCAAGTAAACATATGCCTTCATGTGCATATAATCCAGAGTTGAACCTCAGCACCACAGCTGAGAGATGCTATGGCACCAGGTGAATCTCTAGTGCTGTGGTGTCTCCCTCTCTCTGTTTCTCTATCTGAATGAAGAAATGACTTCAGAACAGTGAAATCCCATATGCACAAGCTGCCAGCAATCCCAACAAAAATATCTTTCTCTCCCTCACTGTCTTCCCCTCCTCTCTCCATTTCTCTCTGTCCTATCCAACAAAGACGACATCAATAATAACAACAATAATAACTAAAACCACAAGGGCAACAAAAAGGAAATAAATAAAGGAAAGAAAGAAAGAAAGAAAGACAGACAGACAGGAAGAAAGAAAAAGAAAGAAAGAAAGAAAGAAAGAAAGAAAGAAAGAAAGAAAGAAAGAAAATCACTGTCTTAAGAAAGAACTAACCAGGTTAAGCACACATATTGCAAAGCACAAGGATAGGCATAAGGATCCCAGTTCGAGCCCCCCAGCTCTCTACCTACACAAGTGGTGAAGCAGGTTTGTGGGTGTCTATCTTTCTCTCTCCCTCTCTGTCTTCCCCCCCCTCTCTGTCTTCCCCTCCTCTCTCCATTTCTCTCTATCCTATCTAACAATGATGATATCAGTAACAACAGCAATAATAACTACAACAACAATAAAAACAAGGACAAAAGGGAAAAAAATATTTGAAAAAAAGAAAAAATATTAATGACCTCCAAATCCAAAAACAGAATGAAAAAGACAAGCTGCAGATTGGGAGAAAATAGATCAGGTAAGGGTTAATATTCAAAATATATAGCATTGTAGAAATCAGTCTAAACAACCTAATTTAAATGTGAGCAGGAAAAAAAAATAAAAATAAGAAATAAAAATGAGCAGAGGGGAGTCGGGCGGTAGCGCAGCGGGTTAAGCGCAGGTGGCGCTAAGCGGAAGGATCCCGGTTCGAGCCCCTGGCTCCCCACCTACAGGGGGAGTCGCTTCCCAGGCGGTGAAGCAGGTCTGCAGGTGTCTGTCTTTCTCTCCCCCCTCTCTGTCTTCCCCCCCTCTCTCCATTTCTCTCTGTCCTATCCAACAACAATGACATCAATAATAACTACAACCACAACAACAACAAAACAAGGACAACAAAAAGAATAAATAAATAAATAAAATTAAAAAAAAAAAAAAAAAATGAGCAGAGGAGTGAGGAAGGTCGCTCAGCAGTTAAAGTGCATGACTTGATGCATGAGGGTCTGTGTTTGATCCACTAATTAGGCTTGATCCACTACTAAGCCACCCCCATGCCTGAACTAGTTATTTTTTATTTTATTTCATAATATAGTGTATATGGAGCAATTATCTTCTAAATAAGAAAGGAAAAATCATTGGCAGTTCTAGGTAAACAAAATAGTTGCTAGTTTTTTCATGTTAAGGACAATACAGAAATATATCAACTTGAGTGCAGTACTGTCTAAAGTAAAATATGGTTAGTAAACAAAACAAAAAAAAACACCAGCAGTAAGGCAAGTGTACTCTACTTTTTTTTAATTCTGTATCCTGACCAGGTGGTAGCACAGTGGATTACGTGCACACAGTACAAAGTGTAAGACCGGCGTATCGAGCTCCAGCTATAACCTTAGAGGCATAAATAAATAAATAAATAAATATCCTGTGTCCTTGGAAAGTCATCAAGCACCACTGAGCCATCTGAAGATGTTGCTCCTATGTGGCCAGGGATCAAACCAAAGAGTCCAAGCATAGCAAGGCATGCACTCTACCACTTGGGAACTAAATGATAGTACTGCAACTTTGATGATCAGTAACAATGGGGAAAAGGAGTTGGAGAAAATTATGTTATGTTTTAGTAAAGTTAGAAAGCCTTTATTCTTCCAAAAAAAAAAAATCCAAATTCTCAAAATGGGAGGCTATTAGTTTAACACTGTGTTCAAGCTTTAGAGAAAAAAAATAAATTTGCTTATGTCATTTTAACCACTGGAGAAAAATCTAGTCTAGAAAGTAACACATAGCAGTGCTGATCTAGTTCTAGTCCATGAGTCATAGTTGTAGAAGCTTAGAAGACAAAAAAAAAAAAGAAAGAAAGAAACCCAAGTATTGAATTGAAGTCCTGGAAAAATGAGGTAAGGCTAACTTATAAAAATAAGTTTGGTAAGCCACCTCCAGACTGAAATACACATTTATTTCAGCCTTTCTGTTTTATTTTTTACAGATGAAAGAAAATTAAGAATAGAATATAATTTTTTTTTTCTAATTTCTCCCTCAAGGATTGTTAGCAAAGTGAGCAGAACAGTTGGGCAGGAAAAAAAAAAAAAAAGAAATGTCATTATTATTATTATTATTATTGAAGTACTGGGCATCATATTCCTTTTTTTTTTTTTAACCCTCAAATACCTTATTGCTAGGAAACCAAAATGAAGTCACTTTTTAGTAGGTATATTAATTCTAAATTGTGATGATTCAGACAAATTAGGTGAAGCTTATCTTTTCAACAGAAAAAATGAAAGGCCAGAGCCACATCTGAGTTTTCAACTCCACATCTAGGGATTAGTACAGCTGATTCTGTGTGAAGAACCAGAACCGGTAGTGACCAGGCAAAAATAAAGCTAAGAGATGCTATAGAATAATATTTACATGCCCTAAGGAAGATGGAGAATTAAATAAAAGGACTGAAGATGTATCCTAAAAACAGAACCAATAAGACTTGCTAATGCATTGAATGTAAAGAGGTGTCAGTGAGAACAAGAGAGAAATAGGAGACGGTGTCTAGAGGTTTTGACTTGAACAATTGGTGAATGTGATACTGATTGAAGTAGAGATGACTGAGTTGGACATGTATAAGAGTTGACAGTGAAATCGACTTAACTCACTATTAACCTGACTTTGGAAGGCATCTCAATTTTTTTCCCTCCAAGGTAGATGGTGATGAAGACACCCAAGGCCATCCAGAGGCTCTTTTTTTTTTTTTTTTTTTTTGATAATTTTTATTTATTTATCTTCCCTTTTGTTGCCCTTGTTGTCTTTTTATTGTTGTTGTAGTTGATGTTGTCGTTGTTGGATAGGACAGAGAGAAATGGAGAGAGGAGGGGAAGACAGAGAGGGAGAGAGAAAGATAGACACCTGCAGACCTGCTTCACTGCCTGTGAAGCGACTCCCCTGCAGGTGGGGAGCCGGGGGCTCGAACCGGGATCCTCATACCGGTCCTTGCACTTAGCGCCACCTGCACTTAACCCGCTATGCTACCACCCGGGTCCCTCCAGAGGCTCTTTGAAGAGGTAAGAAAAGAAGGAAGTAACAAAGGAGATTGACAAAAGGGTGGAAATAGAGAAATAGGGAATCGGGGAAACCAAGAGTGGAAAGCAATTCAAGAAGCAGGAAAATGATTAGGATATGGTTTTGCTTACTCATGCCCCTGGTTAATCTGATACCGGCTAGTGGAAAGTTATGAGACATATCTGCCCTGGTGGTTGCACCTGTGAAAGAGCTTGCATTTGTGGCTCAGCTATTCTCATGTGCTCAGCTCTCCCAACCCTTCTTTCCCCACAGAATTTCCGTTATCTGTCAAAAATTGATGATGGCTCATTTGTTATTCTTCTTACTATATTTATCTCTTCTATTTTAAATAACACTAAAGGCTCTTACATAATTACAGGAGTAATTATGAAAGTCTGGAAAATTTAGGAAAGTTTCAAAATGAAAGAAAAAAAAATACACCCAGCACTGCAATATCCAGAGATTCTATCTCTGACACTTGGTAGATGTATTCACTTCTACTGAATAAATGTGTGATACAGAGTAGAGATCACTTTGACCTGAGTGATGCTAAGGTTCTCCCCCTCCTCCCCCTGTATCTTGTTTTTTTCAAAGTTTTTTTTTTAATATTTATTTTATTTATCCCCTTTTGTTGCCCTTGTTGTTTTATTGTTATAGTTATTATTGTTGTCATCGTTGTTGGATAGGACAGAGAGAAATGGAGAGAGGAGGGGAAAACAGAGGAGGACAGAAAGACAGACACCTGCAGACCTGTTTCACCTCTTGTGAAACAACTCCCCTGCAGGTGGGGAGCTGGGGGCTTGAACTGGGATCCTTACGCCAGTCCTTGCACTTAGTGCCACCTGCACTTAACCCACTGTGCTACAGCCCGACTCCCCCCTCTGTATCTTACTAATAAATAGGTAAATCAGGATCAGGAAGATATAGCGGTTTGTGCACCGAACTTTCATTCTTGAGGTCTCAGAGGTCCCAGATACATTCCCTGGCAAGACTTGAAGCCCAAAAAAAAAAAAAAAAAAAAAGACTTGAAGCCCAAACTGAGCAGCACTGTGGTCTCTCTCCTTCTGTCTGTCTGTCTCTCTCTCTCATTAAAATAAGTATTTCAAAATAAAATTTTTAAAGAATAAAATTATTTTTAAAAAAAGAAAGAAATCATGCTAGACATGACAATAGCCTATTTTTTTTTCATTTGGAAATATATTAACAACATTTTCCATGTCACTAGTTTTTGAATGCTAACTTTGATCACTACATATTAATGCACTGTTGACTAGAGCATAATTCAACCAGTATTCTACTATTTATATTCAACTTATCCCAACACTTCGCTACCATAAATATCATAAAATTATATAATATGATATAATAATAGACTTTGATGCCTAACATAGGGGGCTTAGGTTCTGCTTTCATGTTGTATTTAATAAATATTATTTATTATTATATTAATATATATAGAGATATATATGTTGGGTTAGGGAGGTAGCTCAGTGAGTGGAGCACATGCCTTTCATATGTGAGGCCCTGCACAGAATTCCTGGCACTGTCATGTTGACTGGTACTCAGGTTCCCCACCCCCCATCACAGAAAAAAATTTACGAAGTGGGCCAAGGAGCTAGAACAACAGTTTATGCAACATACTTTCATGCCTGAGGCTCAGAAGGCTCAAGTTCAATCCCTGATAACATAAGCCAGACCTGCAAAGTGCTCCAGTCAGAAGATTTTTTTTTTTAAAGTTCAATTTTCGTTTAAAATTTTACAAATCTATGTTGATAAATATCTGTACTTTTACAAGTTTAGAAAATGATGCGTAGAAGTCTTTTTTTCGGGGAGTTAGGTGGTAGTGCAGCAGGTTAAGCGCAGGTGGTGCAAAGTGCAAGGACCAGCTTAAGAATCCTGGTTCGAGCCCCCCGGCTCCCCACCTGCAGGGGAGTTGCTTCACAAATGGTAAGGCAGGTCTGCAGGTGTCTATCTTTCTCTCCTCTCTGTCTTTCCCTCCTCTCTCCATTTCTCTCTGTACTATCCAACAATAATGATATCAATAACAATAACAATAATAACTACAACAATAAAACAGCAAGGGCAACAAAAGAGAATAAATAAATAAATATTTTTTTAAAAAAAGAAGTCATTGGGAGTCGGGCTGTAGCACAGCGGGTTAAGCGCAGGTGGCACAAAGCACAAGGACCGGCATAAGGATCCGGGTTCGAACCCTGGCTCCCCACCTGCAGGGGAGTCGCTTCACAGGCGGTGAAGCAGGTCTGCAGGTGTCTATCTTTCTCTCCTCCTCTCTGTCTTCCCCTCCTCTCTCCATTTCTCTCTGTCCTATCCAGCAACGACAACAACAATAATAATAACTACAACAATAAAACAACAAGGGCAACAAAAAGGAATAAATAAATAAAATAAATATTTGAAAAAAAAAAAGAAGTCATTTTTTCTTCTGGGGCGGTGACTGGGGAGGAGGGCAGGCTCTGCATACACAGCCACCCAGTTTTGATCCCCAGCACCTCATATATCCTCCCCCACCATGAAATAAATCATTTTTATAGTATTCCTTTTTTAAGATTTTATTTATTTATTAACAAGAAATGAGAGAAAGAGAGAGAGAAAAAGAACCAGACATCACTGTGGTACATGTGCTGCCAGGGATCAAACTCAGTAACCTCATGCTTGAGAGTCCAGTGCTTTATCCACTACACCACCTCCTGGACTACAAATCACTTTTTCTAAGAGAGAGTTACTTATGCACAACAGGTTCTCTTTAACTTATGAAAGCCATTGGGAATTCATGAACTAAAATAACTTCTTTTTTCCACAATCAAAACCTCAGATACAATTCTCCCACGTAACATATGAAGTAGTAACCTGCTGAAATATATCAAAAAGAACATGACTCAACACAACAAACTGGTACCAGTTCGGGCTCTGCCTGCTCAGCCCCCACAGCTCCCTGCTTCTTCTCTGTCCTTGTGTTGGACAAGAGTGAAAGGAGAGAAGGCTAAGCAAAGTTCATGCAGCACCTAGGCAGAATAGTTACTGAATTCCATCCTGCCTAACACAACACCCTTGTCACCTCACACCTTCCTCTAGTATTCCCCTGCAGATCCTTATTTTGCTCTGGTATCAATAAATTTTTACTCTGGTTTCTTTTGTATTGTCATTTTATTAGTAGTATTAGTATTAAAGTTCTTTAAGGTTCCTACATGCAAATTCTTTGAATCGAAGGGGGCTGGGCAGTAATGCACCGGGTTAAGCACACATAGTAAGAAGCACACAGACCTGCTCAAAGATCCTGGTTGGAGACCCCAGCTCCCCACCTGTGGCGGGGGGTGGGGGGAGGTCTCCTCACAGGTCTGCAGGGCCTATCTTCCTCTCCCCTCTCTATGTCTCCCTCCCCTCTCAATATCTCTCTGTCCTATCCAATAAAAATGGTGGAAAAATGGCCACCAGGAGCAGTGGAATCTTAGTGCTGGTACCAAGCTCCAGTGATAACCCTGGAAGAGAGAAAAAAAAATTCTTTGAACAGAAAATTTTGACAGGAAGATTTCTCTGGGCAAAAGCAGAAGCAGCCTTGTCCCATGTCTACCTCCCTCCAAGCCTCTGTGGTTTGTGGATTGTCTTCTGTGAGCTCTGTTGAGTTCCTATTGTGCTGTGGAAACTAAAGAAAGTACTGTTTACACAGCCTTCATTTCTATTTACAAAATCTCTCTGTGGAGTTTGTAAAGTTTTTGTTTCTCTTTTCAACACCACACCTGTCCATCCATCTCTGATATTATCAGCCAATAAGCACTAGGTTCTGAGGCCAGTTCTGATGGGGGAAGTGGGTGAGGTACCTATCAAACTGGTTTGACTAGCAGAGAGGGTTGATTGTCTTAGTTTTACAAAAGATGGGGGAGGGGTGGGCAATGGGAGAGAGAGAGAGAGAGACAAAATGTCATAAAATGTCAGTCTTTGGCCTTTCCAATGCTAAAATTGAATTTTAGTGCTGCTCAAACAACTACGAGTGCACAGTTCACTTTTCAACCTAAGACTCCCTTGCAGACACAGTTTTAATAAAGAACTGCATTGTTCTTACCCATACCCTAGTCTCTGTTGTGCCCAAGCACCTGATTGTTAGGCACTCTGACAAAGAAGAAAACTTATCACTGGGGTTAAAGAGTGAAAAAAAAAAAAAAAAAGAAGAAGAATTAAAAAAAGAACCACAGCACTACTTAGCTCTGGCTTCTAGTGGGATTGAGCCTGGGACTTTGGAGCATCAGGCATGAGTCTCTTTGTAGATCATTTGCTATGTCTCCCCACCTTAGAGATTTCAAATAGATGTAGTAATTATTTGAAAAGGGACGTTTTAGGTATCAAGTGATAACTACATAATGATAGTATAGGCCCTCTCACATGGGCAAGACCCTGGGTTCAAATCCTAGCATCATAGCACCAGGGAAAGTTCCATAGATGATAGAGCAATACTGTGATGTCTCATCTCCTATCTATCTGGGAGGGGAAGAGGAGGAGAAAGAGGAGGAGGAGGAGAAGGAGGAAGAAGCAAGTTTTGATATTTATAATAGATCAATAATGCAAGAGGAAATTTTCATTAAGAGTTAGTCACTTCTCCTGGGGTGGGGGTGGGTGGGTGGGGAGAATGCAGGTCCAAGAAGGATGACAGAGGACCTAGTGGGGGTTGTATTGTTATATGGGAAACTGGGGAATGTTATGCATGTACAAACTATTGTATTTACTGTTGAATGTAAAACATTAATTCCCCAATAAAGAAATAATAATAATAATAAAAATCCATTTGGTGGGAGTTGGGCGGTAGGGCAGCCGGTTAAGCGCAGGTGGCGCAAAGCACACAGACCTGCGTAAGGATCCCGGTTCGAGCCCCCGGCTCCCCACCTGCAGGGGAGTCGCTTCACAGGCGGTGAAGCAGGTCTGCAGGTGTCTATCTTTCTCTCCCCCCTCTCTGTCTTCCCCTCCTCTCTCCATTTGTCTCTCCATCTGTCCTATCCAACAATGACAACAACAACAATAATAATAAAAAGAGTTAGTCACTTCTATTCACCTTCTTCACCCCATTTTGGATGGAGCTTGATGGAATCGTATTAAGTGAGCTAAGTCATAAACAAAAGGATGAATACAGGATCATCTCGCTCATAGACAGAAGTTGAAAAACAAGATCAGAAGGGAAAACACTAAGCAGAACTTGGACTGGAGCTGGTGTATTGCACCAAAGTAAAAGACTGGGATGGGGGGTGGGGTCTTGGAACATGATGGCAGAGGAGGACCTAGTAGGGATTGTATTGCTATGGGCAAATGTTATGCATGTACAAACTATTGTATTTCACTTTCCACTGGAAACCATTAATCCCCCAATAAAGAAATCCAAAAAAAATTACTTCACCTTTATAGCTTTTTTTCTTCACTACTGTGGCAGTTGTTTAAAAAAAAAAAATTGGGAGGGACTGAGCAGTGGTGCACCTGGTAAAATATACATGTTACAATGAGTAAGCCCTGGGTTCAAACCCCTGGTTCCCACCTGCAGGGGGAAAGCTTCATAAGCAGTGAAATAGTATTGTAGGTGTCTCTCTTTCTCTCTCCTTCCCTCTCTGTTACAAACCAAAAAATGAATAAATTTTTTTAAAAGAGAGAAAAAGAAAATCCCTCTGACTTGAATAAGCCTTCCATCCATCCATCTATCCACCCTATCCATCCATCTATCCACCCTTGCTTCCTTCCTTCCTTCCTTTTTTTCTTTCTTTTGTCATCTCCAGAGTTTTACCAGTCTAGGTTTAGTTGTGTTTTGTTTGTGGGGGTGGGGTGGGGAATGGTGGGCAGCAATAGAAAGAATAAGAGTAGAGAGAAAGGAAGAGAAATAGACTGGGGAGACAGCAAAATGATTATCCAAAAGACTTTTACGGGGCTGGGTTATAGCGCAGAGTTAAGTGCATGTGGCCCCTCCTCTTCCCCCTCTCCTTCCCCCTCTCCCCCTTTCCCTTCTCCTTTCCCCCTCCCTTAGCCTTTCCTTTTTAGTCCATCGTATTTACATTTACTAAAAAGTAATATGATTAAATGTTTAGACAAATTTAATTTTTTAAATACTTATTTATTCCCTTTTGTTGCCCTTGTTTTATTATTGTAGTTATACTGTTGTTGTTGATATCATAGTTGTAGGATAGGACAGAGAGAATTGGAGAGAGCAGGGGAAGACAGAGAGGGGGAGAGAAGGATAGACACCTGCAGATGTGCCAGTGGCTTGAACCAGGATCCTTACACCAGTCCTTGTGCTTTATGCCACCTGTGCTTAACCCACTGTGCTACCACTCAACTCCCTAGACAAATTTAATTTAAAGCTATTATTTTATAAAATTTATTAAAAGCACATTTATAATTATATAAGAAGTTAAGGAACTAAATAGAATTTATTTTGAAATACTGGTATGTGAGATATACATATTTTCTCTACTTAATTAAAATGTTTTATTTTAAACATAGAAACTATTTTAAAAGTTCAGCTCTTGCCAGGTAACTAGGAATACCAAAGGAGACCACCTGGGATCCCAACAAGGCAGGACTAGACCGACTTCAGGAACCCACCAAATCACAGGTGAGTGCAAAGATGTGTGGCCTGGACAGAGAGGAGCCTAGGGAGAGATTAAGTGGCTGGTAACAGTCTGGCAGTTTACCAATTAAGACACCACCTCCAGTCTGTTTCACCAACAAGGGGACAGCTGAAGGGAGAGGAAGACTCCCCTGAGACTCACCAAATGCAACTGTGAAACTTCATTGCTACTGCCCTCAGAATCTGGAGCAGCGGCAGGGAGGTCCTGGGCTGACACCAGGGGACAGAGAACTAACAAGGAAACTCAGGAGAAGATCTATATCTCAGTGGCCTAGCAGTGGGGCTGTGAAAGTCTCTTTGTATAACCACCAGATTATCACTACCCCACCCTGCTTTATCTTTTGGTCAGGAGTCAATGATTAAGCTAAGAAAATCCCTCAGGCTTTAAAAGTCCTCAGGCTCCCATAGCCTACAGGGAAGAAAAAGAACAAAAGAGGCTTTTAAACCACTGAGCTCCAACTCAGGTATTAAAATACTATTGAAACAACTGTCAATTTCCACAACTGTGAGCTCTTTAATTACCTTACTTAGACACAAGTCAATCCAGGCAATAGTGATCAGTAATTTGAAAAGCACTGAGAGAGTGATCTCATAACATACTGTATAAAATGGTTAAACCAACAAGAAGAAGTATTAGGGAAAGGAATCAGGACAAGAGTCCAGCTAAAAGCCCCCCAAAGGCTAAAGCACAAAATAATGAGGTCAACATCCAAACACTAGTTAAGGAAATAATCATAGAAGTGAGTAAAGAGTTTGAAAGAATTGTCATTAGAAATACAGAAACAACAAATGAGACTCTGGAAGAAAACACTAATTATCTCAAGGTTATTAGAGAGCTGAAAGCTGAAATAGCTGAGCTAAGAACACAACTAGCTGAACAAGCTAAAACAGTGTCAGAACAGGGTAACAAAATAGATGAATGCCAGAAAACAGTAGAGGGGAGAGAGAATAGAATCAATGAGGCTGAAGACAGAATTAGCAAGATCGAGGACGAATTAGAGACAACTAAAAAAGAAGTAAGAGATCTCAAAAAGAGATTAAGAGATACTGAAAACAACAACAGAGTCCTATGGATGAATTCAAAAGAAACAATATATGTATTATTGGCTTACCAGAGGAAGAAAGAGAAAGAGAGGGAGAAGAAGAAAGCATTCTTCAGGCCATAATAGCTGAAAACTTCTCTAGTCTAGGCAACATCAAAGACATAAAGATTCCAGAAGCCCAGAGGGTCCCAAACAGAATTAACCCAGACTTAAAGACACCAAGACACATCATATTTAAAATGGAAAGGAATAAGGATAAAGAAAGGATCCTCAAGGCTGCAAGAGAAAAACAAAGAGTCACCTACAAAGGAAAATCCATAAGATTAGCAGCAGACTTCTCCACACAAACACTACAGGCCAGAAGAGAATGGCAAGATATCTATCGAGTGCTCAATGAGAAAGGCTTTCAACCAAGACTACTGTATCCTGCTAGACTGTCATTCAGACTAGATGGAGGCATCAAAACCTTCTCAGACAAGCAACAGTTGAAAGAATCAACTATCACCAAGCCTGCCCTGAAAGAAGTTCTGAAAGGTCTCCTATAAACAGTCAGACCACCATAAATATGCCATATATCAGAACACTCTAAAAACTACAAGAATGGCGTTAAAATATCTTCAATCTTTGATATCAATAAATGTCAATGGCCTGAATTCACCTATTAAAAGGCACAGAGTAGGAAGTTGGATCAGAAAACACAACCCAACAATATGCTGTCTACAGGAAACCCACCTAACTCAACAAGACAAACACAGACTCAAAGTGAAAGGATGGAAAACTATCATATAAGCCAATGGCCCACAAAAAAAGGGCAGGAACAGCTATTCTCATATCTGACATGATAGACTTTAAAATAAATAAAATTTTAAAAGATAGGGATGGACACTACTTAACGCTCAGTGGATCAGTCAATCAAAAGGACTTAACAATTATTAACATCTATGCACCCTATGAGAAGCCATCTAAATACATCAAACATCTACTGAAAGAGCTACAGCAACACAATTATAATAGGGGACTTCAACACCCCATTCTCTCAACTTGACAGATCATCCAGGTAGAAAATCAATAAAGACATGAGGGAGCTTAATGAGGAGATAGATAAACTAGAACTATTGGATGTTTTTCAGAGTCTTTCATCCCAAGAAACTGGAATTGTATGAGAGAGATCAGAATCCTGCTCTCATACTTATGATGTTCAATGTTTGTTTGTTTTTATTATTTTGTTTTATTCATTAATTCATTTCTTGAATAGAGACAGAGAGAAACAGAAGGGGTTTGGGAAAAAGAGAAATCCGTAGCACTGCTTCACCACTTATGAAACTTCCTCTACTGCAGGTGGAGACCACGGGCTTGAACCTGGGTCCTTGGACATGGTGACATGTGCATTCAACTGCGTGCACCAATGCCCAGCCCCCTTGCCTTTCTTATGATATGCACTGCTCAGAAAGGGCCTCCTGCCTTATAGAGTACCAAGGTCACCTTTAATTGCCCCCCATTTGCAAGTCCACAGATTGCTGCTTATCATTCTTATCAACTCTTACCTTTTCCTGCTCTGTGTTTTCCTTGTTTGCCAAACTCTTTCTTACACAAGATTAGACGTCCAAGTATCTTTTCCTCCTAACAACATCTGACACAGTGTCTTGGATGAAAAATAGTTTTCACAAAAGTTTGTACTGAAAGGTGAAAAGCTGGCAGCCACATCCTGACTGGGCTCTTTTTGTTCTTTGTTCTCTGTCAATAGACAAGAACCAGAGTGGGCAGGGTGATGGCAAACCTGGTTGAGCGCACATGTCCTCCAGTCCCCACCTGCAGGGGGGAAGCTTTGTGAGTGGTGAAGCAATGTTGCAGGTGTCTCTCTGTCTCTCTCCCTCTCTCTATCACCCCCACCCCTCTTGCTTTCTGGCTGTCTCTATCCAACAAATAAATAAAAATAATTAAAAATTAAAATAAAAAAAGAAAAAGAACCAGAGGAGGGGAATAGACACTATGAGAGTAAGCTGGAGAGGAAAGGGTTTCTTTTTAAGATTTCCTTTATTTCACAAGTGAAAGAGAGAGGGAGAGAGATCCAGAAGAGAGAACCACCCTGGAACATGCAGTGCTAGGAAGCAAACTCAGTACCCTATGATTCTAAGTTCCAAATTCTATCACTGCACCACCTTAGAAACTGCAAGAGAGTGGTCTGGGAGGTGGCGCAGCAGATAAAGCATCAGATTCTCAAGCATGAGGTCCTGAGTTCAATCCCCAGCAGCACATGTACCAGAGTAATATCTGGCTCTTTCTCTCTCCTCGTATGTTTCTCATCAATAAATAAATAAAATCTTTAAGAAAAAAACAAGAAAGAAACTGCAAGAGAGGGTTATTTACACTAAGGGGGGGGGGGGAGGAGGAAGGCTTTGATGTTCAAAGTTGCGGAAATAGTAAGGGAAGGATGAAGGATGAGAACTGCTCAAAGCCACAGGCAATGGCCTTCAATACAACCATCTCAGCTAAATGGTAGGGAAAAGCCAGGCTACTGTAAGCTTGAAAAGTGAAAGGCTGATGACAAATGGCCGGGACAGTACAGACCCTGTTTCTGGGAAATGCATTCTTCTCAGGGTTGAGTTCCCTACACAGTTCTGTGCTTCAGCCCAGCCAGACATATCACAGCTTCCTCTTCACCCACAGTGATGTTCATCTCCAGGATTTTGTCAGTGGTATTCCCACATGATCTGAGCGTCTATTGTCAGCTATTCTTTTACCTATTTGTTGTTCCTGTGTAACATATTCTGCTTTGCCCTGAACTCAATTACATATAAGTTAACTATTTTATTTTCCCCTCTGGTAAAAACAGAGAAGCAAAAGAAAGAATAGGGGGAGGGGAGAGAGAGAGATATAGAGAGACCACAGCTCTGTAGCTTCTAGCAATGTGGTGAGGGCTGGGCTCGACCCTGGGTTATGCACATGGCCAAGCAGTGTACTACTCAAATGGACTATTTTGCCAGCCTGTAAGCTAGCTTATTAATGGCAAAGAATGCATTAAGAGTTAGATAAGGGAGTCGGGCTGTAGCGCAGCGGGTTAAGCGCAGGTGGCGCAAAGCACAAGGACCGGCATAAGGATCCGGGTTCGAACCCGGCTCCCCACCTGCAGGGGAGTCGCTTCACAGGCGGTGAAGCAGGTCTGCAGGTATCTATCTTTCTCTCCCCCTCTCTGTCTTCCTCTCCTCTCTCCATTTCTCTCTGTCCTATCCAACAACGACAACAACAATAATAACTACAACAATAAAACAACAAGGGCAACAAAAGGGAATAAATAAATAAAATATAAAAAAAAAAAGAGTTAGATAAATGGGGGGCCAGGCTGAAGCACAGTGGGTTAAATGCACATGGTGTAAAGCGCAAGGACCAGCATAAGGATCCTGGTTGGAACCCCAGGCTCCACAACTGCAGGGGGTTCACTTTACAGGCCATGGGGAAATGGCCACCAGTAACAGTGGATTAGTAAGTAGTGCAGGCACCGAAGCCAAGTATAACCCTGGAGGCAAAAAAGAAAAAAAAAAAAAGAATTAGATAAATGGGGGCTGAGCTGTGGTGCACCCAGTAAGTACACATGCTACAAAGTACAAAGACCCAGGCTCAAGCCCAGTTTCCACTTACAGGGGTAACGCAGTGAAGCAGTGCTTCTCACTTCCTCTCTATCTCCCTCTCTCTTTCCCTCTCTCCCCCCTTCCCCTCTTGATTTCCCGATCTCTCTCTCTCTCTCGTATCTATCTCTCTCTCTCTCTCTCTCTCTCTATATATATATATATATATATATATATAAAATTTGAAACGTATGATTTCCCTTATTAGTCTATAAGGAATAAAAAAATTCAATAAATGCTAAAAAATACTTTTTATATTAAGATACTACCTAATCAGTTAGGTGGTAGTTACCTTATACCCAAACAAGGAATTTAATTTTTTTATTTAATTATTTTTATTTTTATTTATGATTAATAGTGGGTTACATAATTGTAAGAAAACAATGAATTTTAAACCAGAAAATTAAATCAAGAGAATTTAGTTTTTTTGTTTGTTTGTTTTTTGAGCATTGCTCAATTCTAGATTATGGTGGTGCCAAGGATTACACCTGAGACCTCCAGTACCTTAGACTGTTGTACTACGGATGGTGTTATCTCTCCAACCCTGGACTTTCATTTTAATCCAGTGAATATGTACAGGATAGTTTATGTTAAGGTCTAAAAATGGGATCCATGAACATTGTTCAGGTAGAAGCAGGGAAACAACAAGAAAGAAAATGAAAGAGACCATAGGCCTGAAGCGTCCTTCAGTGTGGTGGAGGTCAGACTCGAACCTGGAGCAGGCATGGCAAAGCAGCGCAGTATCCAAGTCATTTATTTTTTTCCCCACCTGCAGGAGAAAAAAAACTTTGCAATCAGTGAAGCAGTGTTACAAGTGTTTCTCATTCTCTCTTCCTCTGTTTTCCCCTTCCTTTTTGATTTCTCTCTGTCTCTATGCAATAAATAATAGATAAAAAAGATAAAATTAACACAATATTTTTAAATGTCAGGTTAATTTTTTTTTTAGGAGGCCAGGTGGTGGTGCACCTGGTTGAGCTCACGTACTACAATGTGCAAGGACCCAAGTTCAAATCTCTGGTCCCCACCTGCAGAGGAAAAGCCCTGCAAGTGGTGAAGCAGGGCTGCAGGTGTCTCTCTGTCTCTCTCCCTCTCTATCACCCTCTTGATTTCTGGCTGTCTCTATCCAATAAAGATACTAAAAATAAATAAAAATTAAAAAGTAGATCTTCGCGGTCCAGGAGGTGGCACAGTGGATAGGGTGCTGGACTCTCAAGCATAAGGTCCTGAGTTCAATCCCTGGCAGTACATGTACCAGAGTGATGTCTGGCTCTTTCTCTTTCTTCCCCTCCCTCTCATTAATAAATAAATAAAATATTTTTTAAAAAGTAGATCTTCATTCAATTATCCAATAACTATGACTTAGTGCCTACTTTATTAAAAATGCCAGGAACTGGGCACTGGGTGGTGGTGCAGCAGGTTAAGCCACAAGGCTTGAAACGCAAAGACTGGCATAAGGATCCCGGTTCAAGCCCCTGGCTCCCCACCTGCAGGGGGGTCGCTTCATGGGCAGTGAGGCAGGTCTGCAGTTATCTATCTTTCTCTCCCTATCTCTGTCTCTTGATTTCTCTGTCCTATCCAACAACAATGACAGCAATAACAACAATAATATCAATAGCAACAATAATAACAGCAACAATAAACAACAAGGGCAACAAAAGGGAAAAATAGCCTCTAAGAGCAGTGGATTCATAGTGCAGGCACCGAACCCCAGTGATAACCCTGGAGGCAAAAAAAAAGAAGGGAAAAAAAAGCCAGGAACTGAGAATATAGCTGTGAAGAAGTCAAAAAAGATGACTGCCCTTAGAAGAATATCACCATTTTTGAAACTGCTACTGTAAGCTGACTCAAAAACAACGAAAAGAACAAACTGACAAAAGATTGTTAAAGACTAAAATAGTCACATGTTCTAGAAGGCTAGTGCCTGAGGTGTCAAAGTTCTCAGGCTCAGTGCCCAGCACCACTGTAAGCCAGATGTCTGGTGTGAGAGAGAGAGAGAGAGAGAGAGAGAGAGAGAGGGGAAGGAAAGAAGGAAGAAGGAAGTGAGGGAGGAAAAGGAAATCAAAGAGATATTATTATTAACTACCAAGGGAAAAGGTTTGGCTTTTGGTTTTCTTCATACAACATCAGGAAATGAGCTCAGGACCTCACACATCTCCTGAGCCAACTTTCTCATTCTTTTTATTTTACAGAGAAAGAGAAGAAGCATCCTAGCATCCTACCATTCTTGGTGCTATCTGCCCATGTGGTGCTGGCACTCAAACCCAGGTATATGGCAAGAGAAGGTCAGAACTCTATCAAGTGAGCTCCTAGCCCCAGGAAAGCCTTTTTTTTTTTTTCTCCTGTTACTTGTTTTATTTCCACCAGGATTAGTATCAGGGCTCTGCTGTTCCTCACAGATTCCCTGAGTGACAAAGAGGGAGAAAGAGACAGAGAGGAAGAGACATCGCAATACAACTTCACAACTCATAAGGTCCCACCTCCAATCTCAGCTGGTGCAAGTACTCCCATGTGGTGGCTGAGGGCCCAAAGCCAGATCCTCACACATAGCAAAGTGTGCACTCACCAGGTGAGCTACCTCTCACCCCCTGAGAAGAGGTATTTTTACAACGAAGCAATATATAGACACCGTATGAGCCAAAGAATTAAATAGCACAACAAATAGCAAAAAGTAGTATCAAGTATCGCGTGATCTGATGTAATAGAAAGTACATCACTTACAATAATCTTGCAAAAAAATAGGTTGCACAAGGTTCTATAAGACAAGGGACCTGAACTCTTACAAAACATGAATTATCTTGAAAAAAGAAAATGGTTAAAAGAAAAAAGAAAAAAGAAAAAAATTAAAAGGCTTAATTAGGGCAAGAGATAGCATAGTGGTTACGCAAAAAGACTTTCCTGACTGAGACTCCAAAGCCCTACGTTCAATCCCCTGTACTACCATAAGCAAGAACTGAGCAGTGTATTGGTTGGTTTTTGTTTGGTTTATTCTATTAATCAAATGTAGCAGATAATACTTGTCTGGATTCTAGAGTGGGTAGAAATGAGAGAAACAGGACAATTGGAGGAATACTAAATATGGACTATATATAAAATAATAATTAGGCTGAGAAAGGACCTGGATTCAAGTCTTGGCATCACAAACAACCAGAGCAGAGCTGAGCAGTGCTCTGGTAAAAACAAAAAAAAAACACATAAAATAAAAATAAATTTAAGAAGAATCCATCAAAGTTTTAACCTGAAACTTTATATGATCTAATTTGCCTTTTAAAATTTACTCATGGTAGACTGGGGAGACAGCATAATGGTTCTGCAAAAAAGACTTTGAGTCCTGAGGCTCTGAGGTCCCAGGTTCAGTCCCCCAGTCCCACAATAAGCCAGTGCTGAACAGTGCTCTGATCTCTCCCTCTCCCTCTCATTAAAAGTAAAATATTTTTATATTTTATTCAAAGCAGGAGTTGACTGACTTTGGAGTAGGGCACCGAAGAAAAAACCCTGGTGTAGGGTGAGGGTGAATGTTCAGTTTCATGGGGGGGGGGGGGGGGGGGAGGAGATGGGACACAGTCTTTTGGTGGTGGGAATGGTGTTTATGGATACTCCTATCAATTTGCAGTCATATAAATCTCTATTTAATTAATATGAGAGGGAAAAATTGATTGAATATCTCAAAAATATTTTATGTTATTTCTTTTTTTAAATATTTATTTATTTTCCCTTTTGTTGCCCTTGTTTTTTCATTGTTGTTGTGGTTGTTATTGTTGTTGTTGATGTCGTCGTTGTTAGATTGGACAAAGAGAAATGGAGAGAGTGAGGAAGACAGAGAGGAAGAGAGAAAGACATCTGCAGACTTGCTTCACTGCCTGTGAAGCGACTCCCCTGCAGGTGAAGAGCCGGGGCTTGAACCAGTATCCTTAAGCTGGTCCTTGTTTGGCGCCACGTGCACTTAACCCTCTGTGCTACCACCCGACTCCCAAAAAATAAAATATATTTTTAAATATATAAGTAAATAAAATTTGGTGAAAAGGCTCACTTAGAGGGGCCTGGTGGTGACACACCTAGTTAAGTGCACACAGTCGGAAGCACAAGGACCGGCTAAAGGATCCCAGTTGGAGTTCCTGTCTCCCCACCTGCGGGTGAGGGGGGCGGGTCACTTCATAAGCGGTGCAGCAGGTCTGTAGGTAGACATCTATTCTTCTCTCTCCCTCTCTCTCTCTCCCCCTTCTCTCAATTTTTCTGTCCTATCCAATTTAAAAAAAAAAAAGGAAAAAATGGCCTCCAGGAGCAGTGGATTCATAGTGGAGGTACCCTGCCCTAGCGATAACCCCAGAGCCATAAACAAACAAACAAACAAACAAACACCTCACTTAGATGATGTGCAATTTCTGCTTTTCATGTATGGCAACCCAAGTTTGAGCCAGGCCCACTCTACACTGAAGGAAGTATCGTTGCTGTGGTTTCTTTCACTCACTCTGCCTCTCCATGTCTACCTAAAATAAACAATAAATGTTCACTCTGGTGATCAGGTAAAGGGCTCAAGTTTGTACAGTGTAGGACTTCCATGTAGGAGTGTTCTAGTTCATTTCCTTATTTAGCATGTACTGAATAATGCTGTGGTTTCTCTGCCCAACCCCATATGAAACTTTCACATCTCATATAAAATAAAATACAGCCAACAGTGGAAAAAGCATTGTGAGGTCCCAAGTTCAATCACCGGCATTGAATGTATGAGAATAGCATCTGACTCTTTCTCCTCGCCCCTCCCCCTCCCTCTCATTCTCAAATTATTAATAAATATTTTTTAAAATAAAATGTTGCTGGATTGGGATAGATAATATAGTGGTTATGCAAAGAGATTCTCATGCCTGAGGCTCCAAAGTCCCAGGTCCCCCAGGTCCCCCAGGTTCCCAGATTTAATTACCCACACCACTATAAACCATAGCTTAACAGTGCTCTGGTTAAAAAACAAATATATATTACTGACATGCTTATGGCCTAGATTTAGCATTACTTTGAATTATATAGTAAGAAGTGCAAGGACCTGTGCAAGGACCTGTGCAAGAATTGAGGTTTGAGCCCCCAGCTCCTCACCTGCAGGAGGGACACTTCACAACACAAGCAGTGAGGCAGGTCTGTAGATGTCTATCTCTTTTTCTTTCCCTAACTCCCCTCCCCCTCTCAATTTCAATAAAATGTCCCATTCAATAAAATGGAAAAAATGGCCTCCAAGAGCAATGGATTCATAGTGCCAGCACCAAGCCCTAGCGATAACCCTGAGGCAAAAACAAAAACAGAAATGTCACATATGTACCAACTACTGTATCTTACTGTCAACTGTAAACCATTAATTCCCCAATAAAGAAAAAATTAAATAAATAAATATATTACTGTAGTGGTTAGGAAAATAGCTCATAAGGTAGATCACGTGATTTGCACACTTGAGGTTCCTGGTTCAATCCCCATGTTGCATGTGCTCAGCTGGTGCTTTGGCTTCTCTGGCTCCTCTCTCTCTTGCCTCCAGGGATACTGATGGGGCTCTGTGCCGGCACTAAATCCATTGCTCCAGGCAGCCATTTTTTCACCTTATTTGATAGGACAGAGAGAAGTTGAAGTTGAGAGAGGAAGAGGAGATAGACAGGGAGAGAGATAGACAGGGAGAATGATAGACACCTGCAGACCAGCTTCGCAGCTTGTGAAGCATCTTCCCTGCAGGTGGGAGGCCAGCAGCTTAAACCCAGATCCTAGTGTGGTCCTTGCTCTTCGTACTATGTGTCTTAACCCAGTGTGCCACCACCAGGCCCCCTCTCTGGCTGTTTCTCTTTGCATTTCTCTCGCTTTCTCTTTTAGGTAGCTCTCTCATACATATGACTAAAATAACAAAAAATATATATGTTTAACTAAAACATGACTCCAAAACAGGTTCACTGACTATAACAGATGGATAAGGTGGGTTGTGGCATGAAAAGGACTTAAAAATCACTGTCCAGGGGGTTGGGCGGTAGCACAGTGGGTTAAGCGCACATGATGCAAAGCGCAAGGGCTGGAGTAAGGAACCCGGTTCGAGCTCCCAGCTCTCCACGTGCAGGGACTTCACTTCACAAGCAGTGAAGCAGGTCTGCAGGTGTCTATCTTTCTCTCCCCCTCTCTGTCTTCCCCTCCTCTCTCCATTTCTCTCTGTCCTATCCAACAACAAAGACAGCAATAATAACAATAATAGCAACAACAATAAACAATAAGGATAACACAAGGGAAAAAATAGCCTGCAGGAGCAGTGGATTTGTAGTGCAGGCACTGAGCCCCAGTGATAACCCTAAAGGCAAAAAAAAAAAAAAAAAAAAATCACTGTTCAGACTCTGGTTCTACTGCACTATCTAGGACTCCTCTGTAGCACTAGGTTCCCTGTCTGTTTCTGCATGCTTGCCCAGTCTCTTCTGCTTTGAATGCCAGTTCTTTGCTCTGCCCTCCAGACCTTGGGAGTCATTCTCCCTACTCAGGTGTCTTCTTTGTAGTCTCTTGACAACCTGTTTTTATACACCAACATAGTGCTTAACACATGGACCATTTGAGGTTTTAAAATATCACAAATAGCCCTGGAACTCCTGGACATGTAGTAATTTGTCAGTCTGCTGAGGCATGAAATAGGATCACTACTGCTGTGCTGGAGTCATGGAGCCCGGCGGGAGCCTGCCCACCCAGATTCCTGTGGATACATGATGTTATTTCACGGGCACAACCAAGCTATAAATGAAGTCACACTATCCCCATTTTACAAATGAAGACTTTGGTGAAAACACACATTTGAGTGGAGCCAGAAGATCTGGAAATTTTCAAATGTATCAAAAGTCATCTCTCTTTTGACTACTGAATTACTTCTCACTCAACCAGATTGTTCTGACTCAACCAGACTCCTTGAAGGGGAGGGACAATAGTCTTAGTGATGCCCTCCAAATACTAATAGATGCCCACTAAGATCATTAATTTCCTGTGACCCGGGAGGCGATGAAGTGGGTAAAGTATTAGACTTAAATATATGAATTCAGTCCCTAGCATCACATGTGCCAGAGTGATGTTTTGACTTTCTCTCTCATAAATCTTTTTTTTTTTTTTGGTCAAAATAATTTTCTAATTAAGGAGAGAAGAAGCCCTAAGTGCTCTTTTGGGGCTGGGTGGTGGTGTATCTGGTTAACTGCACACATTATAGTGCACAAGACCAAGGTTCAAGCCCCCAGTCCCCACCTGCATGAGCTCAGGTGCTTCACACAGTGCTGCAGGTGTCTTTTTCTTCCCCATCTATCTCCCTCCACCCTCTCAGTTTATCTGTATCTGTACCTGTACAAAATGAATACATTTTAAAGACTACTACTCTCTCTCATTTTACTGAAAGGGAATTTCCTGGAGAATATAGCCTCATTCTTGAATCCACAGACTACCCAGCTCACAAAATGTGAAAATATTTATTGCAAGCTGGACAGTAGTACATCTGGTTAAGTGCACATGTTACAATGCTCAGTAAACCCTGGTTCAAGTCCTCAGTCCTCACCTGTGGGGGGATGGGGTGGAAGCTTCATGAGCAGTGAATCAATGCTGCAGATGTCTCTCTCCCTCCTCTTTCCCCCCTTTTTTTATTGTTTTTTTTTTTTTTATTTAAGAAAGGATTAATTAACAAAACCGTAGGGTAGGAGGGGTACAATTCCCACCGCCCAATCTCCATATCCCACCCCCTCCCCCGATAGCTTTCCCATTCTCTATCCCTCTAGGAGCATGGACCCAGGGTCATTGTGGGTTGCAGAAGGTAGAAGGTCTGGCTTCTGTAATTGCTTCCCCGCTGAACATGGGCGTTGACTGGTCGGTCCACACTCCCAGTCTGCCTCTCTCTTTCCCTAGTAAGGTGTTTCTCTGGGGAAGCTGAGCTCCAGGGCATATTGGTGGAGTCTTCAGTCCAGGGAAGTCTGGCCTGTATCCTGATGACACCTGAAACCTGGTGACTGAAAAGAGAGTTAACATACAAAGCCAAACAAATTGTTGAGCAATCATGGACCCAAAGCTTGGAAAAGTGGAGAGGAAGTATTAGGGAGGTACTCACTGCAAACTCTAGTGTACTTCTGCTTTCTTACTTTGGTGCCATACTCCAAACTCAGTCAATTTCTGCTTTGCGTTTCTACTTCTTCTTTTTTTTTTTTTTACATGCATAACATTCCCCAGATTCCCATTTAACAATACAACCCCCACTATTTCATTCATCATTTTTCATGGACCTGTATTCTCCCCACCCACCCACCTACCCCAGAGTCTTTTACTTTGGTGTAATACTCCAATTCCATTTCAGGTTCGACTTGTGTTTTCTTTTCTAATCTTGTTTTTCAATTTCGGCCTGAGAGTGAGATCATCCCGTATTCATCCTTCTGTTTCTGACTTATTTCACTCAACATGATTTTTTCAAGGTCCATCCAAGATCGGCTGAAAACGGTGAAGTCACCATTTTTTACAGCTGAGTAGTATTCCATTGTGTATACAGACCACAACTTGCTCAGCCACTCATCTGTTGTTGGACACCTGGGTTGCTTCCAGGTTTTGGCTATTACAAATTGTGCTGCCAAGAACATATGTGTACACAGATCTTTTTGGATGGATGTGTTGGGTTCCTTAGGATATATCCCCAGGAGAGGAATTGCAGGGTCATAGAGTAGGTCCATTTCTAGCCTTCTGAGAGTTCTCCAGACTGTTCTCCACAGAGGTTGGACCAACTGACATTCCCACCAGCAGTGCAGGAGGGTTCCTTTGACCCCACACCCTCTCCAGCATTTGCTGCTGTTACCTTTTCTGATGTGTGACATTCTCACAGGAGTGAAGTGATATCTCATTGTTGTCTTGATTTGCATTTCTCTGACAATCAGAGACTTGGAGCATTTTTTCATGTGTTTCTCGGCCTTTTGGATCTCTTCTGTGGTGAATATTCTGTCCAAGTCCTCCCCCCATTTTTGGATGGGGTTATTTGTTGTCTTGTTGTTGAGTCTGGCAAGCTCTTTATATATGTTGGTTATTAAACTCTTATCTGATGTATGGCATGTAAAGATCTTCTCCCATTCTGTGAGGGGTCTCTTGATTTGGGTAGTGGCTTCTTTTGCTGTGAAGAAGCTTTTTAATTTGATGTAGTCCCATAGGTTTATACTTGCCTTAGTCTTCCTTGTAATTGGATTCGTTTCATTGAAAATGTCTTTAAAATTTATGCGGAAAAAAGTTCTTCCAATATTTTCCTCTAAGTATCTGATAGTTTCTGGTCTAACATCCAAGTCCTTGATCCACTTGGAATTTACTTTTGTATTTGGTGAAATACAGTGATTCAGTTTCATTCTTCTGCATGTTTCAACCCATTGTTTCCAACACCATTTGTTGAAGAGACTCTGCTTCCCCCATATAATAGTCTGGGCCCCTTTGGCAAAGATTAGATGTCCATACGTGTGGGGCCTCATTTCTGGGCTCTCAATTCTATTCCACTGGTCAGTGCGTCTGTTCATGTTCCAGTACCAAGCAGTTTTGATGACAATGGCCCTATAATACAGTTTGAGATCTGGCAGTGTGATGCCTCCGGTTCTGTTCTTTTTCCTCAAGATTGTTTTGGCAATTCTAGGTCTTTTCTGGTTCCAGATAAACATTTGTAGCATTTGTTCTATTCTCCTAAAAAATGTGCTTGGGATCTTGATGGGGATAGCATTAAATTTGTAGATGGCTCTGGGTAATATATTCATTTTGATGATGTTAATTCTTCCAACCCATGAACATGGAATATCTTTCCACTTCTTTGTGTCTTTTTCAATTTCTTTGAGTAGTGACTCATAATTTTCAGTATACAAGTCTTTCACTTCTTTGGTTAGGTTTACTCCTAGATATTTTATTGTTTTTGTTGCTATAGAAAAAGGAACTGATTTCTGGATTTCAATTTCTTCTAACTTAGTGTTTGCATAGAGGAATGCCACTGACTTTTGAATGTTAATTTTATAGCCTGACACATTACTGTATTGCCTGATGATTTCCAAAAGCTTCTTGTTGGATTCCTTAGGTTTTTCCATGTATACTATCATGTCATCTGCAAATAAGGAGAGTTTGACTTCTTCTCTTCCAATCTGTATGCCTTGAATTCCTTGCTCCTGCCTGATTGCTATGGCAAGAACTTCCAACACTATGTTGAATAGTAATGGTGATAGTGGGCAGCCCTGTCTAGTACCTGATCTGAGGGGAAATGCTTCCAGTTTTTCACCATTGAGTATGATGTTGGCTGTAGGTTTGCTATATATAGACTCCACTATCTTCAGGAATTTTCCATCTATTCCTATTTTTTGTAGTGTTCTGATCATAAAGGGATGTTGTATTTTGTCAAAGGCTTTCTCTGCATCTATTGATATGACCATGTGGTTTTTGGTCTTGCTTTTGTTGATGTGGTGGATCACATTGATGGATTTATGTATATTAAACCAACCTTGCATGCCTGGGATAAACCCCACTTGGTCATGATGAACAATTTTTTTGATATACTGCTGTATCCGGTTGGCTAGAATTTTGTTCAATATTTTCGCATCTATGTTCATCAGAGATATTGGTCTGTAGTTTTCTTTTTTGGTTGTGTCCGTCTGCTTTTGGTATCAGGGTGATGTTGGCTTCATAGAAGCTGGCAGGGAGTATTCCAGTGTCTTCAATCTTCTGGAATACTTTTAAAAGTAGAGGTATTAGTTCTTCTTTGAAAGTTTTGTAGAATTCATTTGTAAAACCATCTGGCCCAGGACTTTTATTTTTGGGAAGATTTTTGATAACTGTTTCAATTTCATTAGCTGTGATGGGCCTGTTCATGTTATCCACTTCCTCTTTACTTAGTTTTGGAAGTTGGTAGGTATCTAGGAAATCATTCATTTCTTCCAGGTTCTCTAACTTGGTGGCATATAGTTGTTCATAGAAGCCTCGCATGATATGTTGAATTTCTGCAGTGTCTGTTGTGATTTCTCCTCTTTCATTTACTATCCGATTTATTTGGGTCTTCTCCCTTTTTTGTTTTGTGAGTCTGGCTAAAGATTTTGTTTACTCTTTCGAAGAACCAACATTTACTTTCATTGATCTTTTGTATGGTTTTCCTATTCTCAATGTTATTTATTTCTGCCCTAACTTTAGTAATTTCTGTCCTTCTGGTTGCGTTAGGATTCCTTTGTTGTTCTTCTTCTAGGTCTTTAAGATGTGCAATCAGGCTGTTTATTTGTGCCTTTTCTTGTTTCCTAATGTGTGCTTGTATAGCTATGAACTTCCCTCTTAGGACTGCTTTAGCTGTGTCCCAAATATTTTGATAGCTTGTGTCTTCATTTTCATTGAACTCTCGAAACATTTTGATTTCTTCCTTGATTTCCTCTTTGACCCAGAAGTTGTTAAGAAGTGTACTGTTGAGCTTCCACATTTTGGCACTGTTACTAATCTTTTGTTGATTGTTAAGTGTTAGTTTAATTCCACTGTGGTCTGAGAAGATGCTTGGGATGATTTCAGTGCTCTTGAATAGGCTGATGCTGTCTTTGTGGCCTAACATATGGTCTATCCTTGAGAATGATCCATGTGGATTTGAGTAAAATGTGTATTCCAGTTTCTTGGGATGAATGACTCTGAAAATGTCCAATAGTTCTAGTTTATCTATCTCTTTAGCTCCCTTATGTCTTTACTGATTTTCTGCCTGGATGATCTGTCAAGTTGAGATAGTGGGGTGTTGAAGTCCCCTACTATGATTGTGTTACTGTTAATATATTGCTGTAGCTCTTTCAGTAGAAGTTTGATGTATTTAGATGGCTTCTCATTGGGTGCATAGATATTAATAATTGTTAAGTCCTCTTGATTGACTGATCCTCTGAGCATTAAGTAGTGTCCATTCCTATCTTTTTTAATCTTATGTATTTTAAAGTCTATCATGTCAGATATGAGAATAGCTGTTCCTGCCCTTTTTTGTGGGCCATTGGCTTGAATGATAGTTTTCCATCCTTTCACTTTAAGTCTGTGTTTGTCTTGTTGCGTTAGGTGAGTTTCCTGTAGACAACATATTGTTGGGTTGTGTTTTCTGATCCATCTTCCTACTCTGTGTCTTTTAATAGGTGAATTCAGGCCATTCACATTTATTGATATCAAAGATTGAAGATATTTTAACGCCATTCTTGTAGAGTTTTAGAGTGTTTTGATATATGTCCTATTTGTGGTGGTCTGGTTGTTTATAGGAGACCTTTCAGAACTTCTTTCAGGGCAGGCTTGGTGATGGTTGCTTCCTTCAACTGTTGCTTGTCTGAGAAGGTTTTGATGCTTCCATCTAGTCTGAATGACAATCTAGCAGGATATAGTATTCTTGGCTGAAAGCCTTTCTCATTGAGCACTCGATAGATATCTTGCCATTCTCTTCTGGCCTGTAGTGTTTGTATGGAGAAGTCTGCTGCTAATCTTATGGGTTTTCCTTTGTAGGTGACTCTTTGTTTTTCTCTTGCAGCCTTGAGGATCCTTTCTTTATCCTTATTCCTTTCCAATCTAAGTATGACATGTCTTGGTGTCTTTAGGTCTGGGTTAATTCTGTTTGGGACCCTCTGGGCTTCTTGAATCTTTATGTCTTTGGTGTTGTCTAGACTAGAGAAATTTTCAGCTATTATGGCCTGGAGAACGCTTTCTTCCTCTCCTTCTCTTTCTTCCTCTGGTAAGCCAATAATGCGTATATTGTTTCTTTTGAAGTCATCCCATAGGACTTTGTTGTTGTTTTCAGCATCTCTTAATCTCTTTTTGAGATCTCTTACTTCTTTTTTAGTTGTCTCTAATTCATCCTCAATCTTGCTAATTCTGTCTTCAGCCTCATTGATTCTATTCTCTCTGCCCTCTACTGCTTTCTGGAGTTCATCTATTTTGTTGCCCTGCTCTGATACTGTTTTAGCTTGTTCAGCTAGTTGCCTTCTTAGCTCAGCGATTTCAGCTTTCAGCTCTCTAATAACCATGAGATAATTAGAATTTTCTTCCATATTCTCATTTGTTGTTCCTGCAGTTCTGATTACAATTTTTTCAAATTCTTTACTCACTCCTGTTATTATTTCCTTAGCTAATGTTTGGATGTTGAACTCGTTGTTTTGTGCTTCACCCTCTGGAGGACTTTTAGCTGGACTCTTGTCCTGGTTCGAGTCTCCAATATTTTTTCTTGTTGTTTTAACCATTTTATATAAGTTAACAGTTTTTTCAATCCCTGAGTTGGAGTTCAGTGGTGTAAAAGCCTTTTTTTTTTTTTCCCCTGTAGGCTATGTGAGCCTGAGGGCTTTTAAACTATCAATAGGCTTCTTGGCTTAATCACTGACTCCTGACCAAGAGATAAAGCAGGGTGTGGCAGAGATAATCCAGTGGTTATGCAAAGAGACTTTCACAGCCCCTCAGCTATGCCACCGAGGTATAGGTCTTCTCCTGAGTTTCCTGGTTAGATCTCTGTACCCTGGTGTCCCTCCCTGTTGCTGCTCCAGATTCTGAGGGTAGTAGCAATGGAGACTCAGAGTTGCACTTGGTGAGTCTCTGGGGAGTCCTTTCCTCCCTTCAGCTGTCCCCTTGTTGGTGGAGCAGACTGGAGGTGGTGTCTCCACTGACAAACTGTTGAACTCGAACTGTTAGCAGTCACTTAATCTCTCCTTAGGCCCCTCTCTCCTCTCTGTCACCAGCCACGTGTGTTTGTACTCACGGGTGATTTACTGGGTTTCTGTGGTCATTCTAGTCCTGTCTTGTTTCGGTCCGGGTGGTCTCCTTTGGTATTCCTAGTTGATCCGCCCCTTTTTCTTTCTTAGGCCAGTCCTTGCACTTTGAGCTACCTGTGCTACCGTCTGACTCCCCCCTTTTTCTTTATCCTTCTCCTCCTCCTTCTTTTTTGCCTCCAGGGTTATTGCTGGGTCTTGGCGCCTGCACTATGAATCCACTGCTCCTGGAAGCCATTTTTCCCATTTTGTTGCCCTTGTTGTTGTCATTATTATTGTTGTCATTGCTGTTGTTGTTGGATAGGGCAGAGAGAAATCGAGAGAGGAGGGGAGACAAAGGGGGGAGAGAAAGACACCTGCAGACCTGCTTCATCACCTCTGAAGTGACTCCTCTTACGCTTTGCATCACATCCCCTTAACCCCCTTTTTTTTTTTAACCAAAGAACTGCTCAGCTCTGGCTTATGGTGGTGCAAGGGATTTAACCTGGAATCTCCCTCTTCCATTTTAATTTTTTTTCTGTCCTATCAAAAAAAAAAATTAAAGACTTGATTTTTGTGGCCATAATGCACAAGGACCCAAGTTCAGGCTGCCCAGTCCCCACCTTCAGGGGAAAAGCTTCACAAGCAGTTGAAGCAGTGTTGCAGTTGTCTCTCCATCTCTCTCTCCTTCTCTATCCCCCTTCCCTCTCAGTCTCTCTGTCCTATCAAATTTAATAAAGTTTAAGACATTTTAGTTTTTGAGGGATATGATTTCTTTTTTAAATTTTATTTATTTATTAATGAGAAAGACAGGAGAGAGAGAGAGGGAGAGAGAACCAGACATTACTTTGGTACATGTGTGGCAAGGGATCCAGCTCAGGACCTCATGCTTGAGAATCCAATGCTTTATCCACTGTACCACCTCCCAGACCATGGATATGAAATGTTATGGTTGTGTTAGGTAGAAAGAAACGGAGAGACAGGAAGGAATGGAGGGAGGAAGGGAAGGAGGAAGGAAAGAAAGCTGAGTTCCTTTTCCATATCTAAAATGGATTAGAAGACAGGGTAGATAGCATAATGGTTATGCAAACAGACTCTCATGCCTGAGGCTCCATAGTCCCAGGTTCAATCCCCTGCACCACCATAAGCCACAGCTGAACAGTGCTCTGGTTAAAAAATAAATATATAAAAATTAAAATTAAAAATTAAAAAAATGGATTAGATATTAGATTAGAGAGAGAGAAAGTCCCACCTCAAAAGTCTTCACAATCCAGAAAAAGACACAAAGTCCAAACATGAAATGCACAAACTTCTGTTTGACAATCCCTTGCCCTTTTCTCTCATTAGCTTCAGTTGACTTGAGCTTGCTCAGTCACTAATAACTACATATCCCATGTATATTTAGAAGCCACCTTGCAGAAGCATTTGTCTTTGTCTCTAAGTGTAATGTTTCCATTAACATTTCAACTACTATTTTTCTTTTTTTTTGCCTAGAGGGTTATCAGTGGGGCTCAGTGCCTGCACTATGAATCCACTGCTCCTAGAGGCTATTTTTTTCTCTTTTGTTGCCCTTGTTCTTTATTGTTGTTGGATAGGACAGAGAAAAATCAAGAGAGAAGGAGAAGACAGAGACGGGGAGAGAAAGGCAGACCTGCTTCACCACTAGTGAACTGACCCCCACCCCCTGCAGGTCAGGAGCTGGGGGCTCCAGCCAAGATGCTTTCGAGGGTCCTTGCACTGTGTGCCACATGCACTTAACTTGCTGTGCTACCACCCTGCCCTCAATCAACTACTATTTATTGCATATCACAAAATCCAGGCAGGGATAGACAGCATAATGGCTAAGCAAACAGACTCTCATGTCTGAGGCTCCAAGTCCCAGTTTCAATCACCCCCCACCCCCACACCATGATAATCCAGAGCTGAGCAGTGCTCTGGTTAAAAAATAGATTAATTAAATGAAACATGGAATGTTTACATTTCAAAAAAACCCAGTTTTGTAAAACTTATCAGTCTCACCTTTATAAAAAATTAATTTTCTAATAGCAAAGGATAACAAATAATTGGGTGGTCTAGGAGGTGGCGCAGTTGATAAAGCATTGGATTCTCAACCATGAGGTCCCAAGTTCGATCCGCAGTAATGAATTTCAATCAGTTGACATAAATATATACATAAGATAAAATAAAGGAGGGAAATCAGTTTTACTTCGTCTTTATGAAATTTGGGGACTTGCTGACAAATGGCATGTTTTATTGAATCCTAACACTGGTAAGCCTATATAAAAGTGTTGTGATCGGGAGTCGGGCTGTAGCGCAGCGGGTTAAGCGCAGGTGGCGCAAAGCACAAGGACTGGCATAAGGTCCCAGTTCGAACCCGGCTCCCCACCTGCAGGGGAGTCGCTTCACAGGCGGTGAAGCAGGTCTGCAGGTGTCTATCTTTCTCTCCTCCTCTCTGTCTTCCCCTCCTCTCTCCATTTCTCTCTGTCCTATCCAACAGCGATGACAACAATAATAATAATTTTAAAAAAACTAGGGCAACAAAAGGAAATAAATTAAATTAAATTAAAAAAAATTTAAAAAAAAAAGTGTTGTGATCAGGCAGGGTGGTGGCTGAACCAGTAGATCACATAGGCTACATTGTTTTAGGACCTAAGTTTAAGTCACCAGTCTCCAGCTGCAGAGGGGAAATGGTGGAAGAGTGCTGCAAGAGTTTCTCCTCTCTTTCTCTTTCCCTTTCCCTCTCTATCTGTCCCTCACCCTCTATTAAAATAAATAAATTTTTTTTTTTAAAAGGCCATCAACAATGGTGTAGCCATACAGGTAACAAGCCCCAGTGACAACCCTGTTAGCAAGGGAAAAAAAAAAACAAAACAGAAGTGGTGTGTGTTGTGTGAAGTCATGGGACCAAAATCAACTCCCCATTAGTGTCCTGTCACACCTAAAATGTCAACAATGGGATTAGTTATTAAAGGATTTCTTTTCATGCAAACATTTCAGCTGTTGAGAGACTATATTTCCCCCCCAATCTCTTACTATTGAATTATCTAGAGAAAACCTTGACACTGAAAAAACGGCACACATAACAAATGTTTTTATAGAGAAAAAAATTCTGCTGGAGAACAAGACCCACCTTTGTTTGTTTCCTTGTTTTTCCAAGTTCATTTGCTTGAATTCCCTATATATATATTTTTTCCAGTAGGAGGATTAATGGTTTGCAGTAGATATAGTTGTTAGTACATGTGTAAAATTTCTCAATTTTCTGCAAAATAATCTCACCCACAGCCTACGTCCTCCTCCACCATCATGAACCAGGACCTGAAAGCCCCTCTCTTCCCAGAGATGCATCTCTTGATAGGCTAAACTAGGAGCCTATAGACAAGAATGAATGCTTTGCTTTACCATCTTTCTCTACAGCTAGCTCTGTCTCAAGGAGTAGTGACTGAGTAAGAAAAATTTTACCTTGGTGTCTTTTTGTTTGTTTTACTTGTGATTATTAGTGGATTACAATACAAGATTCTAAGATTACAATGTATAGTTGCAAACCACACCCACCACTTTATTTTTTTACTTTGGGAAAGTGGTAAAAAAAAAAAAAAAGGAAGAAAGAAAAGAAAGTTAGCAAATGATATCAGAAATCTTATGTATGTGGGGCAGGGGTAGATAGCATAATGGTTATGCAAAGAGACTCCCTTGCCTGAGGTTCCAGGTCCCAAGTTCAATCCCCCATACCAACATAGCTGACCAGAGCTCTGGGAAAAAAAATTAAAATAAAATAAAAATCTCATAAATGTGTCTTGTTTAGGGACAAAGACAAATCCCTAAGGTTCCCAGCTCTATCACATGAGGTAAAAATTCAGTAAGTAGGGAGTCGGGCGGTGGCGCAGTGGGTTAAGCACAGGTGGCGCAAAGCGCAAGGACCTGCGTCAGGATCCTGGTTCGAGCCCCCGGCTCTCCACCTGCAGGGGAGTCGCTTCACAGGCGGTGAAGCAGGTCTGCAGGTGTCTTTCTCTCCCCCTCTCTGTCATCTCCTCCTCTCCCCATTTCTCTCTGGCCTATCCAACAACGACATCAATAATAACTACAACAATACAACAACAAGAGCAACAAAAGGGAATAAATAAATATTTTTTTAAAAATTCAGTAAGAAGTATGTTATAATTTTATAACTGAGAATAAATAAATTAAGAAAACTTAAATTTAAACAAGGGAGATAGCATAATGGCTATGCAAACAGACTCTCATAGGTGAGGCTCCAAAGTACCAGGTCCAGTCCCCCACATCACCATAAACCAATCTAAGCACTGCTCTGGTAAAAACAAACAAACAAACAAACAAATAAAAACACTTAATTTCCTAGGTTTCTGAGTTAGAATAATGACTCAAATAAAGACATTCATTTCACTCACCTTCTCAAACACCACCCAAACTAAAGAAGTGCAGTGGGTGGGGGTAGATAGCATAATGGTTATGCAAACAGACTCTCATGCCTGAGGCTCCAAAGTCCCAGGTTCAATCCCATATACCACCATAAACCAGAGTTGAGCAGTGCTCTGGTAAAAATAAAAATTAATAATTAAAAAAAAGAAGTGTAGTGAGACGAGATGCCCTCATCAACATTTAGCAGGTGAAAACAAATTCCATCAATGACCACTGATTTAGACCTCAAAACATCCTGAGGAAAACTGAATGACATCCTAACTTATTATTTAATTATTAAATTATTAGTTACTTAAACCTAATTTATTCTATAGACTTTTCAGAGGACAGAAAAGCAAAACACAGTATTTCTTTTTTTAATTCTAATTTTTTATTAGATAGGACAGAAAGAAATTAAGAAAGGAGAGGGAGATAGAAAGAGAGAGACATCTGCAGACCTGTTTCACCATTCCTGAAACATCCCCCCTGTAGGTGGGGAGCAGGGACTTGAACCTGGGTCCTTGGGCTTGGTAATATGTGCACTTAAATGGGCGTGCCACTGCCAGATCCCCTAATACTTCTAAATTATGAAAGTTCATGGCACAGCTAAAGTTATAGGCCTTGTATTCCAAATAACTGGACTTAGCATCTTTTTGCATAGTGGATGCTCACTGCAGAGAAAAGCCAGAGCAGTGTTCTGGTTTAAATAAATAAATATTCTAAAGAAAAGATATAAAGATAAATCATGTTCTCTAAGGGTAGAAATGCAGAGAGTGGGACTTTGGAAAGCAAGTAAATAGTTGACAGGAACTCAAAATAATTGTTGGACAAGGAAAATAGCACCATCAGAAATACACTTTCATGCCTAAGGCTCTGAGGTCCCAAGGTTCAATCCCCAGCATCACCATAAACCAGAGTTGAGTAGTGGGCTGATAATAAACAAACAAATCATTATCTGAGGAGAAACAAGGTGACCTGATGGGAAGGGCCACAAACCAATGGTACTGGTTATGCTATCCTTACGCTGACGTGGTAGACTCACAGACTTTGCACGATCAGACTACACAGATATGATTTATATTCTGTTCTATATAAATCAAATAGACAAAAAAATAATAATAAAATAAATCAAATAGACACTTAATTCAGTTTAATTTCAGATCTTAATCTCGTCTCCTGGAGAGTGCAGAGCTGCTTTGCCCTGTGCATGACCCAGGTTTGAGCCCAGCCCCCAATGCACTGACAAGTGTGGATGCTGTAGTGCCTCTCTCTCTCTTGTCTTTATTTAAAACAAACAAAATTTCATCTTCTTGATGCAGATACTTGTTTCAGATACAAATACTTAGGCAAAACAAAATTTAAAAAAACAGCCAGGGTGGTGGTTCAGAGGATACATGAGCCCCCAGGTCTGACTGCATATGCCAGAATGATGCTCTAGTCTCTTTTTCTCAGAAAATCAGAAAAAAAGAAAAGAAAAGAAAAGAAAAGAATTCCTCTCTCTTATGCTCACAGAGCATTCTATTCAAAAGGAAATCAGGGGGAATGGGTGGTGGTGCACCCCACTGAGCGCACACATTATCCTGTGAGTCCCATTCCCCACCCACAGGGAAGACTGTCATGAGTAGTGAAGCAGGTCTGCAAGTGTCTATCTTTCTTTCTCCCTTTTTCCCCCTCCCCTCCCAATTTCTCTCTGTCCTGTCAAATAATAATAGAAAGGGAAACTGAATGAAGAAAGGAATAAATAAATAATTAAACACAAAAATAAGAAAGAATGGTCGCCACAATCAGTGGATTCGTAGTGCTGCCAATGAGTCCCAGCAGTAATTTTCATGGCAAGAAAAAAAAGGGGGGTACGATGGCATACCTGGTTAAGCACACATATTACCAAGCACAAGGACCCAGGTTGGAATCCCTGCCTCCCATCTGCAGAGGGGACACTTCACGAACAGTGAAGCATGTGTCTATCTCTCTCTCCACTGTCTATCTCCCCTCTCCTCTCAATTTCTCTCTGTTCCATTCAATTAAAAGAAAAAAATCAGATGGGGGGCCAGGCGGTGGTGCAGAGCGCAGGGGCCAGCATAAGGATTCCGGCTCCAGCCCCAGGTCACCCACCTGCAGGGGGGTCACTTCACAGGTGGTGAAGCAGGTCTGCAGGTGTCTTTCTCTCCCCCTCTGTCTTTCCCTCCTCTCTCGATTTCTCTCTGTCCTATTCAACAACAATGACAGCAATAACAACAATAATAACACCAACAATAACGATAAACAACAAGGGCATCAAAAGCCTTCAGGAGCAGCGGATTCGTAGTGCAGACACGGAGCCCCAGCAATAACCCTGGAGGCAAAAACAAAACAACAACAAAAAAAATCAGATGATAAAATATTGCTGCTATGTAGGAAAAAAGAAGGCAATCTTCTCCCAAATAATCATTAGGGAAAATGGGTTGCAATATAAGTGTTCTTCTGAATGGAAAAATACTTAATTATGTTATAACTATTTTCAATATTAGGAATATTTGCTCAATTTAATAGCTCTATATATTATTTAAATAAATATTAGCTATTATTATCTAATTAGGTACATTATTAAAAGTACATTTAAAACTGAAGATGTAGGGGCTGGGCAGTGGTGCACCCAGGAGAACACACACATTACCTTGTGTTTCAAGCCCCCCTCCACTTGCAGGGGGCAACTTCATGATCAGTGAAGCAATGCTGCATGTGTTTTGTTTCTGTGTTTCTCTTTCTTTCTTTTGCACTATCCTCTCACAGTTTCTGTCTCTATCAAAAAGAAGGAAAAAAGCTGCAGGACTGTTGACTTGGTTGTGTATTGAGCCCCAGTAATAAATAACCCTGGGACCGAGGAGACAGCATAATAGTTATGCAAAAAGATTTTCATGCCTGAGGCACCAAAGGTCCCTCCATCAGTCCCCAGAACCACCATAAACCAGAGCTGAGCAGTGCTCTGGTCAAAATGAATGAATAAATAAATAAGCCAGGCAGTAGTACACTGGGTTAAGTGCACATAGTACTTAGTGCAAGGACCCATGCAAGGATCCCGGTTCAAGCCTCAGGCTTCCTACCTGCAGGGGGGGTTGCCTCACAAGCGGTGAAGCAGGTCTGCAGATGTCTATCCTCACACCCTCTCTATCATCCCCTTCCCTCTCAATTTCTCTCTGTCTTATCCAATAAAATGGGGGGGGGGGGAGTCCACCAAGAGTTGTGGATTCATAATGCCAGCACTAAGCCCTAGCAATATAACCCTGGAGAGACAATAAATAAATAAATAAATAAATAAATAAATAAATAAATAAATAAGTAATAAATACCTTGGTGGTAGTTGGGAAGATAGCATAATAGTTATGCAAATAACTTTTATGCCTGAGGCTCCCAGGTCCCAGATTCAGTGCCCCCACCCCCCCATCACCATAAACCATAGCTATGCAGTGTTCTGCTTAAATAAATAAAAACAAAATAAAAGAAATCTAAGGTTCAAATTTACTCTTTAAATTAGTTGTGGCAGATTTATCTTTAATTTTAAGATAAACTGATGGGGGCTAGGTGGTGATGCACCTAGTTGAGCGCACATGTTATAATGCTCAAGGCCCTGGGTTCAAGCCCCTGGTCCCCACCTTCAGGGGGAAAACTTTGTGAGTGGTAAAGCAGCGTCGCTGGTGTTTCTGTCTCTCTATCACCCTCTACCCCCTTGATTTTTCTGGCTGTCTCTACCCAATAAATAAAGGTAATTTTTTAAAATGTCCCTCTTTTGGATTTCAATTTACTTTTAAATCCCTGAATCATTACTGAGGTCGGATAAAGGAATTTTACAAGGGTTCACAAAACATACACATATTTTCCTAGCTTGATTAAATATAAGCCACAGCTAAGAACATTTTCACTTTCTTCAGGACACATTGCCTCGGGCAAACATCAACTTTTGCCTAGGCAGAGGTTATCTGATTCATCACTCATTAAAGCTGCAATTTACCTACTACCTAAAAATGCTAATTTTGCCTGGGCGATAGTACCAGCCATAATATAGTGCAAGAGGCTTTCATGCCTGAGGCATCAGAGGGCACGGCTCAATCTCTGGCACCATCATAACCCACAGCTGAGCAGTGTTTTGGTAAATAATAGGATCAATTGAAATGCTAACTACATCCACGTTTTCTTTTAAGTCTTTATTTACTATTTTATTTTGGTTAGTTAGTTTGGATAAACAGAAATTGAGACAGAAGGGAGAGAAGTTTCCCCCGTGTAGGTAGGGACTGGGGCTTGAGCCAGAGTCCTTTGTGCATTTTGTAACGTGCACTTAACCAGATGAGTCACTGACCAGCTTCTGTATCTACATTTCTTAACATGTATTGTTGATCCAAAACAAAGTCATTTTAGCTATCAAGTAGTTTCAGATAAAAATTCTCATTATCAACTACAACAATAAAACAACAAGGGCAACAAAAGGGAATACGTAAATAAATAAAAATATTTTTTAAAATTCTCATTATCTTTGGGAGGTGGAAGGTTGGGGATACAGAACTTGGGCAGTGGATGTGGTGTGGAACTAGACATTGTACTCTTATAATCTTGTGACAGACTATTTATAACAAATATTTTTCAAACTAATAAAAATCTTCCTATTAGACCACCCAAGAGGTGGTACAATGGATAAAGTGTCCAACTTACAAGCATAAGGTTCAGAGTTCAATACCTAGCATTGTATTTTTTTTTCCTAACATTGCTTTTTCCATAGAAATGCACTGGTTCTAGTTCTCCCTTCATTGAAAAATAAACAGTGAGTTTTTGCTAATTAAGTAAATAAGACTCCGTTGAGTACCTTCTATGTGGCAAGCACTATACTAGGCTGCTTTTGATACATCATTTATAAAATGAAACAAAAATCTCTGACTTTATGAAGCTTGTGTTCTCATGACTTGTGAGGTGACAAAATGGAGAGTGTGCTGGTCTCTCAAGCATGAGGTCCTGAGTTAACTCTGGTACTACATATGCCAAAATGATGTTCTGATTCTTTCTCTCTTGTTTTTTCTCTCCCATTAGTCAATAAATAAATCTTTCAATTAATTATTATTTTAACAAAAAGGCACTGTCTAGCTCTGGCTCATGATGGTGCTGGGGGCTGAACCTAGGATCTTGTAGCCTCAGGGATGAAAGTCTTTTTACATAATCATTATGCTATCTACCCAGCCCAGTTTTGTTTGTTTGTTTGTTTGCCTCCAGAGTTATCACTAGGGCTCAGTGCCTGCACTATGAATTCACTGCTCCTGGAAGCCATTTTCCCCATTTTTGTTGCCCTTGTTGTTGTACTTATTGTTTTTTTATGTCTGAAAGTTTTACCTTTCTTTTTTATAATGTCTGAAAGTTTTGTTTTTTTTTAGTATTTATTCATGAGAAAGATAGGAGGAGAGAAAGAAAGAACCAGACATCACTCTGGTACATGTGCTGCCGGGAATTGAACTCAGGACCTCATGCTTGAGAGTCTGATGCTTTATCCACTGTGCTACCTCCCGGACCACATTAAAGTTTTACTTTAAAAAAAAGATTTTATTTATTTATTAATGAGAAAGACTGTTGGTATTCTTCGTGTTGGTTTGGTCCCCTTCCCCTTACCTCTGAGAGAAATGGTTTGGCCCTTGCTAGTTTCGCACCCCGCTTTCTCCCCGCCCCCTATGCTAAGGACGTCCAGAGTCCCAGCAGCACCTGCAGAAGGAGAAACATGGGGAAGCACATGGTGTGGTGATTTGCCCATTCGTGAATAAAGATTAAACTGCAGCTTCTCAGCCCAGCTGTGTGTCCCCGAGTCTGTCTCTGTTTACCGCCGTGATGCTAGCCTGGCCTATTGGAGCCTCCGAACATTAACAACAAATGGCGCCCATGTGGACCTGACCTGTGCATTTCTCAGATAAGTGAAGACAATTTGGCTACCTATGCACTATGGCCTTCTCTTCTGCTTGTGAAGAGATCTCCAAAGGCCTCTGCCCTTTCTTCACGAGATTGTTTCGCTGTTTCTGGAACATTTATCTCTGGACCACTCTGTGGTTTCTGCCCAACGCCAGCTCGCAGGGGCCCAACGCCAGCCCGCATGAGCTGGCTTTCCGCCACATGGCGCGGGACATTGGGTGTGGGCTCCCTCCATGCTGCTCGGCCGCTGGGAGCAGGGCAGCAGACATGGCAGGGCCATGGGGCAGGGCCGCGGCGGCCTATCCTGGCCACCACCCCGTGGCACCTCAGCCTGCGCCTTCTGCACGGCTGGCCCACCCGCCCTTGTGCTATGAAGTCTGGACAGATCCCGGACCACCCGGAGACCATGGGCTCCCTGCCGAAACTGGGCCCACTGGCCGAGATCCTCAGCTTGGGTCTGAAGGCAGATGAGCTAGAATACACAGAGATTCGTGCAGAGATCGCAACCTGCAATTCCTAGAAGTGGAGCTGCGCGGGAGGCCCCACCTCCGGATGGTGACCCCCCCAACAACAACTAAGACAGTACAGATCTAAATTCGTGTTTAAAATGTCATGTCTTCGTAACAAAGGTTTCTCCTTGTGTATTAATGACCATGTTTACGTGTGTGTTTAAAGTTTGGTAACATTAACTTTAAGGTTAAAAATATAACTTTAAGGCTATATTCAGAGTTAAATGAAAAAGGTTTTCAACGTAATTCTCATAAAGATAAAATTAACTTACATTTAAAGTCTGAGGTAAAAAATTCGTTAAAAATCAATATATTTTAACCAAGTTGGTCTAAACAAAACCTTCGCACACCTAGGGTGTGTCTCCATATTGAATGGGTGTAACAAAAGGTTAAATAGACTTGTTGATATGTAAAACTCTAGATTACCTTCTCTATTAGAAATTGTAGATTACACAATGGCTATGCTAATGATTCTCATGACTGAGGTTTTCTTTCCTTGATTCTTATGTCTACCTTTTCACATTCTATTGTTTAAACTTTAAACAACCTTAAAATCATACTAAAAAAGACTTCCAATTGTGATAGAGTTATCAATTGTGGTAAATTCCTAACCTGCTACAAGTTTTGTTTCATAAGTAAGTGAACTGCAGCTGTCAAGTTCTCTACAGAAAAGCAGAATTCCGATGGCTGACATTCCCCATCAAGACAGACGTACAACAATTCACCCCCTGGCAATTCTTCAGTGGACATCTGCTTTGGACTTCTATGGGACTCATTGGTACACCTCAGACACTTTGCACAAAACTAGTGGCTTCCCTTTATGCTGCTGGGTTTCTCAAAGACTGACTGCAGCCATGCCTTGGGACTCTAGGCCTCACCCTCCCCCCATGCTAGAAAATGCCCCTCAGAGGCAGGAAATGTTTTTTTTTTTAAGCTGATAAAGTTTTGCCCACAGAGGCAAAAAATGGCCCCCTCAGGCCTTCCCTTGGCAGCACACTGGTTCTTGTTACTTGCTTACATGTTTCTCCATGTTTGTGCCAGTTTCTTTTTTTTGAAAATGCCTGTACGATATAGGTTTCTGTTCACCCCACACCCCTGATACTGTGGTCATTTAGTTAAAAAGAAAAGGGGGAATTGTTGGTATTCTTCGTGTTGGTTTGGCCCCCTTCCCCTACCACTGAGAGAAATGGTTTGGCCTTTGCTAGTTTCGTGCCCCACTTTCTCCCCGCCCCGTATGCTAAGGACGTCCAGAGTCCCAGCAGCAGCATCAGAGGGAAAATGATGGAGAAGCACATGGTGTGGTGATTTGCCTGTTCGTGAATAAAGATTAAACTGCAGCTTCTCAGCCCAGCCATGTGTCCCCGAGTCTGTCTCTGTCTACCACCGTGACACTAGCCTGGCCTGCTGGAGCCTCCGAAACATTAACAACAAAAGACAGGAGGAGAGATAAAGAACCAGACATCACTCTGGTACATGTGCTGCCAGGGATTGAACTCAGTACCTCATGTATGAAAGTCCAAAGTTTTATCCCTGGACCACTTGTTGTTATTATTATTGCTGTTGTTGCTGGATAGGACAGATAAAAATCAAGAGCGGAGGGGAAGACAGAGGAGGGAGAGAAAGACACCTGCAGACCTGCTTCACTGCTCGTGAAGCTATGCCCCTGCTGATGGGGAGCCAGGGGCTGGAACCCAGATCATTACGCTTAACCTGCTGTGCTACCTTCCAACCCACGCCCCCCCTTTTAAGACTCATTGGGGCTGGGTGGTGGCATACCTGGTACAGTGCAAGTGTTACAATGTGCAAGGACCTGGGTTCAAGCTCTAGACGCCCCCCCCCAAACTGCAGGGCTGGAAGTTGCACATGTAGTAAAATAGTACTACGGTTATCTCGATTTCTCTCTGTCTCTACCCAGTAAATAAATACAACAAAATAAAACTTTATATTCCAATGGTCTGGGAGGTGGACCATTGGATAAAGTGTTGAATTTTCTAGCATGAATTCCTATGAAGAGTGATACTCACACACTCTCTCTTCCTTTGTCCCCCTCTCCCTCTCCCTCCCTCCTTCCCTTTTTTTCTAATAAATAATTTTTTAAACAAATTTAAAAAACTCATTCTCATTGTTGAGAAGGGCAGGGACAGAGGATAAAAATGCAGACACATTTTGTAGCATGTACGACGAGCTATGTAAGGAAATATAGTAGACAACGAAAGTATATGTCCTGAAAGTTACCTTTAAGTGACAAGAAATGAGACCTGAGGATATCTTGGAGAAGGGGCAAGCTAGTACAAACTCTCTGAGATAGGAGCTAAGCCTGGTGCATTTTTTAGGGGGAAAAAAATTGGGGCAAAGTGGTGGCACACCTGGTTGAGCGCACGTTACAATGCACAAGGACCTAGGTTTGAGCCCCCAGCCCCCACCTGTAGGGGGAAGGCTTTCCGAGTGTTGAAGCAGTGCTGCAGGTGTCTCTCTTTCTCTCTTCCTTTTTGTTTCCCCCTATCCTCTTGATTTCTGGCTGTCTCTATCCAATAAATAAAGACTTTTAGTGGTCCTGGAGGTGGTGCAATAGATAAGGCATTGGCTCTCAGGCCTGAGGTTCTGAGCTCAACCCCTAGCAGCACATGTACCAAAGTGATGTCTGGCTCTTTTTCTCCTATCATTTCTCATGAATAAATAAATAATACAATATTCTAAATAAAGAAGAAATTTAAAAATTAGGTCAGTGACAATAGTGGAATTAATAAAAATTGCTATGAGATTTAAAAAATCATTTGTTGGGGGTCGGGCGGTGGCGCAGTGGGTTAAGCGCATGTGGCGCAAAGCGTAGGGACCAGCGTAAGGATCCCGGTTTGAGCCCCCCCACCTGCAGGGGGGTCGCTTCACAAGCAGTGAAGCAGGTCTCCAGGTGTCTATCTTTCTCTCCCCCCTCTGTCTTCCCCTCCTCTCTCCATTTCTCTCTGTCCTATGCAACAATGAACAACATCTACAATGGTAATAATAATAACCACAATGAGGCTACAACAACAAGGGCAACAAAAGGGGGAAAAAATGGCCTCCAGGAGCGGTGGATTCATGGTGCAGGCACTGAGCCCAGCAATAACCCTGGAGGGAAAAAAAAAATCATTTGTTATGGATGGGCTTGTACGTGAGTGAGGTATGTCACTCCATGATATGCCTTACATATTATTTTATATTAAAGGTACTTAGTGGTGGGAAGAAGGGAGACTTTCGTGCCTGAGGCGCCGAAGTTCTAGGTTTAAAACATTACAAGTATCACCATAAGGAAGAGCTGAGCAGTGCTCTAGTAAAAACAAAAAAGTAAATTATAAATGTAGTTGAGAGATGGCTGATGCAGAAGGGCCATTCTGACCCTCCTCTGTCCCCTAAAAACAAGAGATAACTTTTTCATGTAAAAGTCAGGGCGGTAGCATAGTGTGAAGCACATGTACGGCCTAAGGATCCCAGTTCGAGCCCCTGGCTCCCCACCTGCAGGGGGGTCGCTTCACGAGTGGTGAAGCAGGTCTGCAGGTGTCTGTCTTTCTCTCCCTCTCTGTCTTCCCCTTCTCTCTTGATTTTTCTCTGTCCTACCCAACAACAACGACAGCAAATTACAACAATAATAATAACAATGATAAACAAAGGCAACAAAAATGGGAAAGATGGCCTCCAGGAGCAGTGTTTTCTTAGTGCAGTCACCATGCCCTAGCAATAGCCATGGAGAGAGAGAGAAAAAAAAAAAAGGCATCCTGGGGCAATGAACCTCTGATGATGCAGAAAAGAAAAGAAAAGAAAAGAAAAGAAAAGAAAAGAAAAGAAAAGAAAAGAAAAGAGTCGGTCTCCTGGTAGCAAGAATGTAGAAAGTAAGTAGCTTTATCAACAAAAATAAGGGATTTAGGACAGAGAAGGTTGTCATAAACAAATGTAGTTACTTCTTCATCAATGTACTGCCCAAAGCTCAAACCCTTTGTCTTGTCAATTCTTCACAAATTTGATGTTTCTATGTATAAAATCTCCGTTTTAATTATCTCTTGGAGTTTTATATTTTAATGGGAATCCTATACATATGAAGTCAAATTATTTTATCCTTATTAATCTGCTTTATACCCATTTAATTTATTAGACCAGCTAAAGTATCTAGAAGGACAGAAAGGACAGCGTTTTAGACTCTACACAGATCACTGTGAAGAGTATGACGGAAAGCAAGGAAAAGACGTGATTGATCGGCATATGTCTTTAAGGAGATGCTCTAGCCACTAGAGGAAGGATCAGCTGAATATAGGGCAGAAGTCAAAGTGCAGTGGCCAGTTAGCAGAATCCAGGCAAGAGCTTTTAGTAGCAGATACACTAGAAGTGGTCAGATTCTTTTTTTTTTTTTTTAAAGAATTTATTTACTTATTCATGAGAAAGGAGAGAAAGAACCAGCCATCACTCTGGTACATGTGCTGCCAGGGATCGAACTCAGGACCTCATACTTGAAAGTCTAGTGCCTTAGCCACAGCGCCACCTCCCGGACCACGAAGTGGTCAGATTTTAAACATATTTTGAAGATGGAGCTGATAAGCTTTAACTGTAAACTATGAAGACAGAATAATTGACAATGATTCTACAGTGAAAGAATTCAGTTGCCATCACTGAGATGAGGAGTCATGATTCTGAGCCTGCGGCTTTTCAAATGTGAATTTATTTCTAAATGTTTCATTACCTACTGAAGTATTTTTATAGCAAAAAATGACCATAAAATGCATAAAATTTTATAGCAAAAGATGACCATAAAATGCATAAAATGCAACTTGGATTAATTTATTTTATCTGTGAGGATCTAGTAAATGGGGGGAAAAATCCTGATTGTTGTTTTACAAAGCACTTCTCATATAGTTGTGAAGTAAACTTGCAGTTTTTGCTTTAGCTGAGCTGCTAAAGTCCTTGTCTGACTGTGGGTGTTTGAATGCTTTTGATGCATGCTGGCACTGTCTGTGTAGCCCTTTAATTGTAGGAATTATCTCTTGGCCTATCTATTTTCTGATTTCTAATTATCGTTAGAGAGAATTATACATAGAATTTCCACAGTGATTACCCATTCTCCTACACTGGTAACTCCTAAAACTTTATTATGATGCAAATAGGGTAAGACTATGTTCTCTACTTCACAGGGTAGATTTCACTAGGCTGCCCTTTCCCATTTCTACAAATAATACAACTCTAAAATGATATGCTCTTCCCTTTTCTTTCTTTTTTATTAAAAAGTAAAATCCTTTGTTTCCAGAGTTTTATTCATATTTTGACAATGGTTACTGTGCCTGTGTTTTATTGTTATTTTTAATGAAAATATATTGCTTATTTATATAAATCTGGCTTTGTTTCCTTTTTAAAATTTTTTTATATTTATTTATGTATTTTCCCTTTTGTTGCCTTTGTTTTTTTATTGTTGTTGTAGTTATTGTAGTTGTTATTGATATCCTATCGTCGTTGTTAGATAGGACAGAGAGATATGGAGAGAGGAGGGGAAGACAGACATGGGGAGAGAAAGACACCTGCAGACCTGCTTCACCACCTATGAAGGACTTCCCTGCAGGTGGGGAGCCAGGGGTTTGAACCAGGATCCTTAAGCCGGTCCTTGTGCTTCATCGCCATGAGTGCTTAACCTGCTGCACTACTGCCCGACTCCCTTGTTTCCTTTTTTAAATTTTTAGAATTCTGTTTTTACGGCTATGGTAAATAGTGACCAGTTAACTGGAGTTGGTGTATTGCACCAAAGTAAAAGACTCTGGGGTGGGTGGGGGGGAAGAGTACAGGTCCAACAAGGATGACAGAGGACCTAGTGGGGGTTGTATTGTTATGTGGAAAACTGAGAAGTGTTATGCATGTACAAACTATTGTATTTACTGTCAAATGTAAAACATTAATCCCCAATAAAGAAATTAAAAAAAAAAAAGTGACTAGGTATCTATTGTTTATAACCTGAAAACTAATACTGGGAAATACATGTCAGAGTTAGTTGAAAACATCAAAGTTGTCTGATTAAGTCTATGTTTAATTAAGCAGATACTCAATTTTTGTATTTTTTTTAAAATATATATTGGAGGCTGGGTATTGCACATCTGGTAGGATGTATGCATTACAGAGCACAAGGCCCCAAGCTCAAGTCTCCTGGTCACCACAGTAGTGGGAAGCTTCCCAAACAGTGAAGCAGTGCTGCTTCTCTCTCTCTTCTCTATCTCCCCCTTCTCTCTCAATTTTTCTCTGTATCTATGCAAAATAAATAAATAGATAAATAAAATATTTTAAAATTAAAAAATATAATTTTACTATGAGTACACCCTTCCCTGCATCATGTGACCCCAGCAGCAAAAAAAAAAAAAAAGTAGTAATGAGAGAGAGAACAAGAGCATTATTTTCGTTATTCTGTAATGTGAGCACCTAGCCAGGTGCGCTACTGACTGGGCCCCTTAAGAGTGTCATTCTGGTACATAGGATACCAGGTATTGAACTCAGGACCTCATGTTTAAGAGTCCAATGTTTCATCCGCTGCACTACATCTAATCCACACAGCTTATCTTTTAAATTAATTAATCTATTATTTTATTTATTTTTATCAGAGCACTGCTCAGCTGTGGCTTATGGTAGAGCCATTGAACCTAGGACCCTAGAGCCTCAGGCATGAAAGTCTTTCTGCATAACCATTATGCTATCTCCTTCAGTCCAGTTTGTTTATTTGAACTAATTACAGTATTTTTTGCAAGTTCATGTGTTTTGATTCTCATATGTGGACTTAACTATTGAACATAAGAGAGAAGATGGTGGCAGCCTGGGAGCTGGTCCAGTGGATTTTTTTTTTTCTGCTTCCAGGGTTATTGCTGGGGCTCTGTGCCTTCACTACGAATCCACTGCTCCTATAGGTCGTCTTTTCCATTATTCTTGTTGTTGTTGTTACTGTTATTATTGCTGCAATTGTTGTTGGATAGGACAGAGAGAAATGGAGAGAAGAGGAGGACAGAGAGGGGGCGAGAAAAATAGACACCTGCAGACCTGCTTCACTGCTTGTGAAGCAACACCCCTGACGTTTCTCTCTTTCTCTTATAAATAAGTAATTAAGTTTTTTTTTTTTTTTAGTAATTAAGATTTTAAAGAGAGAGAGGAAGATGGAAAAGGGAATATGAAAGGAGGCATTGTGATCTGTCTCAACCCCATAAAGCCAGTTAGTTAAATTACACAGTGACATCTGAGCTTATCCAGCATCCCAGTAAAAGACTGCAAGATCCAAATATTCAAGGATGAAGAGTGGCACATCACTAGCTCTGAGATTATACATGACAAATCTTTAAAGTGAAATCACAGTGTTCTATCCATGAGCAGGTTTTGGATGAATTGTGCCACAGATGTGATAGAGGAAGAGAAAATCTTTCCACTCTTAGAGAGAGAGAGAAAGAGAGAGAGAGAGAGAAGTGGGAGTCAGGCGGTAGCACAGCAGGTTAAGCACAAGTGGTGCAAAACTCAAGGACTGGACTAAGGATCCCGGTTTGAGCCCCTAGTTTGAGCCCCTGGCTCCCCACCTGCCAGGGGAGTCGCTTCACAGGCAGTGAAGCAGGTCTGCAGGTGTCTTTCTCTTCCCCTCCCTGTCTTCCTCTCCTCTCTCCATTTCTCTCTGTCCTATACAACAATGACAACAATAATAACTACAACAATGAAACAACAAGGGCAACAAAAGGAAATAAATATTTAAAGAGACAGAGAGAGGGAGAGAGAGAGAGAGAGAAGTTCAGATTCTACCAAAGATCACTATTTCCAGCTACCTAAAACATTTGTGTTTTCATTCCTGGCCAAATAAAGGTGCTGACAGCTGTGAACTATTAAATAGTACAAATTACTAAATGAAATCACCCCCCAAAATTTTTTTTCCCTCCAGGGTTATTGCTGGGCTCAGTGCCTGCACCATGGATCCACCGCTCCTGGAGGCCATTTTTGCCCCCTTTTGTTGCCCTTGTTGTAGCCTCATTGTGGTCATTATTATTACCACCGTTGATGTCGTTCGTTGTTGGACAGGACAGAGAGAAATGGAGAAAGGAGGGAAGACAGAGAGGGGTAGAGAAAGATAGACGCCTGCAGACCTGCTTCACTGCCTGTGAAACGACTCCCCTGCAGGTGGGGAGCCAGGGGCTCGAACCGGGATCCTTACGCTGGTCCTTGTGCTTTGCGCCACGTGCGCTTAACCCACTGCGCCACCGCCCGACCCCCCACCCAAAATTATTTTTAAACATATTTTCTATATGTGTTAAGCAGGAAAATATCTGTGTACATATTCTAAAGTGTAAGAAAAATACAATGAAATATAGGAACTTCACATTTCCCCTTGATAACTCCAAATGACCTCACTAGATATATGCTTATAGCACTGGCTTTCAAACTTCTTAAAATTATTTATTATTATTTATTGGCTAGAGATAGAAATCAACAGGGAAGGAAGAGCTAGAAAGAGAGACATCTGCATTCCTGCTTCACTGCTCACAAAGCTTTTCATCTGAGGTGGGAACTGTGGTGCACCACGGCCCAGCCCCTGGCTTTCAAACTTTACAGGTCATAATATACAATCAAAAATGCATTTTATGTGGCTACCCAACATAAGCACACATATTGCCAGGCACAAAGACCTTGGTTCAAGTGCCTAGTCCCTAGCTGCAAGGGGAAAACTTCACAAGTAGTAAAGCAGTGCTGCAAGTCTCTGTCTCTGTCTCTTTCTCTCTCTCTTCCTCTTCTCCTCCTTCTCCTCCTCCTCCTCCTCCTCCTCCTCCTCCTCCTCCTCCTCCTCCTCCTCCTCCTCCTCCTCCTCCTCCTCCTCCTTCTCCTCCTCCTTCTCCTCCTATTATACTGGATAGGACAGAGAGAAGTTGAAAGGGAAGTGGAAGATAGAGAAGGGAGAGAAAGATAGACACCTGCAGACCTGCTTCACCACCTGTGAAGCGACCCTCCTGCAGGTGGGGAGCCGGAGGCTGGAACTGGGATCCTTGGTTGAGTCCTTGCACTTTGTACTATGTGTGGTTAACCCGCTGCACGACCGCCAGGCCACCGCAAATGTCTTTTTATCTCTCTCCTTATTTCCCCTTCCTTCTTAGTCTCTCAATAAATTTATAAATAAATATTTTAAACTTTTGTTAAAAAAACAAAAACAAATCATACTCCTGATCCTTCTTTGCAAACGTGAGAAGACATTTTATGGGCGATGGTGAGAAGTCTCTGGGCTACTTAACCTCTAACTCTGCTATCTTGAGTTTTAGTTTCTCTTAGAGACAGTCAGTAAACATAGCAACCACTAATCTCAACAGGACACACTACTCCCCTCTCAACCCCACCATCAGCACCATGTCTAATGAAAGTGCACACAGCTCTTCCCTTAGTTTCCTTAGCCTAGTTACATGAATAGGATTTGACCTACTGAAGGATGGCAAGGAGTATATTAACAAGAAGTTACATGAAGGCTGAGAAGATGTCCTAACAGTTATGCAAATGACTTTTAAGCATAAGGCTCTGAGCTCTCAGGTGCAATCCCCAGCACCACCATAAATCAGAATTGAGTAGTGCTCTGGAAAAATTAGTAATAATAATAATAAACCAATCAATAGATAGTATGAGGGCAAGAGAGATAGGGCAGTAGGGCACAGACTTGCATGCAAGAGGTCTCAGTTTCATTCCTTGACATGACCAACAGCCAGAGGTGAACAGAGCTCTGCTATCTGTCTCCTGTTTATTTACTGAAGGTGAAGAGACCCCACCTAACAGGAGTAACATGGGATGCCAAACTATCTCAGATGGATAGTGTGGCTGCCCCCACCACAACAGAGGAAGCTTCAGTGCTGGATTGCCTTTCTTTCTCCCTGGAAAAGTCAGTCCCCACAATGACAAAGGAAAAAGAGTAACCTGAACTCAGATAATCTTTTGTTAAGCTAAAGCTCATTCAACTTCTGCTTTGGTATCTACATCTGTCTCCTAGCAGTATAAGTCACCTTTTCTTTTTCTTCCAGAAGAGCTCGGAAGTGAATTCTCAAGAAAACAAGAGTGAATGTCAGTCAGATACCTGTAGTTCCCCACACCTACCCCACCCCACCACCAGTCTCTGGTTTTTGTTTCAGTTCCCCTTTCTTTCTTGAAATAAAATCCCAACACTTTAATGGAGATTTTCACCACAACCTCAGGAGTGTAACAAGTGTGACTTTAAGGCTTTATCCTTTTTTTTTTTTTTTTCCTCCAGGGTTATCACTGGGACCTGGTGTCAGAACTAGGAATCCACTGCTTCTGGAGGCTTTTTTTTTTTTTTTTTCCATCCAGGGTTATTGCTGGGGCTCGGTGCCTGCACCATGAATCCACAGCTCCTGGCGGCCATACCCCCCCCCCCATTTTATTGCCCTTGTTGTTGTATTTATTGTTATTGTCATTGGTGTTGTTGTTGTTGGATAGAACAGAGAGAAATCAAGATAGGAGGGGAAGACAGAAAGGAGAGAAAGACACCTGCAGACCTGCTTCACCACTTGTGAAGCAATTCTCCTGCAGGTGGGGAGCCAGGAAATTGAACCGGGATCCTTATGCTGGTCCTTGCACTTTGCACCATGCATGGTTAACCCGCTGCACTACAGCCTGCCCCTCAACTTTTTAATTTTTTAAAAAATGATCTTTATTTTATTTATTGGATAGAGGCAGCCAGAAATCTAGAGGGAAGAGGGTGACAGAGAAGGAGAGACAGAGAGACACCTGCAACATTGTTTCACCACTCACAAAGCTTTCCCCAGCAGGTGGGGACAGGAGGATCGAATGTAGATGTTTGTTTTTTTTTTTCTTTTTCTTTTACCAGAGCACTACTCAGCTCTGGTTTACCGTGGTGTGGGGGATTGAACCTGGGATCTTGTAGCCTCAGGCATGAGAATCTCTTTGCAAAACTATTATGCTATTTCTCCCACACGAGGCTATTTTTACCATTTTATTTGATAGAACATAGAGAAATTAAGAGGGGTGGAGAGATAGGGAGGAAGACACAATAAAAGAAAAGAAAAGAAAGGAAGAAAGAAAGGAAAAGTAAAAAGTGAATATAAGTAATACTTCACAGAGCTATAAAAATTATTGAACTGGTAAGGAAAAAAGCAGCAGAATTCATCTACTTAGCAAATGATTAATGACAGCTGCTGCTTATCTTGGGTTGTCAGTTGGATATAGACTAAGAAAGCAAACATTGTAAACTCCTTGACTGAGAGAAAAACAAAACTTAAAAAAAATTTATTTATTCCCTTTTGTTGCCCTTGTTTTTTTTTTTTTATTGTTGTAGTTTTATTAATGTTGTTGTTCTTGATGTCATCGTTGTTGGATAGGATAGAGAGAAATGGAGAGAGGAGGGGAAGACAGAGAGGGGGAGAGAAAGACAGACACCTGCAGACCTGCTTTACCGCCTGTGAAGCGACTCCCCTGCAGGTGGGGACCCAAGTACTCGAACTGGAATCCTTACACTGGTCCTTGCGCTTTGCACCACCTGCGCTTAACCCACTGCGCTACCACCTGACTCCCCAAACAAAACTTTTAAACTGCTTGTCATTTCCATTTCCTTAGTCTTATGTTTTTCTTCTATTGTTGCCAACATTTTACTGCTTTATGGTAACTTTTCAGATAGAAAAGTGAGATATGGGGGGGCAGGTGGTGGTGCACCTGGTTAAGTGCTCACATTATAGTGCATAAGGGTCCAGGTTCAAGCCCCTGGTTTCCACCTGCAGGGGGAAAGCTTCACAAATAGTGAAGCATGGCTACAGGTGTCTCTGTGTGTCTCTCCCTCCTTATCACCCCCTCCCCTCTCAATTTCTGTCTCTATTTAATATATATATAAAGAAAAGTGAGAGATGGGGCTGGGGTAGATAGCATAAAGGTTATACAAAGATACTCTCATGCATGAGGCTCCAAAGTCCCCCACACCTAAGCAGTGCTCTGGTGAAAGAAAGAAAGAAAGAAAGAAAGAAAGAAAGAAAGAAAGAAAGAAAGAAAGGAAGGAAGAAAAAAGTGAGAGAACAAAAAGATACCATAGTATTGAAACTTCCTCCAGTCCACTGGGGCCAGGCTGAAACCTAGGTTGTTCACGTGACAAACTAAGCTATCTTGCTGGCCCTCATCTGACTTTTATTATAGCCATCCTAGTAGGTATGAAGTAGTAATGTCATTGTAATTTTGACTTGCATTTCTCATACTATTCATGTAATTCAGTTTGACATGTACATATTGAAAATTTATTTGGGACAGGGGTAGATAGCATAATGGTTATGGAAAGAGACTCTCATACCGTTGTCCGGGAGGTGGCGCAGTGGATGAAGCATTGGATTCTCAAGCATGAGGTCCTGAGTTCAATCTCCAGCAGCACATGTGCCAGAGTGATGTCTGGTTCTTTCTCTCTCTCTCTCCTTCTATCTTCGTGAATAAATAAAATCTTAAAGAGTGTGGAGGTTAGAGAAAAGCCCCAAATATTGAGAACAGCCGTTAACCTGAAACCAACTGTTCCTTGTTCTGCATAAATATTTCCACCTGTACCCACCCTGTGCTAACTATAAAAAGGTGGGATGAAAAATGATCAGGGTCGCAGTCTCTCCCCTTGCGTGGAAGGGTATTGGCGGCCCAAGCTTAAGCTTGCTAATAAAGGCTCTTGCTATTGCATGTGATTCTGGTCTTCTTTGCATGATATCAGGACTTGAACCTCTGGGCATAAGAGAGAGAGAGAGAGAGAGAGAAACCTGAGGCCCCAAAGTCCCAGGTTCAATCCCCCTGCACCACCATAACCCAGAGCTGAGCAGTGCTCTGGTATTTAAAAAAATGGATTTGTACATCTTTGTAGAAGTGACCTTTACTTTATTTTTTCCCCACTAGGACTCAGTGTTTACACAATGAATCTCCTTATCTTAAAAGCTTTCTCTTTCTCTCTCTTCCCCTCTCCCCTTTATTTCTTTCATTCTTTTACTTGATAGAATAAACAGAAATTGAGTGGTAAGGGGAGCTAGAGAGGGAGAGAAAGAGAGACACATGCAGCCCTGCTTCACTACTCATGAAGCATCCCCCTGCAGGCTGGGACTGGAGCCTTGAACCTCGGTCCTCACACATGGTAACACGTGGACTCAACCAAATGCACCACTACCCCGTTGCCCCTTTTGCTTATTTTAACTGCTTCATTTGTTTTTTATTATTGTGTTTATAGATTATATATTCTTATAAAAATACCTTATAAAATATATTATTTAAAATACCACCTGCAGGGAGGGGTCCCATCGTAAGTGGTGAAGCTGGTCTGCAGGTGTTTCTTTCCTGTCTTCCTCTCCCCTCTCACTTTCTCTCTGTCCTATCCAAAACAACACCAGCAACAACAATAACAATAACAGCAACAACAACAATAGAAAAAAGATTACCTCGAGGAGCAGTGTATTTGTAGTGTAAGCATTGAGCCCAACAGATAACCCTGGAGGCAAAAAAAAAAAGATAATAAAATATTTTAACTTTTGAATTACCTTTTTTTAAGTGTCAATAGATGAAAAACCTTATTTCAAATGTGATGAATTCTGAAGCCTAGGAAATAACACAGTTCATAGAATACTATAATTGTTTTGTTTTTACCAAGAGCACTTAACAGCTATGATTGACGGTGGTGTGGTTCAGGGAATTGACCTTGGGACTTTGGAGCCTCAGGCATAACCATTATGCTATCTACCCTTGCCCTAGAGCACTATAGTTGCATGCATAAGGTCTTGAGTTTGATCCCTAGCACTGCATATGACAGAGTGGTGCTCGGGTTCTCTTGTTAATAAATTAATGTCTAAGAAAATTATCAGGGGTTGGGCGGTAGCGCAGCAGGTTAAGCAAATGTGGCCCAAAGAGCAAGGATTGGTGTAAGGATCCCTGTTGGAGCCCAACTTCTCCTGCAGGGGAGTCGCTTCACAGGCTTGTGAAATAAGTCTTCAGGTGTTTTTTTCTCCCCCTCTCTGTCTTTCTCTCCTCTCTCCATTTCTCTCTGTCCTATCCAGCAACGAATGACATCAACAACAACAATAATAACCACAAAACAAGGCTACAACAACAAGGACAACAAAGGGTGTGGGGGATGGCCTCCAGGAGCAGTGGATTCATGGTGCAGGCACTGAGCCCCAGCAATAACCCTGGAGGCAAAAAAAATATATCTGCGGTTCTTCATTTTTGCTCATGCTTTAGGTGTGATGTCTAAGAATCAATTGATAAATGTGAGGTGAAGAGCACATACCTTTTTTTTCTAAGTGTTTTACAAATTTAGATATTCAATTTAAATTTTAAACTGAACTTGCTCACTTTTTATTTATTTATTTATTTATTGCCTCCAAGGTTAGTACATGTCTAACATTTTTCAGTTTTCCATATAACAGTTTAAGCCCTCACCTTGCTTTTATTATTTTAAGGTTTACTTACTAATGAGAAAGAACTAGAGCGTCACTCTGGCATATGCAATGTCAGAAAATGAATTTAGAACCTAAGTGAGGACTAAGAGGTGCACCCTGCTGAACGCACACATTACCTACCATGTGCAAAGACCAGGGTTTGAGCCCCTGCTCCCCACCTGCAGGGAAGACAGTTCATGAACAGTGATGCAGGTTTGGAGGTGTCTTTCTCTCTCTCTTTTTAAGTATTCTTTCTTTTCTTAAATTAATTCATTTATTTTTACTAGAGCACTGCTCAGCTCTGGCTTATGGTAGTTTGGGGGATTGAAACTGGGACTTTGGAGCCTTAGGAATGAGTGTCTCTTTGCATACTCATGATGTTATCTACCCCCACCCATGTCTATCTTTCTCTCTCTCTACCTCCCTCATCCTTTTAATTTTTCTCTATCATCAAATAAAATAAAAAGAAGTGAGAAGGAGGGAAAAAATGGCCTCCAGGAGTGGTGGCTTTGTTATTCAGGCACCCAGCCCCAGCAATAACCCTGGTGGCAAAAATAAATAAATAAACAAACAACATCTAGTGCTTGAGTGGTCCAGGAGGTGGTGCAGTGGATAAAGCGTTGGTCTCTCTCAACCTCTCTCTCTCTCTCTCTTTAACCAGAGCACTGCTCAACTCTGGCTTATGGTGGTGTGTGGGATTCAGCCTAGGATTTTGAAGTCCCAGGCATGGAAATCTCTTTGCATAACCATTATGCTATCTCCCCCACCCAAAACTTTGGATTCTCAATCCTTGAGGGGTCCCAAATTCAATCCCCAGCAGCACATGTGATATCTGGTTCTTTCTCTCTCTGTATCTCTTCCTGTCTTTCTCATGAATAAATAAATAAATTCTTAAGGAAAAAAAACTTTAAAAAAAATCTGATTCTTGAAATTCCCATTCTCTAGCTGTTGTGCCACTTCCAGGCCTTACTACTGGGTTTTTATAGATGCTTTTATCAGGCTAAATACTCTTCCTTCCTTCCTTCCTTCTTTCCTTTCTTTCTATCTTTATTTTTTTACTGGAGAGAGACAGCCAGAAATTGAGAGAGGGGAAAGATAGAGAGGGAGAGTGATTGAGAGACTGCTTCACCACTTGTGAAGCTTTCCCACTGCAGGTGGGTACTGGGGGCTTTAATCTGGGTCCTTGCACATTGTAACATTTGTGCTCAACCAGGTATCCCACCACATGGCCCCTCTTTTTTACATTCCTAATGTGTTTGTTTTTGTTTTTAATCATGAAAACATGCTGAATTTTGTTAATGTATTCTGTAGCTATTGAGATAGTCATATGACTTTTAATATGTTAAGTACTTTGTATACCCATATTCATTAAAAATACTGAGTTTAGTTTCCTATGGTAACTTGGCCTCTTTTTTCCCCCTGAGCTGGGGCCTCACACATACACCATTTCACTATTCTTTTTATTTATTTATTTATTTATTTATTTATTTTTAAAGAATTTATTTATTCATGAGAAGAATAGGACGAGAGAAAGAACCAGATATCACTCTGGTACATGTGCTGCCAGGGATTGAACTCGGGACCTCATGGTTGAGAATCCAGTGCTTTATCCACTGCACCACCTCCCGGACCACTCACTATTCTTTTTATTTTATCTATTAGTTTTAAAAAATATTTATTTATTCCCTTTTGTTGCCCTTGTTGTTTTATTGTTGTAGTTATTGATGTCATTGTTGTTGGATAGGACAGAGAGAAATGGAGAGAGGAAGGGAAGACAGAGAGGAGGAGAGAAAGACACCTGCAGACCTGCTTCACCACTTGTGAAGCGACTCCCCTGCAGGTGGGGGGGGGGGGGGCGGCTCAAATCGGGATCCTTAGCCAGTCCTTGCGCTTAACCTGAGGTGCTACTGCCCAACTCCGCATTCACCATTCTTCAGTCTAACGCTCTCCCAACTGAGCTATTTCAGCACCTGGTAGCATTTCATCATTCTTATGCTGCTTTTTCTCTTTTATTTGTTTATTTATTTACCTATCACCAGAGTTATTGCTGGGACTCCATGCCAGCACTATGAATCCACTGCTCCTGGTTTCCCATTTTGTTTTGTTCTTGTTTTTTATTTGACAGGACAGAGAGAGATTGAGAAAGGGGGAGATAGAAAGAGTGAGAGAAAGACACCTGTAGACTTGCTTTACCACTTGTGAAGCGGTGCACCTGTACGTGGCAAGTGGGAGCTCCAACCCAGTTCCTTGTGCTTGGTAAGATGCAGCTTAACTTGTGCGCCACCTCCGCCCCCCCCCCTTTTTTTTTTATTGCGGGGGAACTTCACCACTCCAAGACAACCTTTTTCAGATAGAAAGAGCGCTAATACCATAGACGCTTCCTCAGGTGCCATAGAGTGTAGGGACTTGGACCCTGGGCATGTACATGGCAAAGCAGGCATATTTCCTGGTGAGCTAATTCACTGATTCTCATGGAGCTTTGCCATTCAGATAGAGAGAAAGAGACATAAAGGGAAGCACCACAGTACTGGTCTTTCCTTCAGTGCCATAGCACCTTCCATGTGGTAACAAGGCTTTGTACCTGGGCTACCCTCATGGCAAGGCATCCACCCTACCCAGTGAACTCTCTTTCAGGTCCTTTTCCTAAATGTTTGTTCTTTGCCTCATTTTATTTTTTCCTTTGCCTAGCTTTGTTAGTGGGGTTATGTAAGTAGTCCTATAGAATGAGATGGGAAGTGTTGCCTCAATATTATTAACATTTTTTGCAAGACTTTGTGCAAAATTGGTACTTTTTTTTTCCAAGAGAGAAATTAGTATTCTTCATAGAATTCACTAATTAAATCATCTAATTTCTTTCTCTCTCTCTTTCTTTCTTTCTTTCTTTCTTTCTTTCTTTCTTCAGAACACTGCTTAGCTCTGGTTTATGGTGGTGCATGGGATTGAATTTGGGATTCTGAAAAAGTTGTCCTGGAGAAGTGAAGCCCCACTGATGACTCCCATTTTATTCTCCCTGATTTCTCTTTTGTCGCCCCTCCCCTCCCCTCCCCTCCTCTTTTCTCTCTCTTTCTCTGTGTTTTTTCTTTGACCCTTTGGACTTAAGAGTGCTATTTAAGGACATGTGATGAAATGCTCACTTGAATAGTTTGTTCCTTTGCCATGTATGTAACACAAGTTCAAGCCCAACCTTCAACACACTGAAGAAAACTTTGGTGCTGTGTTGCCTTTCTCTCTCTTTTTCTTTCTTTATATGCCTATCTCTGTAGAAAAAATAAGGGAGGGTGGCAGTGGTGCACCAGATTAAGCAAACATAGTACAAAGCACAAGGAGCCACACAAGGATCCTGCTTTGAGCTCCTGACTCCCTAACTGCAGGGGGGTTGCTTCACAAGCTGTGAAGTAGGTCTGCAGGTGTCTTTCTCTCCCCCTTTCTATCTCCCCTTTCCCTCTCAATTTCTCTCTTCCCTGTCAAATAAAAATGGAAAAAAATGGCCCCCAGAAACAGTGGATTCATAGTGCAGGCACCAAGCCCCAGCAAAAACTCTGGAATAAAATAAAATAAAATATAATATAATAAAATAGGGTCAGGTAGTAGTGCAGAGGGTTAAGCACACATGGTGTCAAGAGCAAGGACCGGCATAAGGATCCCAGTTTGACCCCCCGGCTCCCCACCTGCAGGGGGGTCGCTTCACAGGTGATGAAGCAGGTCTGCAGGTGTCTGCCTTTCTCTCCCCCTCTCTATCTTCTCCTCCTTTCTTAATTTCTCTCTGTCCTATCCAACAACAATGGCAATGATAACAATAGTGATTAACAACAAGGGCAACAAAAGGGAAAAAAATAAAAAACAAAGTAAAATAAAATAAGGCTTAACAATGGTTAAGCAAAGATTCTTATACACCTGAGGCACCAAAGGTCCCAAGTTCAGTCCCCAGCACCACCATAAGCCAGAGCTGAGCAGTTCTCTGGTAAAAATAAATAAATAAATAAAATGATTAAAAATAAGAAGAGTTATACATTCAACATATTTGCAAGGTTTCATAAATTCTGCTAGGGATCTAATTTTATTACATTCTCATTTGAGAATATACTTTGCATCGGCTCTGTTTCATGAAATACTTTGAGATATGTTTGTGGTCTAGTATACACTCTATCTTCAACTCTACTAGTTGCAGTCTATATTCTGCTATTATTTGGTGTTCTGTAGCTTTTCTTTTTTTTAAGATTTTATTTTTATTTATGAGAAAGATAGGAGAAGAGAGAAAGAACCAGACATCACTCTGGCACATGTGCTGCTGGGGATCGAACTCGGGACCTCATGCTTGAGAGTCCAAAGTTTTATCACTGTGCCACCTTCCGGACCACATAGCTTTTCTATAGATGTCCATTAGCTCTAGTTGGTTTAAAATCTTTACATTTTCTATTTCCTTACTGGTATTCTATCCTGTTGGTCGACTCATATTTTGAAAGTAGAGTCTTCAGTACTGTAGAACTGTCTATTCTAGGGCCAGGCAGTGGTACCTGGTTGAGTGCATGCATTACAATATGCAATGACCTGGGTTCAAAGCCATGGTCCCCAGCAGTGATGTCTAGTTTTCTCTCCTTCTCCTGCCCCCTCATTAACAGATAAATTGTTGTTGGATAGGACAGAGAGAAATGGAGAGAGGAGGGGAAGACAGAGAGGGGGATAGAAAGATAGACACCTGCAGACCTCCTTCACCACTTGTGAAGTAACCCCCCTGCAGGTGGGGAGCCAGGGGCTCGAACTGGGATCCTTACTCCGATCCTTGATCTTCATACCATGTGCGCTTGACCTGCAGGCCACTGCCCAGCCACCACCTTATTCATTTATTTATTTATTATTTTTTATTGCTACCACTGTTATCATTGGGGTTTGGTGCTGGTATTGTGAATCCACCAATGCTGGTGGCCATTTTTTTTTAAGTTTTCATAAATTTATTTATTTAATAGAGACAGAGAAAAATTCAAAGAGGAGGAGACAGGGAGGGAGACAGACACTTACAGCATTGCTTTACCTTTTAGGAAGTTTTCCCCATACAAATGGGGACTGGGGCTTGAACATGGGTCCTTGTGCATGATAATGTGTACACTCAACCCAGTGTGCCACCACCTACCCCACCTAACCCCTTTCCTTTCTATTATACTTGATGGGATAAAGAGAAATTGCAAGGGGAGAGGGAGATAGAGAGGCAGAGAGAAAGATACACCTACAGACTTGTCTCTTCCCATAGGTGGGGACTATGGGCTCGAACACGGCAGAACATAGAACAACATGGTGCTTCCACATGGTAACGTATGCAGCTCAGTTTGGTGTGCCACCCACTGACCTCTGTTGTATGCTTTACATTGGGTTGTTCTAGCTCTCCCCCTGCCAAGAAAATTGGATCAGTCCTGCTAGTTTCACGGGCCCGCTTGGCCCCGCCCCAAGGAACCCCGAGAGGGTTCCAGAGTTCCAGAGTTCCAGAGTGCTTGGCGCCGCTGTGGGGGAAGGAGGCAGGAGAGTTCTGTTTGGTGATTAGTTTGTCTTAGTTTATAAATCGTTGATCCTAAATAAAGAAATACAGCTTCCCTGCCCAGCCGTATGTCTCTGGTCGTCTCTGTTACCCGCCTGTGAAGCTAGCCCGACCAGCTGGAGCCTCCGAATTTTAACAACAGACCTCCATATTTCATTGCCTTCTCACTTTAATAAGTGGATACAGTCACCCCAACCTTCAGCAACCACTAACCTAATCAGTTAGTTGGCAGACATAAAACACTGAGGTAACACCTTCCACTGGGGAAAAAAAATATATGACTGCAGGCTCAGATGACAGTTAATATCCTTCAGCAATTTAAAAAATATCTACATTTTTAGACATAATGCTAGCACACAGTGGACTACAGTATAGTATAAAATAACTACATGCAAAAGCAAAATTTGTTCAAAATCTGGTTTAGTTGGCAATGCCTTTTGAGTGGATTGGTTGATCCATTCACATATAATGTTTGGATTGGATTTTTCAGTTGCCATTTTTGTCTTCCAAATGTCTCATGTGGTTTTATATGTCTAATGTCATTTTACAAATGTATAAATAGGAGGGAGGAAGGGAAAGACAGAAAGAGAGAGATACCAAAGTACAACTTGTGGGACTTGCATTACTGCTGTCTATGTGATCCCGTGGGAGCAAACCTAGAGCCTTACAAGCATGCAGTCTATCCGCTCAGTCCCCCCATATATATATATATATATATATATATATATATATATATATATATATATATATATATATATTCCCACAGAGCACTGATCAGCTCTTGGTGTGGGGGACTAATTGACTTTGGAGCCTCAGGCATTAGGGTCTTCTGCTGAGTTCTCTCTCAGTCCTTGTTCTTCTACAAGGAGTGTTCCTGTTTCAAGAGGGGAACTTACCTCAACTGTTCCTAGTCAGTTAACAACAGATTTCCAACTCAGTAGTGAACATAGTATTATACATACTAGATGGCACAGCAAAGTCTTCTCTTTTTTTTTTTTTAATTATTTATGAGAGGGAGAGAGAACTAGAACATCACTCTGGAACTCTCAATGTTGGGGCCTGAACTTGGTAGCTCATACTTAGTACCTTAATACTTAGTCCACTTTCTGGGCCACCAACTTATTCTTTTTTTTTTTTTTTTTTTAAATATTTATTTTATTTATTTATTCCCTTTTGTTGCCCTTGTTGTTTTATTGTTGTAGTTATTACTGTTGTTGTCGTTGTTGGATAGGACAGAGAGAAATGGAGAGAGGAGAGGAAGACAGGAGGAGAGAAAGACAGACACCTGCAGACCTGCTTCACCGCCTGTGAAGCGACTCCCCTGCAGGTGGGGAGCCGGGGTTCGAACCGGGATCCTTATGTTGGTCCTTGTGCTTTGCGCCACCTGCGCTTAACCCGCTGTACTACAGCCCGACTCCCCAACTTATTCTTATTGCTTGGACACAGCAGAATCAGAATAATTTTTTCTCTAAGTAGGAAGTTGCTAAAGGAAAAAGGTTTGTTTCTGTCATCATATCCGAGTTCTACTCACAATCTGAGTCAAGTCAAAAAGTACTGACTCTTATTTCTTTATTTAATAATCTTACCAGGCAGGTAGCCTGAAAGGTGGTACAGTGACTAGAGTGCTAGACTTGCAAGCATGAGTTTGACCTCTGGTACTAATCTGGTTCTTTTTGTCTCATAATTTCTCTCATTAATAAATAAGCAAGTAAATCCTTTCAAAAAAAAAAAAAATCCTGCCCAACAAGTTATTGTGGCAACTGAAAGATTAAGTAAGATAATGAAAGTCTATTGTAGGTCAGGAGTTCTCCAAGGTTACTTTTCTTTCCTATTGCCATAATACAATGAAAGTTTCTACCTGTATTCTCAGCATTTTCACTATAACTACTAAAAATTTAATAACATAAACCACTTCTCATTTTACCAGTTGTTGAAAGGGGAAAATGTAGAAACAGGAATAGAAACCATGAGATTGTGCAGATGTCTAGAAGGAAAAAAGGATAAATTCAATCTGAGCTCATTTTTACATGAAAAAGTGGCAATTTAACTACCACTTAGATGCTGGTGCATGCTCAAGACTTGAATTTATAGCAATTAAAAATTAATAGTGGCTATAAAAAATGACTTTCATGCCTGAGGCACCAAAGGTCCTAGTTTCAATCCCAACCAGCATCATAAAACTATTAGCAGTGCTCTGGTAAATAATAAAGAAATAAATAAATAAATCAAGCAAGCAAGCAAGCCCTGGGAGGTGGTGCAGTGGGTAAAGTACTCAACTTTCAAGCATGATATCCTGAGTTTGAACCTCAGCACAGCATGTACTAGAGTAGTGCTCACATTCTCTCTCTCCCTCCTTTATTATTAGTAAATATTTATTATTATTATATGTATTTCTTATTCATAAATAAGCTTTTTTTTTTTTTTTACTTTAACTGAGAACAGCAATAATCCTGTGAGGTAGTTAGGAAAGGCATTTTTTAAATAAGTTTTTATTTATTTTTTTTTTAATTTTCTTTTGTTGCCTTTGTTATAGTTGTCATTGATGTCATCATTGTTGGATAGGACAGAGAGAAATGGAGAGAGGAGGGGTGCTTTGTGCCACATGCTGTTAACCCGCTGTGCTACCACCCGGCTCCCCTAAGAAAGGCATTTGTATCTCCATTTTACAGAGACCTAAAGCTCAGGGGATTAAGTGGTTTGCCTGAGATTACGCAAGGAGTTGATGGGGAGACTGGGAATGAAGCCACATAATTTAGTTGCAAATTACTTAGTGTCTTGGTTTTTGAGATCTCAAAATAAAGCACTTACTGAAAGGATAAAGTCACTATGCATTGGGGCCAGGTTGTGGTGCACCTGGTTGAGTGCACATGTTACATGTTACATGTTACAATGCACAAAGACCTGGGGTTTGAGCCCCTGGTGCTCGCTCACCTGGAGGGAGAAGGCTTTGTGAGTGGTAAAGCAGTGTTGCAGGTGTCTCTCTCTCTCTCTTAATATTTTATTTATTTATTCATGAAGAAGATAGGAGGAGAGAGAGAACTAGACATCACTTTGGTGTCTGTGCAACTGGGAATTGAACTCAGGACCTCATTCTTGAGAATCCAATGCTTTATCCAGTATGCCACCTTCCAGACCACGTGACTTTTAAAAAGTAATCTTTTTAGAGAGTCCAGCAGTAGCACAGCAGGTTAAATGCACGTGGCACAAAGCCCAGAACCAGTGTAAGGATGCTGTTCGAGCCCCCCCTCTCCCCCCCCCCCGCTCCCAACCTGCAGGGGGGTTGCTTCATAAGTGGTGAAGCAGGTCTGCAGGTGTCTATCTTTCTCTTCCCCTGTCTTCCCCTCCTCTCTCCATTTCTCTCTGTCCTATCCAACAACGATGACATTAATAGCAACAATAATAACTACAACAAGGGCAACAAAAAGGAATAAATAAACATTTTTAAAGTAATCTTTTTAAAAATTCTTTTTTTTAATTTATCTTTTTAAACATATTTATTTATTTGTTGCCTTTTATTGCCCTTGTTGTTTTATTGTTGTAGTTATTATTGTTGTTATTGATGTTGTCGTTGTTGGATCTGACAGAGAGAAATGGAGAGAGGAGGGGAAAACAGACGGGGAGAGAAAGACAACTGCAGACCTGTTTCACCTCCTGTGAAGCAACCCCCTGCAGGTAGGGAGCTGGGGGCTTGAACTGGGATCCTTACACAGGTCCTTGGGCTTTGCGCCACGTGCGTTTAACCTGCAGCACTACCGCCCAACTCCCTTAAAATTATCTTTATTTAATTGCTGGATAGAGACAGCCAGAAATGGATAAACCTGGAAGCAAAAAAAAAAAAGAGAAGAAGGAGGAAGAGGAGAGAAGTTAAGAAAAAAGTCACTATGGGTCTGAGGAGATAGCATAATGGTGATGCAAAAAAAAACACTTTCTTTTTAAAAAAATATTTATTTATTCCCTTTTTGTTGCTCTTGTTGTTTTATTGTTGTTGTTATTGATGTCATCGTTGTTGGACAGAACAGAGAGAAATGGAGAGAGGAGGGGAAAACAGAGAGGGAGAAAGACAGACACCTGCAGACCTGCTTCAACCTTTGTGAAGTGACTCCCCTGCAAGTGGGGACTCTGGGGCTGGAACCAGGATCCTTATACCAGTCCTTGTGTTTTGCACCATGTGCCCTTAACCCACTGCGCTACCGCCCAACTCCCGCAAAAACTTTCATGCTTGAGGCTCCAAAGTTCCAGGTTCAATCCCCCACACCACCATAAACCAGAGCTGAGCAGTGCTCTGGTTGCTTTCTGTGTGTATTTCTCTCTGTGTGTGTCATTAAAAAATAAACAAAATTTTAAAAAGGATTGATAAAAAGTAAGTAAACATCTAGAAAATACATTTGAGTGAATAAATATCTGATTTACAAGTAGAAACCTTATTATAATAAGTCTCACTGAAAAGATTCTATTTAAGAATTCACAGGAGTCGGGCGGTAGCACAGCGGGTAAAGTGCACGTGGTGCAAAGCATAAGAATCAGAGTAAGGATCCAGGTTCGAGCCTCTGGGTGTGAGAGAAACAGTATATGGTACTGAAAAAAGCAGATACTGAATTCACCAAGAGGGCAGGAATGCTTAATGAAAGTGAGGCACAAAATCCGTACCAAGGGGACCAGAGGGACAGGGGGTCAGCTGGTGGCACACCAGGTTAAGCGCATATAGTACTGAAGCATAAGGACCAGCACAAGGATCCTGGTTCAAGGCCCCCGCTCTCCACCTGGGGGAGGGTAACATCAAAAGCGGTGAAGCAGGTCTGCAGGTGTTTCTCTTGTCTATCTCCCACTCTTCTCTCAATTTCTTTCTGTCCTATGCAATTAAAAAAAAAGTCTCAGGAGTCAGGCGGTAACACAGCCGGTTAAGCGCATGTGGCACAAAGTGCAAGGACAGGCTTAAGGATCCCGGTTCAAGCCCCCGGCTCACCACCTGTAGGGGAGTTGCTTCACAGGCGGTGAAGCAGGTCTACAGGTGTCTATCTTTCTTTCTCCCTCCCTGTCCTCCCCTCCTCTCTCCATCTCTCTGTCCTATCCAACAATAACAACATCAATAATAACTACAACAATAAAACAACAAGGGCAACAAAAGGGAATAAATAAATATTTAAAGAAAAAGTCTCTGGCCAGCAAAATTCATACCAACACAAGATTCCTGGGGTGTTGTTGTTGTTGTTTGTTTGTTTGTTTTAACTAAAGCACTGATCAACTCTGGCTTATGGTGATGCAGGGAATTGAACCTGGGACTTTGGAGCCTCAGCCCTCACTCTTTGCATAACTATTATGCTATCTACCCCTCCCTCCTAACTAGTTTTTGGACAGGAGGATGTTAAGACAGCCATGTCCATGAGAGATATAGGACAAGGGTTTTTATGAAGACTTGTGGCAATGGAAAAAGATTCAGGTTTATAAAGGACTGAACCACTTCTGAGGACTTTGTGTCTAAAGTCAAGCATACCTGTATGTCTACATCATGAGTGTGTCCATGAAGAAGTAAATCTGTAGTGGTCAGGAGGTGGTGCAGTGGATAAGGCATTTGACTCTCAAGCATGAGGTCCTGAGTTCAATCCCTGGCAGCACATGTACCAGAGTGAGGTTTGCTTCTTTCTCTCTCTCCTCCTATCTTTCTCATTAGTAAATAAAAAAAAATTTTTTTAAGTATACCTATAGGGGCTGGGCAGTGGTTAAGTGCAGATCTGGGTTTGAGCCCCAGCTACCCACCTGCAGAGAGAAGCTTCATGAGTGGTGAAGCAGGTCTGCAGATATCTATCTTACTCTCCCTCTATCTCTCTGTCATCTCTCAATTTCCCTTTGTCCTATCTCAAAGAAAAAAAATGGTTATCAATATCATATATGCCAGAGTGATAGTCTGGTGCTTATGTTCTCTCCCCCCTCTTGTGTTAATACATAAATAAAAGCTTTAAAAAATAGTTACATGTTAGGGGTCGGGTGGTGGCGCACCTGGTTAAGTGCATGTGTTACAATGCGCAAGGACCAGGGTTTGAGCCCCCAGTCCCCACCTGCAGGGGGAAAGCTTTATGAGTGGTGAAGCGGGGCTGCAGGTGTCTCTCTGTCTTTCTCCATCTTTATCACCCCCTTACCTCTTGATTTCTGGCTGTCTCTATCCAATAAATAAATATAATAAAAAATTTTAAAAAGGGGGTTGGGCGGTGGTGCAGTGGGTTAGGTGTATGTGGCACAAGGCGCAGGGATCCGTGCAGGAATCCCGGTTCAAGCCCCCGGTTCCCCACCTGCGGGGGTGTCGCTTCACCGGCAGTGAAGCAGGTCTGCAGGTGTCTGTCTTTCTCTCCCCATCTCTGTCTTTCCCTCCTCTCTCCATTTCTCTCTGTCCTGTCCAACAACAAACAGCGTCAACAATGGCAATGGTGCTGGCCATAACGAAGCTACAACAACAAGGGCAACAAAAAAGGGGGAAAAGATGGCCTCCAGGAGCGGTGGATTCATGGTGCAGGCAGCGAGCCCAGCAATAACCCTGGAGGGAAAAAAAAAAAATAGTCACTTATTGATAGGCAGGGGAACAGGAGCTGACAGATAAAATGTTTGACAGTGTCCCAAAGACTAAGACATGACATTAATTTCCAGGAGTTCTAATCAGAAGTGTACCCTTTTGTCAAGTCATGCCATGAAGGTAAAAGTAAATATAAGAGTAGAAAGGATGGACTTTTTTCCTCTGCAAAACAAATTCTCTTATAATGTGATATTTAATGATGTGAAAGGACAGCCATCTCTCATAAGTCTAAGTAGTTAGCACAGTTGGCTACATAGTCTAGGATGGCCTTTTTCAAATACTGGTTGTTCTAGAAAAGCCTTAGCTTAGCTAAGTGCTCACCTCGGCAGCACAAATACTAAAACTGGAACAATACAGAGAAAATTAGCATGGCCCCTGTGCAAGGATGGCCCACAAATTCATAAAGTTACATATATACATATATTTGGAAGACAGCATAATGGTTATACAGATTCTTATGCTTGAGGCTCCCATACAATCCCCCATACCACCATAAACCAGAGGTAAGCAGTGCACTAGTAAAATAATAATAACCTCAGCTGAGAGTATTTCTTTTTTTTTCTTTTTTCTTTTTTTTATATTTATTTATTTTCCCTTTTGTTGCCCTTGTTTTTTAAATTATTTATTTATTCCCTTTTGTTGCCCTTGTTGTTTTTTTTATTGTTGTAGTTGTTGGATAGGACAGAGAGAAATGGAGAGATCGGGGGAAGATAGAGAGGGGGAGAAAAAAGACACCGAGAGACCTGCATCACCGCCACTGAAGGGACTCCCCTGCAGGTGGGGATCTAGGGCTGGAATCCGGGTCCTTGTGCTTTGCCTTATGTGTGCTTAACCCGCCGAGCTACCGCCCAACTCCCACTTTTTTTTTAATTGTTGTTGCAGTTTTTATTGTTGTTGTTATTGATGTCATCGTTGTTAGAAAGGACAGAGAAAAATGCAAAAAGAAGGGGAAGACAGAGGGGGGAGAGAAAGACAGATACGTGTAAACCTGCTTCACCACCTGTGAAGCGACTCCCTTACAGGTGGGGAGTGGGGCTGGAACTGGGATCCTTACGATGGTCCTTGTGCTTTGTACCACGTGCGCTTAACCTGCTGCGCTGTTGCCCGACTCCCAGCTGTTACACAGGATCTCTCATTACCCAACACACCAGCCCAGTACTCTAAAGAACAGGAAGAGAAGGCCCCAAGGATCAGGTGGTAGCACCCATGGTAGAAAACACATAGTTCCGTATGCAAGGACCTGGATTCAAGCCCCTGGTCCTCTTCACATGCAGGAGAGAAGTTTCATAAACGGTGAAGCAGTGCTACAGGTCTCTCACTCTCTCACCATCTCCTTTCAATTTTTCTTTTTTTTTTTTTTTTTAATTTTTAATCTTTATTTGCTGGATAGAGACAGTCAGAAATTGAGAGGGAAGGGAGTGACAGAAAGAGAGAGACAGAGATATACCTGCAACACTGCTTCACCACTTGTGAAGCTTTCCCTATGCAGGTGGGGACTGGGGGCTTGAACCTGGGTCCTTGTGCATTGTAATGTGTGTACTCAACCAGGTATGCCACCACCTGGCCCCTCCTTTCAATTTTTCTGTTGCTAACAAAAAGAAAAAAGGAAGGAAGAAAAGAAAAACAAAAAACAGGAAAAACAAACAAAAACAAGGGAGGGAGGGACCCTGTTATCAAAAAACAGGAAAAACAAACAAAAATGAGGGAGGGAGGGAGGGACCCTGTTATCTGGAAATGACAAATTCAGGTTGTACTTTAGTCTATTATAGGATCAAACTGAAGACTCAAACCTAGAAAGGATTCAAGTCTGGTGATGGTTCTCAGATTGCTCTGAGATAAATGTTCTGAAGCCAGGTTCTAGTGCTGAAGTTTTACATGTTGTGCAAAAATGAGGAATGCTAACAGTAAATATTTTAGGAATTCAACAAAGCAGAGTTAGTCAGACAACTTGTCTTCTATTCTGATGTTATCTACATATTGAGTCAAAGAAGCAATGTCATTAATTTTTTCCCTTATGTATCCTACTAACAGGTTTATGTGGGAATTGTCAGGCACACGTCATAGACTAACTTCATTTACATCTTTGATGGTTAGTGGCCAACATAGCCTTTAGTCATTTATATTTCTGTCTCTCTCTCTCTCTTTTTTTAGGTAGAGTTTGGAATCTCAGAATGCACCCACTTCATAGCTCAGGGCAGCAATGTCCTGACAAATCTTGCCACATGTTCAAGAAGATGGTGAATTGCCTTTCTTTCTTTCTTTCTTTCTTTCTTTCTTTCTTTCTCTCTCTCTCTCTTTTTCTTTCTTTCTTTCTCTTTTTATTACTACCAGTATTATTGCTGGGTTTCAGTGCCAGCACTACAAATCCACCACTTCTACCAGCCATTTCCTTCCTTATTTCCTTCCTTCCTTTTTTTTCTTTTCCTCCTCCAGGGTTATTGCTGGGCTCGGTGCCTGCACCATGAATCCACCGCTCCTGGAGGCCATTTTTTCCCCCCTTTTGTTGCCCTTGTTGTAGCTTCGTTGTGGTTATTATTATTATTGCCCTTGTTGACGCAATTCGTTGTTGGATAGGACAGAGAGAAATGGAGAGAGGAGGGGAAGACAGAGAAGGGGAGAGAAAGATAGACACCTGCAGACCTGCTTCACCGCCTGTGAAGCGACTCCCCTGCAGGTGGGGAGCCGGGGGCTCTAACCGGGATCCTTACTCCAGTCCCCGCGCTTTGCGCCACATGCGCTTACCCCACTGCGCCACCGCCCGACCCCCCCCTCATTTTCTATCCTTTTCTTGATTAGGACAGATAAATGAAGAAGGAAGGGGGGAGATAGAGAGGGAGAAGGAAAGACACCTGCAGACCTGCAAGTAGGGAGTGGGGGTTCGAACCCCGGGTCCTTGCACATGATAGTATGTGTGCTTACACCAGGTGCACCACAACCTGTGCCCCCTAAGGTAAATTTTATTATCATTTCATTTCATTTCTTTATTTTGTCACAAGGGTTACCACTGGGATTCAGTGCCTGCATATGACTCCTCCCCCCTTTTTTGTTTCTTTGTTTAATTCTATTTAATTTGATAGGACAGAGAGAGATTGAAAGAGAAGTGGGAGATACAGGAGAGAGAGGGGTTAGGTGATGGCATACCTGGTTTAGTGTACATGTTACAATGCACAAGGATCCGGGTTCAAGTCTCCAGTCCCTACCTGCAGGGGGAAAGCTTCAGGAATGTTGAAGCAGGACTGCCGGTATCTCTCTATCTCTCTCCCTCTCTATTTCCCCCTTAGTTTCTGGCTTTATCTATCCAATAAATAAATAAAGAGAATAAAAAATTTTAAAAATTAGAGGAGAAAAACACCTGAAGATCTGCTTCATTGCTCGTGAAGCTTCCCACCTTCAGGTGGGGTTCAGGGTGCTTGAACCTGGGTCCTTGCTCATGATAATGTGTGTACTCAGTTGGGTTCACCATCACCCAGACTCCAAAGATGATGAATTCACACTAATTTCATTGATAACTTATAGTCTTTTTGACACCCCACAGATGCCAGTACTTCATTTATTTATTTAAATGATAGATAGATGGAAGGATGGTGGTGCAAGGATATGAACTTGAGACCTCAGCTGCAGACATGAGAGTCTATTGCTTAATCATTATGCTATATCCTCAACCAGTACTTTTAAGTCATTGCTTGAGTGACAGTTGATATTGCCCCTTGAACAAATCAGATTACATGTTTAAGCCCATGTCAGTGTGGGAGGGGACTTCACAAGATGATATATGAAAGTTAGAGTGATCACCAATAGAGCAGCAATGGTATGATGCCTCTTTGTTTCTTTTTGCCCCTGCAAGTGGGGACCAGGAGCTTGAACCAAGGTCCTTGTGCATGGTAATACATATACTTAACCGGGTGTGCCATAGCCTTGACCCCTTCTTCTCTCTCTATCCAAAATGAAATAAAGTGAAAAAGTTATCCCTGAGCACCAGCAAAAAGAAAAAACAATAAAATTTGTTAAATATATATTATTTTCTCTTAAAAATTTATTTATTGTGGTCCAGGAGGTGGTACCGTGGATAAAGCATTGGATTCTCAAGCATGAGGTCCTGAGTTCAATCTCTGGCAGCACATATACCAGAGTGATGTTTGGTTCTTTCTTTCTCTCTCTCTCTCTCTCCTTCTGTATTCATAAATAAATAAATAAAATCTTAAAAAATTGTTTTTTATTTATTATTGGATAGAGATAGAAACTGAGAGGGGAGGAGGGAGATAGGGAGAGAGATACCCGCAACCCTGCTTCAACACTTGTGAAGCTTTCAAGAACCTGGGTCTGGGACTTGGGCAGCAGGTTAAGCACAGGTGGCGCAAAGCACAAGGACATGCTTCAGGATCCCTGTTTGAGCCTCTGGATCTCCACCTACAGGGGAGTCGCTTCACAGGCGGTGAAGCACGTCTGAAGGTGTCTTTTTTTTTTTTTAATTTCTTTATTGGGGAATTAATGTTTTACATTCGACAGTAAATACAATAGTTTCTACATGCATAATATTTGCCAGTTTTCCTTATAACAATACAACCCTCACTAGGTCCTTTATTATCCTTTTTGGACCTGTGTTCTTCCCCCACCTGCCCCCAAACCCCAGAGTCTTTTACTTTGGTGCAATATGAAGGTGTCTATCTTTCTCTCCCCTTCTCTGTCTTCCCCTCCTCTCTCAATTTCTCTCTGTCCTATCCAACAACAACGACATCAATAATAACTACAACAATATAACAACAAGAGCAACAAAAGGGAATAAATAAGTAAATATAAAAAAAAATTTAAAAACCTGGGTCCTAGCCCACTGTAATGTGTGTGCTTAACCAGGTGTGCCACCACCTGGCTCGTCATATATATATAAATATGAAAATCCTGGGAGTGGCATACCCGGTTGAGTGCACACATTGATACTAAGCATAAAGATCTAGGTTCGAGTTCCCAGTCCCCACCTGTATCATGGAAGCTTCATGAGTGGTGAAGTAGTGCTGTAGATGTCTTTGTTTTTTTCCTCCTCTCTCCCTCTCTATCTCCCCTTTCCCTCTCAATTTCTGTCTCTACTGAAAAAAGAAGGAAAAAAAAAAAGCAAACCCTGCCATTTGGTACAACATGGATTGAACTGGAGGGGATTATGTTAAATGAAAGGTCAAAGACACATATTGTCTACTCTCACTTACATATGGAATTAAAGCAGAAAACCAGAACTCAGAAGAGATTAACATTTGTCAGAGGCAATATGGAGTAAAGGAGTGAACAAAATGAGGAAAGTGGTGAAAAGTGAAAAATTCCAGTAAGTATTAGGGATATAAAATATAGCATGGTCACTATAGTTAATGATACAACGTGGTATCTTTCCCTTCCTTCCTTCCTTCCTTCCTTCCTTCCTTCCTTCCTTTCTTTCTTTCCTTCCTTCTCTCTTTCCTCCTTTCTTTCCTCCTTTCTTTCTTGGGACTTCATAGTCTCAGGCATGAAAGTCTTTTTGCATAATCATTATGCTACCTCCCCAGCCCATTTGTTTATTGATTTTTACTAGACTTATGATGGTTTGTGGTGGTGTTGGAGGTTGAATATGGGAACTCTGGTGCTTCAGGCATGAAAATCTTTTTCCGTAATCATTATACTATCTCCCCAGTCCAAACAGAAATCATTTATTTATTTTTGATCAGATCACTGGTCAGCTCTGGTTTATGGTGGTGCTAGGGACTGAGCCTGGGACCTTGGAGCATCAGGTATGAAAGTCTTTTGCATAGCCATTATGCTGCCTTCCCAGCTCCACAAAAAACACGTATTATTATTATTATTGCTGTTTGTTTACTTCACCAAAGCACTGCTCAATTTTGGTTTATAGTAATGTGGGGGATTGACCTGGGACTTTGGAAGCTGAGTCTTGAAGATTTTTTTTTTCTTCTTTTTTACCATAGCACTGCTCAGTTTGGTTTATGGTGGTGGTGGTGGTGGTGGTGGTGGTAGGACTAAACCTGGAAACCTAGGACTATGGAGCCTTAGGCAGGAGAATCTCTTTGTATAACCATTATGCTATCTCCCCCACCTAAGACTTGAGAACTTTTTGCAAAACTATTATGTCTCTCCCATACACTGGTATATCTGAAAGTTTCTAAGAAATTGGATCTGGAGGCCAGGCTTGGTTGAGTGCGCGTGTTACAATGCACAGGATCTGGGTTGGAGCCCCTGGTCCTCACCTGCAGAGGGAAAGCTTTGTGAGTGGTGAAGCAGTGCTGTATGTCTCTCTCCCTATCTCCCCCTACCTTCTCTATTTCTGGCTGTCTCTATCCAATAAATAAAAATAATTAAAAAAATAATTTGGGGGGGGTGGGCAGTAGCACAGCAGGTTACGCATACGTGGCACAAAACACAAGGAATGATGTAAGAATCCCAGTTCCAGCCCCAGACTCCCCACCTGAAGGGGAGTCGCTTCACAAGTGGTGAAGTGTCAGCCTAGCAACGTGAGAGAGGGATGACCCAGGAACCAAGCCCGTGGTGGTAAGGCCATTCAAATCTTTATTCATCCAAGCGCCCCAGAGTCGGGCAGTAGCACACAGGGTTAAGTTATGTGGTTCAAACCGCAAGGGCGGGCTTCAGTCTCCCAGTCCACCTACGACATCAATAACAACAGCAATAATAACTACAACAGTGGTCCGGGAGGTAGCACAGTGATAAGACTTTGGACTTTCAAGCATGAGGTCCTGAGTTCAATCCCCAGGCAGCACATGTGCCAGAGTGATGTCTGGTTCTTTCTCTCTCTTCCTATCTTTCTCATAAATAAATAAATAAATAAATAATATCTTAAAAATAACAACAACAACAACAACAAAAAGTGTAAGGGAGTCAGGCGGTTGCACAGCTGGTTAAGCGCTGGTGGCACAAAGCCCAAGGACTGACCTAAAGATCCCAGTTTGAGCCGACGCCCCACCTACAGGGGAGTCACTTCACAGGCGGTGAAGCAGGTCTGCAGGTGTCTTTCTCTCCCCCCTCTGTCTTCCCTTCCTCTCTCCATTTCTCTGTCCTATCCAACAACGAACAACATCAACAACGATAATGATAACCACAACAAGGCTGCACCGAGCCCCAGCAATAACCCTGGAGGCAAAAAAAAAAAAAGAAAAAAAAAAGAATTGCAGCTTTGTATAGTGATAGATGTTAACTAAACTTGTGATTATCTTACAATATATATCATCACTGATTTACTACTATAGTGTTATATCCCTATAAAGTCCTTGTAAGGGGGCCACGATGGTTGAGGACCCTGTTTCAAGCCCTCATCCCCATCTGCAGGGGGGAAGCTTCATGAGTGTTGAAACAGGTCTGCAGGTGTCCCTCTGTCTCTCTTCCTTTCTATCTCCCCTTTCGATATCTGGCTGTCTCTATCAAATAAATAAAGATAATAGAAAATTTAAAATGTCATTATAAGTTGAATAGTATACATATATATTAAATAAAAACACATTTATTATTATTGTAGTTATTTTTTCCAGAGTACTGCTTTTCGCAGTACTGGGGATTGAAACTGGGCCCTTTGGTACCACAGGCACAAAGTCTATTTGCATAACTATTATGCTATTTCTCCAGCCCCCAAAATGCATTTAGTACGCCTAATTTAGCAAATATTATACCATAGCTCGACTTACCTTAAAAGCATTAAGAACATACAGCAGAGATGAGTCATCCAGTAGAATACACACTTTACCACTCACAAGGAGCTGGGTTCAAGTTCCCAGTCAACACATAGGAGTAATTGCATGAATGTAGCTGCATTAGTGGTAGAACAATGATACGGTGTCTCCTTTTTTTTCTGTCTCTCGCTAGAGTCTACCAGGAATGATGGAGTTGTGCTGGTATGAAGTCCCAACAAAAACTCTATAAAAAACAAGAATAAAGTATTTAGGGAGTCGGGCTGTAGCGCAGCAGGTTAAGCGCAGGTGGCGCAAAGCACAAGGACCGGCATAAGGATCCCAGTTCGAACCCCGGCTCCCCACCTGCAGGGGAGTCGCTTCACAGGCGGTGAAGCAGGTCTGCAGGTGTCTATCTTTCTCTCCTCCTCTCTGTCTTCCCTCCTCTCTCCATTTCTCTCTGTCCTATCCAACAATGACAACAACAATAATTACAACAATAAAAAACAAGGGCAACAAAAGGGAATAAATAAATAAATATTAAAAAAAAATAAAAAAATAAAGTATTTAAAATACTTCCATTACTTTATGAGTAGTCAAAATTAATCAACACAAAGCTTATTTAAAAATTGTTGGGGGTTGGGAGGTAGCACAGTGGGTTAAGTACACATGGCGTGAAGCACAAGGACTGGCACAAGGATACCGGTTGGAACCCCTGGCTCCCTACCTGTAGGGGGTGGGTCACTTTACAGGCAGTGAAGCAGGTCTGCAGGTGTCTATCTTTTTCCCTCTGTCTTTCCCTCCTCTCTCGATTTCTCTCTGTCCTAGCCAACAACAACAACAATAGTAATGGCAATAGTAACAAGGGCAACAAAATGGAGAAAATGGCCTTCAGGAGCAGTGGATTTATAATGCAGGCACCAAGCCCCAGCAAAAACCCTAGAGGCAAAAAAAAAAATTGCTACTGGGGTCGGGTGGTGGCACACTGGGTTAAGTGCACGTAGCACAAAGCATAAGGACCAGTGCAAGGATCCCAATTTGAGGCCTCAGCTCCCCACCTGCAGGGGGGGCGTGTTGCTCCACAAGAGGTGAAACAGGTCTGCAGGTGTCTATCTTTCTCTCTTCATCTCTCAATTTCTCTCTGGTCTTTACAACAACAATAACAACAATGGACAAAAAAAAGATGGCTGCCAGGAACAGTGGATTCGTAGTGCAGGCACCAAACCCCAGTAATAACACTAGAGGCAAAAAAAAAAAAAATTGCTGTAGAGTGTAGATATCATAATAGTTTATGCAAACAGACTGTCATGCTTGAGGCTCCAAAGTCCCAGGTTCAGTACCCTACACCGCCACATGACAGACCTGAACAGTGCTCTGGTAAAAAATAAATAAATAGATAAATAAAATAAAAATTGTTATCTCAGAAAAAGGAAATAGATATTTTGTAGGTATGATAGAATATGAAAACACAAAACACAGCTTCAGGCATGAAAGTTTGATGTACAAATCAATGCACTATCTCTTGGTCTATTCTAGTTATTTAAATCACAAAATACTTATGTCACAAGTAACATGACAATCTAGATCTAGATACATTAATTACAAATGAGAATAAAATCTGCAGATTTGGAAGTTGGGCGGTGGTGCAGCGGGTTAAGGGCATGTGGTTCAAAGAAAGCGCAAGAACCAGCAGATCCCGGTTTAGTCCCCAGCTCCCCACCTGCAGGGGAGTCGCTTCACAGTTGTCTTTCTCTCCCCCTCTCTGTCTTCCCCTCCTCTCCATTTCTCTCTGCAGGTGTCTTTCTCTCCCCGTCTTCCCCACCTCTCCATTTCTCTCTGTCCTATCCAACAACGATATCAACAACAATACTAACTACAACAAAAAGGGAATAAATAAATATTATTTTTTTAATCTGCAGACTTTGTTGGAAGCAGGATGAGCTGTGGCATCTGTTTTCTGCAGCAGTAGATGAAGACAGGTGGAGGGCAGATGTATAAAATACACAAGGCTAATTTCTTACTGCAAAAAAAAAAAAAAGTGAGAATAAAATTAATGAAATACTGACTCTTGAGAGAGTACACAGTCCCAGGCATTGCAGGTTTGCTCTCAAGCTCGAGAGCTCTGCCGAAACAATGCCCCGTCAAATCATCTCTCAGGCCAAGAAGCATCCTAGCTTGATCCCCCTTTGTCTTTATTGGAGCTGGAGGTACTGGAGCAGCACTGTATGTCATGAGCCTGGCATTGTTCAATCCAGATGTCAGTTGGGACTGAAAGAACAACCCAGAACCCTGGAACAAACTGGGTTCCAAGGATCAGTAAAGGTTCTTCTCAGTGAATGTAGACTGCAGCAAACTGAACAAAGAAGGTCCAGAGTTCTGAATGGAATTATTTCACTATAAAGCTGTTTAAAATGAAGCGCTTCCAGAAGCCATCCACGCCATTTTCCACTTAACTGGGAATTCTCTCCTCTTTAAATACACAAAATCATGTTCGTGTATTATTGGGATTTACACTGATTAATATCTGTAATGTGGAAAAATATTGATTTCTACTAGATTTGACATGTTTGAACATTTTTCTATTTCATTTTATTCAATCAGTACTTGAATTTTGAAACTCTCATGTGGTTAAGATCTAATAATAACCTGACTTCACACTCCATACTATTATTTATTAAGTGTAATTTAGGGAGTCGGGCGGTAGGGCAGCGGGTTAAGCGCATGTGGCAAAGCACAAGAACCGACACAAGTATTCCGGTTCGAGCCCCCGGCTCCCTACCTGCAGGGGTGTTGCTTCACAGGCAGTGAAGCAGGTCTGCAGGTGTCTATCTTTCTCTCCCCCTCTGTCTTCCCCTCCTCTCGCCATTTCTCTCTGTCCTATCCAACAACTACGATATCAATAACAACAGTAACTACAACAATGAAACAAAAAGGGCATCAAAAGGGAAAATAAATAAATATTTGAATGTAATTTAAACCAGTAATTGCTATATTTAATGTGTTGGGGAAATATACTTATTTGTTTTTCCTTTTTTGTTGCCGTTGTTTATTGTTGTAGTTATTGATGTTATTGTTGGATAGGACAGAGAGAAATGGAGAGAGGAGGGGAAGACAGAGAGGGGGAGAGAAAGATAGACACCTGCAGACTGTGAAGCGACTCCCCTGCAGATGGGGAGCCAGGGGCTCAAACCCGGATCCTTACTCTGGTCCTTGTGCTTCGCACTACATGCGCTTAACCTGCTGCGCCACCGCCTGACCCCCGAAAATATACTTTTTTTTGCAAAACAAAATATACTTTGTTTTGCTAGCAAACAAAGTTCAGGGTCTGGTTGAGTACACGGTTCAGTATGCTGTTATGAAAAATTATGTAATATTTCTCTCCAGTGTTATAGCTCAAAAGTAACCAAAGAACAAGAATGAGGCCGCACTGAGGGCAGGGAGTTAATATTTCATTTTACATTAAGGGGTTAGAGGCCATTCCTACCAGACCTGAACAACCTGTACCACAGTACCCAGCTTTTATCTGTTTCAAGCACAAGCTGATTGGTACAGTCCATGAAGCGCTGACAATAAAAGTGAGAGCGGCTAGCTGTGATCAGATTCTGCCACTAGGGATACTGGAATGTGGGCCCACCAGCTTCAGGTTTTGCATTCTTTTGCCTATGGATTTTTCATTTAAATGCAAGAACCTGGGTTCAAGCCCCTAGTCCCCACCCACAGGGGATAAGCTTCATGAGCAATGAAGCAGTGCTGCAAATGTCTCTTTTTCTTCTTCTTTTTTTTTTTTTTGGGGGGGGGGGGAGTATCTACCTCCCTCTCCCCTATCAATTCCTGTCCAGTAAACAAACAAACAATCTTTAAACAATGCTTAAGATTGCTTCACCTTTAGGTGCTGGTGTTGCTAGAATAAACCAAATACAATTGATTTCATTAATGTTTCCCCTGCGTTTCTTTCATTATTAGGCAGAAAGAGGAATTAGAGGAGGAAGGAGGCATATTCTGTTCTATTTTATAGTGTGTTGGTAACTGTGGCTTTTAATATTTTCTTTTTATTTCCTTCTTTTTTTTCCTTTTTCTTCTTTGCCTCCAGGGTTATTTCTGGGGCTCGGTGTCTGCACTATAAATCCACTGCTCCTGGTGGCCATTTTCTCCATTTTGTTATCCTTGTTGTTAGTGTTGCCATTGCTGTTGTTGGATAGGACAAAGAGAAATAGAGAGAGGAGGCGAAGATGGGGGTAGGGAGGTGGGAGGGTGGGGAGGTAAGGGATGTGGGGAGGTGGAGTGGGGGTGGGAAGACAGATGCCTGTAGACCTGCTTCACTGTCCTTGAAGTCACCCCCCACAGGTGGGGAGCTGGGGGCTTGAACCGGAATCCTTGAGCCAGTCCTTGCGCTTCGCATCATATTCACTTAGCCTGCTAAGTTACCACCTTTAATATTTCCACTGGGAAATATTAAACGAATAAACTGCTACTTAAGTAAACTTAGACAAGGTTACTGTAAGTAAGTAGCTTGCTAGGCTTACTATTATATTTGGAAGAACTCTTTGATTTTCATTAGTTTTCACCAGTTTATACTGAGACAAAAAAAGGTTATTTTTTAAAAATATATATTTCATTTATTTATTAATGAGAAAGATAGAAGGAGAAAGAGAAAGAAGCAGACATCACTCTGGTGCACGTGCTGCCAGGGCTTGAACTCAGGACCTCATGCTTGAGAGTACAATGTCCTAACCACTGCACTACTTCCAGGGCCACAGGTTCTTCTCTGTTTCTTTTTTAAGGCTTGTCACGTTCATATACTGATTCATTAATCTGAAAGAGCTGACCTAAGAGCTGGCTCAAAAGTCCCAGGTTCAAACCACCACAAACCAGAGCTGAGCAGTGCTCTGGTAATAAGTAGATAAATAAACAAGACTTTCATGCCTGAGATCCCAGGTTCCATCCCTAGTACTACCATAAGCCAGAGTTGAGCCATGCTCTGGTATCTCTCATTAAAACTGAACAGAATTCATAAAATTAGGGGCCTGGGTGGTGGCGCACCTGGTTGAGCGCACATGTTTCAATGTGCAGTGACCCAGCTTCAAGCCCCCAGTCCCCACCTGCAGGGGGAAAGCTTTGCAAGTGGCGAAGGAGGGCTGCAGGTGTTTCCCTATCTCCCTTTTCCTCTTGATTTCTGGCTGTATCCAATAAAGAAATAAAGATTTTTTAAAAAAAATCATAAAAATAAAAAAATAAATCAAAACAAGCAAACAAAAATAGAGCCGGGGTCAGGCAGTGGTACACGTGGTTAATCACTTACATTATTGTGCACAAAGACCTGGGTTCAAGCCCCTGGTCCCTACCTGTAGGAGGAAACTTCAGGAGTGCTGAAGCAGGGCTGCAGGTGTCTCTCTGTCTCTTCCCCTATTTTTCCCTCCCTCCTCAATTTCTGTCTCTATCCAGTGATAAGTAAATAAAGATTTATAAAAACACTTTAAAAAAAAGAGCTGACCTATTTCTTTTTAAAAAAAATTATTATTATCATGAGAAACATCACAGCACCACTCAGCTCTGGCATATGGGGGTCTACAGTTGCACCTGGGGCCTCTGACTGGTACCAAGGGCTGACTTCTTATAGGTATATTCTTTATTTTTTCAGGTCAAAATGTAATTTAAAAATGAAAAAAAGCTGATAGTAAATGGTAACTGTATGTGGGGGTTGGGGCAGGTGAAAAAGCTCTCTGCTTTGCTGTGAGCTCAAGTTTAGCCCCCACCATACTGAAAGAAGCTTCAGTGCTATTGTCTCTTTCACTCTGTCTTCCATCTAGAAAAATGAGGAGGAAGGGGTGGGGAAGATAGCATAATGGTTATGTAAAAAGCCTTTTATGCTTGAGGCTCCAAAGCCCCTGGTTCAATCCCCCACACCATCATAAACCAAACAGTATTCTGGTCAGTCTCTAGTAACATCAAATATGTGTGTGTGTGTGTGTGTGTGTGTGTACATATATAGTCTTAGTATAAGAAAGGAAAATAGATGAGTAGGAAGAACAGTGGGGAGAAGTAAGAAAAATAAAGGGCCAGGTAGTGCCTCACCTAGCTGAGTTCATGTTGCAAAGCACAAGGACTTTGTTTGGGGTTAAACTGGGAGACGAGGAGGGTTCACCTCGAAAATATGTGCATTTCCCCACTTTTCTTGGGGGGAAAAAATGCAAAAGACAAACAAGCAAGCAAACAAAACCCACATCTCTAGGGAAACCCTCAGAGCAATCTGCTCTTCTTACAGAAACAAAACCTCTGGTGGTGGGGAAGCTGTGGAATTAAACATTATCTTAGACGTTTTGTAGATCAATAATTAAATCACGAAATCTTAATAAAGCTACCAGGGGGCGGGGGCAGATAGCACAATGGTTATGCAAAGAGACTCTCGTGCCTCAGGCTCCAAAGTCCCGGTTCAATCCCTGCACCACAAACCAGAGCTGAGCAGTGCTCTGGTAAAAAAAAAAAAAAAGTAAATAAATAGAAAATATTTTTGTGGTCCGGGAGGTGATACAGTGGATAAAGCACTGGACTCTCAAGCATGAAGTCTTGAGTTCAATCCCCGGCAGCACATGTGTGATGTCTGATTCCTCCTATCTTTCTCATTAATAAATAATAAATAAAATCTTTTTTTAAAAAAGCTACCAGAAAGCCTTTTGGCGAGCGCTGTCGCCGGGGCCGCCTCACCCTCCCCAGCGGGGCCAGGACACTGCGGGAGGCAGCGTCTAAACCCGCACCTGCTGTGCGACTTCAGGAGACAAGATGGCAAGCGCGGCGGAGTGGGCGGCTCCACTCCCGGAACAAACTTCCTGCGACCGAAGAGCCACCGGAAGTCAGAGGTCAGTACCTCCGCTGCCCGATTCTGTGGTGAAGCGATCCCGGCATGCCACACGCCCTCCCCCCACCAGAGGTCGCTGTCACCGTGAGCGTCGAAGGCGTGGCCTTCAGTTGTCGCGATATTCTTGCGACAGGAAGTGGGTCTGGCCGCAAGTCACGTAGTCGGTGCGCCCCGCCCCACTCCATACGCCTAAGTTCTCGCGCGAGTTACACTTCCGCCCTTTTGGCTCTTTGAGCAGCACCATGGCGGTCGGCAAAAACAAGCGCCTTACGAAAGGTGGCAAAAAGGGAGCCAAGAAGAAAGTGTAAGTGCTAACTGTGGTTGCTTGTCGCTTTAGGGGGCCTCCTGGAGTCGGCTGGCGGGTTTTGGATGGTGGAGTAAGCCGGATGGTTAGGATGTCAGGCAGATTGCGAGGGCCGTGACTGGCGGGTCCGGAGTTATGCCGCCGCGCGCCTGCTGCCTGTCCACGGGTTGCAGCTACCAGGCGGCGTGTGTGTGCCCAGTGTTGTGCGCTGACGATCCCTGTAAAGTCGTTGCAGCGCCCAGAGGTGGAAGAAGCCCCTTTGCACTCCAGGCTCCTGCTCCCTCCGTGCTGGGCGGGTAGAACCTGGGAGTTAGAGCCCCTCACTAACCGGGTCGGCTGGGCTGGGATGATGTTTCAGGCAGACATGCTCGTTAGCCAGCGATACTGGGGTAATCGAAGGACCCGACGTGGGTGAGGGTTCGTTGGGTGTGACTGCAGCATGATGTCAGATGTGGTACGTGGGGAATTTAGCACCCGGATGAGCCAAGTTGATGCTTTTTAATTTCTAGGGTTGATCCATTTTCGAAGAAGGACTGGTACGATGTGAAAGCGCCAGCAATGTTCAACATAAGGAATATTGGGAAGACACTAGTCACAAGAACTCAAGGAACCAGTGAGTACCTTGTCTCTGCTCTCTATGGCCCTTGAGATTTTTCTCGGTCTGCTACTTCGTCCCTTTCTGGGAGACTTCAAGGAAGTATTGCTGGTTGCACTGTCTGAACGCCTGTGGTGCATGTTTGCTGCAAGACTTGTGAAAAAGCAAGGTGTGTCACTTTACTGTCAAGAAAACGTGCATGTGTGTCTCGGTTTCTAATGGACACTTGTCAGGGAGTTATTGGGCCCAAGTGCATTTGGTTACAAATGTGTTTTTTTTTTTTTTTAATCACTATGAATGGAGGTTAACTTTTAGACTTGGCTTTATGTGACTCCTTACGTTAATCAGACACTTGGTCTTTATTTCCTAGAGATCGCATCTGATGGCCTGAAGGGTCGTGTGTTTGAAGTGAGCCTTGCTGATCTGCAGAATGATGAAGTCGCATTTAGAAAATTCAAGCTCATTACTGAGGATGTTCAAGGCAAAAACTGCCTGACTAACTTCCATGGCATGGACCTCACCCGCGATAAAATGTGCTCCATGGTCAAAAAATGGCAGGTGGGTGAGAAATCATTTTTCCTCAGTGTGCGTGGTTGGGATATCCAACCATGGGCGCCATGAGGGAGCCCATCGAGTGCTGTGGGGAGGGGACGCTTGCCTGCAGGCGCTAGTTTCTGGTTGAGGAATGTCTAGGTGGGTACCCAGGCTGTTTGCCTGCATCCCCAGATCTTGGGAATCTGAATAGTTTTGATCACCTCTTGACAGCAGAGTAGGAGTTGTGACGTCTGTTTGGTTGAAATCTTGGTTCTACAACTTTGGGAAATAACTTTTAAGTTTTGGCTTCTTTATCTGTAAATATAAGTTAAAAAAACCTCAACTTGTTGGAATTATAGGGATGAAATAGGTACATGTAAACAGGACTTTGCAAATACTGATAATTCTTAGAGGGGATGGTTAGAATTAAGAGGTTTCAGAGGTGGGTTCCCCCCAATAGTCTATGGTTGGTTGGTTTTTGTAGTGGGAATGAATGATGACAAAATGTTTCGGTCCCATATGATTGACACTGATTATACCGTTACATTAATTTCTGACATTCCCTTTAGGTCTTAACAGTTTATTTCTGGAACTATCTTGAGGTCTGATTGCTGTTTATAAAGTATAAAATTTGTAAAGCAAAAAGCCATTAAATTTTTGGTACTAGTTACAGCTTTTGATATTTGGGCTGGAATGTGATTAATGATAACATTTCTTAGGCTGGAGGGGATAGCATAGTGATTATGCTATCCTCCCAGCCTTCAAAACTGATTCTCAATCCTTTGCATGTCTTTTGCTTGACATATGAGACTTTTAAATAATGTTCATTTAGCTTTACTCTCCAGCACCTCACTTTTGAGGGAATTTTTTTTTTTTTTTCGTGAATAGGGAATGCCAAAACACATACGAGTGAGTCCTTTTTCTAAGACAGTGGGACAACTTATTTGCAGAACACTTGATAAATGGACAAAGAGTTAATGTCCATGTTGTAGAATCTCAATTTTTCTTGCCTGAGGGATGGGCTATTAGAGGCTATTTACTATAAAAGATGGGGTGGGTATGTCAGTGTTTGTGGAGATAAAAGGTAGTTTAAATATGACATACTAACAATGGGGTAACTCAGCAAAGTCACTTTCAAAACAGTTAAAATTCTGGGCTGGGAGACAATGATTATGCAAAATGACTTAATGCCTAGGCCAAGTTCAATCCTATAAGCAGCTTCAGAAGTGAGCAGTTTTTTTAAAAAAGTAATTCTGTAGATTAGTTTTTTCCTTGTTTCTGTCCCCTACTCCCCCAGATAGAAGGGAGATGACACAACATTGCTTCACTGCTTATGAAGCTTCACCTTTGCACGGTGCTCCCATGGGATGGCCCAGGGATCAAACCTGGGTCTTTGTCCATGGTAATGATACTCTTTTTCAAAAATTTTTTACTTATTCCCTTTCGTTGTCCTTTATTGATGTCATCATCTTTGGATAGGACAGAGAGAAATGGACAGAGGAAAGGAAGACAGAGGGGGAGAGATAGACATCTGCAGACCTGCTTCACAGCCTGTGAAGCAACTTCCCTGCAGGTGGGGAGCCCGGGGTTCGAACTGGGATCCTTCTGTGGGTCCGTGTGCTTAACCTGCTGCGCTACCACCTGACTCCTGGTAATGATATTCTTCTGGGTGAACTCTCTTCTACCTCCAGATTACTTTATATTTTACAAATACTGTTATTATAAAGCTGGTGTATCTGACAGTACCTTCCCCTCCCCCCCCCAAAGACCATGATTGAAGCTCATGTTGATGTAAAGACTACCGATGGCTATTTGCTTCGTCTATTCTGTGTGGGGTTTACTAAAAAACGCAACAACCAGATTCGAAAAACCTCTTATGCTCAACACCAACAAGTTCGACAGATTCGGAAAAAGATGATGGAAATCATGACCCGAGAGGTGCAGACAAATGACTTAAAAGAGGTGGTCAATAAGTTGTAAGTATTTCTCTCCCTCGTAAAAGAAATTCCAAGAACCATGGTGATCTAAGTTAAGGGAAAGCATGAGAACACTGTATGGGGATAAATGATGACAACATGTTTCGGTCCCAAATGATGTCCAGTGATATAACTACATTTTTCTGATGTTCCCATACAGTTAAGATTGTGTAATAGAAAAAACTTAATGGGCCTGAGAGCCTTGCCATGCCATGACTGTGATCAGGGTTTGATCCCTGGAAGGAACCATACGGGGAGCTCCTGTGCTATGGTGTGTGTGTGTTTCCTAAGTAAAAAAAAAAAAAAAAAAAGCCTACAATGTAAATTGTGCATGTTTGTTGAGTCTTTGCTCAGTCGTGCATGGGGGAACAATAATTATTTCTCTGTGTTTATTCTAATTTATTATTGGCTTGCAGGATTCCCGATAGCATTGGGAAAGACATAGAAAAAGCTTGCCAGTCTATTTACCCACTTCATGATGTCTTTGTTAGAAAAGTGAAAATGCTGAAGAAGCCCAAGTTTGAATGTAAGTGAGAAATCAGGGAAAAAATGATCACAAATATTTTTTGAAGTCACACAGATGGCCTTTTTTTTTTTTTTTTTAAGTTTTAGAGTTATGTTTCAAGTTAATGGTATTATCTAACAGAACCCCCTCCCATTTTTTTTTTTTTTTTTTAGTGGGAAAACTCATGGAGCTTCATGGAGAAGGTGGTAGTTCTGGGAAAACTACTGGAGATGAGACTGGTGCTAAAGTTGAGCGGGCCGATGGATATGAACCACCAGTCCAAGAATCTGTCTAAACTCAGACTTTTAATGACAAATAAAAAGTTTTATTTGTGATGTTTTATTTATGATGGGTTTTGTTTTTTAATCTCAGCTGGTGAGTAAAATGTTCTGACTTAACTAGTGTGAGCTTTTCTTATGGTTACTAAAGTAGTTGAGAAAATGATCTGGGTCGTCAAAGAGGTGCCAGAATGGCTAAAGCATTGGACTCAAGGTCATCACCAGTGATGTCTGCTTCTTTCTCTCCGCCTATCATTCTTGATGAATAAATCTAAAATTGCCTCAGGTAGCAAAGTCTTAAAAGTGATATGGAAGGGATTTGTAAAAGGAAGTGCTTTTCTCAGAATAGTTGAGCACTTCAGGTGGTTCTTAAGTCACCTGATAGACTTGTTAACATTGCCCTTAAATTTCTGATTCAGGAGTTTGGTTTTTTTTACCAGAGCACTGCTCTGCTCTGGCTTATGGGCACTATGCTTTGCCACTTTGAACCATGTGCCTTATTTCTTACTGTAATTAACTTGTCTTTGAATAAGTAAGGGGAGTGGGTTAAGCGCAGGTGGTGCAAAGCTCAAGGAGCCTGGTTGGAGTGCTCCCCACCTGCAGGGGAGTTGCTTCACAAGCAGTGAAGCGGGTGTCTTTCTCCCTCCTCTCTCCATTTCTCTTTCCTATCTAACAACTACAGCAATAAAAACAAGGGCAACAAAAGGGAATAAATACTAAAAGAAAAATAAGGTTTCTTCTGGAAGGTATACCAGGCTACTTTGCAGTTTATCCCAGACCTTGTGTTGGGAACCCAGGGCTTTAAGTCTTTGAACATGTCTTCAGAGGGTGGGGGTAGAGACAACATAATGGTTATACAAAGCCTGAGGCTTCAAAGTCCCAGGTTCAATCCCCCAGACCATGATAAGCCAAAGTTGAGCAGTGTTGGAGTAAAAAATGATTAAAAAAAAAAAATGGTAGGGAGGGGCATGTTACAATGTGCAAGGACCTAGGTTCAAGCCCTTCCCTGGTCCCCACCTACAGGGGTAAACAGCAAATGGTGAAGCAGGGCTGCAGGTGTCTCCCTCTACCTCCTTACCCTCTCAATTTCTGTATACAATAAATATAATAAAATTTTACACCTGGTTGAGTGCATGTTATAATGCATAAGGACTGGCAATGCTCTGGTAAAAACAGCAAAAATTTGAAGTAAATGGTCTCCAGATCTTTTTTTATATTTTCCCTTTTGTTGCCCTTGTTTTTTTATTGTTGTAGTTATTATTGATGTTAGGGCAGAGAAATGGAGAAGAGAAAAAGTCACCTGCAGGCCTGCTTCACCACCTGTGCAGGTAGGGAGCCGGGGGCCTGAACCGGGATCTTTGGGCGGTCCTTGCACTTTGCACCATGTATGCTTAACCCACTGTGCTACTGCCAAAAATTTTTTTTAAAAGATTTTATTAATGAGAAAGAAACAGACATCACTGGCACATGTGCTGCCGGGGATTGAACTCAGGATCTCATGCTTGAGAGTCCAAAGCCTTATCGCTGCGCCACCTCCCAGACCACTTAGAATGGTTATTTTTACCAGCTCAGCTCTGGCTTATGGTAGTGCAGGGGATTGAACCTGGGACCTTGAAGCCTCAGGCATGAGAGTCCCTTTGCATAACCATTATGCTATTTACCCCTGGCCTGCCAAATATTTTAATACTAGAACACTGCTCAGTTCTGGTTTATGGTGGTGCTTGGAATTGAACCTGAAACTTCATAGCCTCAGGCATGAAGGTCTTTTTGCATAACAATCCTCTCGCCAGCCCTCCAGATTTTTTAAACCAGAGCATTGCTCAGCTCTGGATTATGGTGGTGCTGGGATTGAACCTGGTACTTGGAGCCTCAGGCATGAGAGTCTCTGCATAACTATTATGTGATCTTAACCCCCCCCCCCCAGGTAAATTTTTTAAGGAATTTGACATTTTTACTTAACTGAATAGAGACAAACCAGGGAAGGGAGGAGACAGTAGACACCTGCAGCACTTCCCCATGCATGTGGATCTAGAGCTTGAAAACAGGTCTTGGTGGCAGGCAGGTGGTGTGTCTGGTTGAATGCACATGTTATAATGAACAAGGATCTAGGTTCAAGCCCCTTGTCCCTACTACAGGGGGTAAATTTTGCAAGTGGTGAAGCAATGCTGCAAGTGTCTCTTCCTCTGTTTTCCCCTTCCTCAATTTCTTGCTGTCTATCCAATAAAGATAATAAACATTTATTTTAAAAAGTCCTTGTGCCACCACCTGGCTCCAAGGCAAATTATGTTGTCTTGGTTTTTGAGTGAAAGGTGCAGACTTGCTTTTTCTACCAAGGTTTATCTCTCCAACTAAGTTTACATGCCCCCCCCCCCCTTTATTATGATAGGACATAGATGGAGATAGGGAGAAAGCCTACAGCACTGCTTAACTGCTGTGAAATTGGGGTCTCATATCCCTAGGCTAGGGCAACATTTTTTAATGTTTTTTATTAATAACCAGGGCACTGATCAGCTCTGGCTTAATGGTGGCACAGAGGATTGAACTTGGGACTTGGGAGTCTCAGGCATGAGAGTCTCTGCATAACTGTTATCTGCTCCAGTCCAGGCAACACTTCATAAAAAGGGAGAGGCACCATAGCACCCAGTTGTCACCTGAGGGCAGCAGCACTGCTTTGTGGTGCTGTGTACTTGGAGGCACTTATTTTACCCAGTGAGCAAGGCACCACTCCGGTCCAGATTTGGTATCTTAAGTACTTATTGATGCTTCATCTGTTGCTCATGGTATTATCTGGTCTCTTAGCTGAAAACCTTAGGCAGGACTGGGGAGACAGCATGATGATGCAAAGAGACTTCATGCCTGAGGCATCAAATGGTTCAGGTTCAATCCCCCCAGCACTACCTTAAGCCAGGCCTGAGCTGTGTTCTGGTTAAATAAACAAACAACTAAGCAAATTTGATACCCTTTCTGGGACTGTATTGCGGCTACTAGGTCAGTCCTGTAGATTCCTGTGGTGAAGAAAGAAAAAAAAAAAAAAAGTCACTTCCATATTAAACTTTGTACATTCAAGCACAGTGGAGAATTCTGCACCAGACTTGTGACCCATGCCAAAAGTCAGAGGTTCATATCCAAGAAATACATAAGCTGAAGGTCTTCAAATAATATTATTCATAAGTCTATACCAAAATCCATTCCCTTATATTAAAATTTCTGGAAAAAGAAAAGGCTTAGTGGCAAATTTTTTCCTGAGGTAAAGTCACAGTTTGATTACACAGACTTTTAGTCACTTCTCAGGGTGACTGATGTTGCTGCTTCAGGCTTATCAATTTGGCAACACAACTGTTGCCCTTGAAACTGGTGCTTCATTCTATTTTTCCAGCCCATTTGCAATATGAGAAGGGGAGTGCATTTTGTCACAGACCACCCATTAGTGAGTCAATAATTGAGTGTCAGCCACAGATAACTGGCATTGTTAAGTAATGTGAGTTTTCTGGGGGCTGTGTGGTGTCACACCCTATAGAGCATACATGTTATAATGTACATGGTTTGAGTCCCTGGTGCCCATCTGCATGGCAGAAGCTTCACAAGTAGTGAAGCAGTGCTGCAGGTGTCTCCCTATCTCCCCTTTCCCTCTAAATTTCTATCCAATAATAAATAATAAAATATTTAAAATGGGCTGAGGGGAGTCAGGCGGTAGTGCAGCGGGTTAAACGCATGTGGCGCAAAGCGCAAGGACAGGCGTAAGGATCTTGGTTCAAGTCCCCAGCTCCCCACCTGCAGGGGGTTTGCTTCACTGCGGTGAAGCAGATCTGCAGGTGTCTGTCTTTCTCTCCTCTATGTCTTCCTCCTCCTCTCTCCATTTCTCTCTGTCCTGTCCAATGACGACATCAACAATAGCTACAACAACAATAAAAACAAGGGCAACAGAAAGGCAATAAATATTTAAAAAATAAAATAGGGGGCTGGGTGGTGGTGCACCCAGGTAAACGCACCTGTTACTAATAGCAAGGAACTGGGTTCAAGCCTCCGCTCCCCACCTGTAGATAGTCTGCTGCATGAGTAGTGAAGCAGGTCTGCAGGTCTACTTTCCTGTCCCCTCTCAATTTCTCTAGATTTCTAATAAAAACTAGAAAGAAAGGGGCTGCTGGGAGTGGTGGATTCATAGTGCCAGCAACCAAGCCCCAGTGATAACCCTGGTGGGGGAAATTATATATATACATGTTAAATATATGTAAAATAAATACATAAATTAAAAATACTTTTTAAAAGGATTAAAACAACAACAACAAAAAACAACTAAAGCCAGAACAATGCCCAGTTCTCGCTGATGGTGGTGCAAGGGATTGAATTTGGGACCTTGGAGCCTCAGGCATGAGTCTGTTTACATAGCCATTATGCTATCTGCCCCACCCGAAGTAAAAATTTTAAGACAGTTTTTGATTCTTCCACTGTCATCTGTTTTTTTTAAAATTTTTTTTATATTTATTTTATTTATTTTTTCCCTTTTGTTGCCCTTGTTTTTTTTTATTGTTGTATTTATTATTGTTGTTGTTGGATAGGACAGAGAGAAATGGAGAGAGGGAGGGGAAGACAGAGAGGAGGAGAGAAAGACAGACACCTGCAGACCTGCTTCACCGCCTGTGAAGCGACTCCCCTGCAGGTGGGGAGCCGGGGTTCGAACCGGGATCCTTATGCCGGTCTTTGCTTTGCACCACCTGCGCTTAGCCCGCTGTACTACAGCCTGACTCCCCATCTGTTTTATAGACCTGAGGAAGGTAGTTGGGTCACAGAATATGGGAGTCCCTATCATGGGAGAGATGTGGAACTATTGCTGTGACAGAGTTAACATTTCCTCAAAAAGTGATGGATGGAAGGCAGGCAGGAAAGGAGGAGGGAAGAAAAGGCAATCTGGAAAGGTTCACCTACTCATGGCTAATCAGAGTAGTGGTAAGGACAAAGTCTAGGTAAAAGAAGGTGTAACTAGAGTAAAGATGAAATTTGTGGTAGTGGTTTTGTGGCAATGAAGGGCAAGAACTATGCACTTTGTTCAATAGCTGATCCTGAATGCAAACACAAAACAGACCCACACAGCCCTGGTTCAACCCGGCTCATCCCGTGCTTTTCATGTCCGAGGGACCTTGGGAAATATCAAAAATGGTCACTAAAGCTGCAGCTTTTTGGTGACAAGGTCCATGTGATCTAATGAAACCAAATTGATGATGCTCCAAATCAGGTTTAACTGCAAGTACTGAATAGAAGTGAACTCTACCCTTTCAGGCTATATTTCTGTGCATGGAGAAAAGAATATGGGTGATGTGTCTCCAGCGGGGACAGGGGTTGCTTTATGGTCCATCTATTGCTCCTCTAATTACTGAGAATAATGCCAGGGATTAGCACATTACTCAGATGGGCCCTAATGAATAGCCTGGCCTTACCAAACATAATGCCTCCTTAAAATAAGAGCTACTGTTCCCTGTTTGAATTTATTCACAGTTGGCTTGAGCCAGAGACCCTGGAGAGCATGGGTGAGGTCAGCATTATAGGCTGGCTGTACAGCTGCTGCTTTGAGTCATATTGATGATAGATAACCTTAATTAAATGCTGTAATATTATCTAAGACAAACTGAATAGATTTGATTCTGATCTCTGTTGCTTAGATTAATCAGAGTGGCTGATGAAGGAATAGACACCTGTTAAAAATTCAAGTTTGGCCAAGAACATGCCAACTTGGGGAGTGAATTGTGAGAGAGGCAATCTGCCACAGAGCCTCAAGGTCCCTGCACGTTCCTGGTGGGTATGCCAAGAATACAGTATCCTGACTGTTCTCTACCTGGGCCAGTTTTCAGGGTTGTGTTTGTATCCTTGTGCGCAACCTTGAGGAATGAGGTAATGTCTCCCCTGGTAACAGAGGTGGCTTCTTTCTATTTATCATAAGAGTACTAAGTCTTCTGGGGACTCCCAACCCCTCCCTTATCTTTTTTAAATTTTTTTTTATTGGGGATTGTTTTACAGATGACAGTAAATATAATAGTTTGTACATACATAACATTTCCCAGTTTTCCACATAACAATACAACCCCTAATAGGTTCTCTGCCAACATGAACCCTCCCCCCACCCACCCCAGTCTTTCACTGTGGTGCAATACACCATTGTCTTTTGTTTAAATTAATAAAGCCCCATCCATGCAGTTAAGTGCTTCGTTCTACACCCCCCACCCAAAAAATGTCTTGTCTTAGGCATAAAGGTGATACAAAAGACTTTCATGCATGAGCTCCAAGCTCCCAGGTTCAATCCTCAGCACCACCATAAACCAGAGCTGAGCAGCTCTTGTGTTTCCATGTTTTTCTCTCTGTATCTCCCTCATTAAAATAAAATGAATAGGGACTGGGTGGTGGCACACCTGGTTGAGTGTATATTACAATGCAAAAGGAACTCAGTTCAAGCCCTACATCCCCACTTGCGGGAAAAGCTTCACAAGTGGTGAAGCAACATTGCAGGTGCCTCCATTTCCTCTTTCATCTCAGTAACTTGCTATTTCTATCCAATAAGAAATAAAGATAATAAAAATTAAAGCATGATTAAATGTAATAAAATAGGGTGGGGGAAGATAATGGTTATGCAAAGAGACTCTCATGCCTGAGGCTCCAAAGTCCCAGGTTTAATCCCTCATACCACTGTAAGCCAGAGTTTAACAGTGTTCTGGTAAAAAAAAAAAAAATAAAATAATAATAATAAATAAATAGGACACCAAAGTAAAAACCCTGGGTTGAGGGTGAGGATGGATAATAAATAAATAGGGCACTAAAGTAAAAACCCTGGGTTGAGGGTGAGGATGGATAATAAATAAATAGGACACTAAAGTAAAAACCCTGGGTTGAGGGTGAGGATGGATGTTCTGCTTCATAGGATGTTCTGCTTGTGGGGAGGGAGATGGAATGGGACACAGTCTTGGTGGTGGGAATGGTGTTCATATACACTCCTATTAATTTGTAGTCATATAAACCACTAATTAATACAAGAGGGGAAAAATTGAATGTCTCAAACTTTTTAATGCACAGACCATAGGCTGAGTCTTTGATAATGTTGACTTTCTTAAAAGCTTAGACCAGGGAGAACAGAAGCAACCAGTGGCACAGCTATATACAAATAATATCAAAGGACATAAATTATGGTGATGTTGTGTATGATACAGCCAATCCTAACAAAGGGATATTTCAAAGTTAACCCAATTGCCAAATAATGTGATTATAGCAATAACTATCTATTGCCTTCTTAAACCCCAAGACAGAGGAACCTCTACAGAACCTCTATTTCCCCAGTCCTGGAACCTCTAGGGTGGGGCTCAGTTTCCTGCATGCTTCTCTCAATTCATACCGCCGATCCCAACCTAATCAATGCCAACGTGTACCACCTCAGTATGCTTCACTTCAGACTGTGTCCAACCCTGCAGCCTCATTACTCGGGTGAGACTTCTCCTTTCATAGGGTTCTCTAACTCCATTCCAGGTGGTTCATTTCCTAACAAAGTCCCAAAACCTTGATATAGACCAGGTCCCATGAGATAGAGCATATGTTCACAGGTATTCACAAATTAGAGCAAAATATATACCTGAAAGCAAAAGTATACAATAGTATGCAGTGAGTCAGTATAAAGTTCATAATGAAATAGTGTCTATTTAGACTTAGATACCTTCCTCACCTACTTCCTATTATTTCCCTCACTCACACAAAAAAGACAAGAAAACAACAACAACAAAAATAATAAGTAAAATATTAAAAAAAAAAAGTGGTAGAGGCCAGGTAGTGGTACACATTAAAATACTTAAAGACTCGGGTTCATGTTCCCAATCTCCACCTGCAGGGGTAAAGTTTCACAAATGGCTAAGCAGTGTTGCAGGGGTGTCTATCTCTCCCTTCCTCTCAATTTCTGACTGTCTCTATCAAAATAAATTTAGAAAGATAGTAAAAAATTAAAAGAATCAGTTTATTAAAAGAAAAAAGTGCTACATCTTTTGTGTTCCTCTTCCTATAATGGCAACCGATTGCAGGACGGGTCCTTTGCATCACCTCTGCAGGGTGGGGACTGGGAGGGGTACACTGACATGTCTGCACATTGTTTTTGCTTTAGTAAAGTCCTTTATTTCTCACCCAGTAGTTTGATGTCTTTTACTAACATCTATAAAACTGGCAGGCTCACTGTTAACTTACCGAGTAAAATGTCAAGCACTGCACATCCTGACACTGTATATTTTTTTGTATCAAATCTCAACATTTTGTCATATATCTTAAAATGCATCATTAAAAAGGAAACAACTGGGAGTCAGGCGGTAGTGCAGCGGATTAAGCGCACGTGGCACAAATCTCAAGGGCCCGCATAAGAATCCCAGTTCAAGCCCCCAGCTCCCCACTTACGGGGGCGTCGCTTCACAAGCAGTGAAGCAGGTCTGCAGGAGTCTATCTTTCTCTTCCCATCTGTCTTTCCCTCCTTTCTCCATTTCTGTCCTATCCAACAACAACAATAACTACAACAATAAAACAAGGGCAACAAAAGGGAATAAATAAATATTAAAAAAGGAAACAACCACAATCCTATCAGTGTGTCTCCAGATTTCAATAATGCCTTAATATTATTGATTATTATATCACATCACTTTAATGGGTGATTCTCTGTTGGATATAATGTTGACAGACAAAGTCAGTGCAAAGAGCTTCCATTTGCTAAGACCATTCACAAAGTTAAGGTCAGGAAATTACTACCTCAAGAAATCATTAGCTCTCTAAAGCTATTTTGTAATAATGGAACTGTTTTCTGCCAAAAGGAAAAATAATTTACTAAAATTGCAGAAACTGACAATGCTAATTGATTGAAAGAAAAAGGGGGGGGGGGTCTGGGCAGTAGTGCAGCAGGTTAAGCGCACATGGCACCAAGCGCAAGGACCGGGTAAGGATCCTGATTCCAGCCCGCTTCCCCACCTGTGGGGGGGGTCGCTTCACGGGGAGGCGGGTGAAGCAGGTCTGCAAGTGTCTTTCTCTAGCCCTCTGTTGGTGCAGGCACTGAGACCCAGTGATAACCCTGGAGACAAAAAAAAAAAAAGACAACCCAAATGTTACTGAAGATGTGACATAACAGGAACTTACAAGCTTTGCTCGTGGAGTAGAAAGTGAATGTACAAGGGCAACAAAAGGGAATAAATAAATAAAATAAAAAAAAACAGATTGTAAAAAAAAAAAGTGAATGTACAGTGTACAGTCCTGGGAAAGAGGCAACTATTTTATAAGAATATATGCTTCACCACTTAAGGAAAATCAAATCTTATGCACACAGGTTTATGAATGTTCACAACTTTTGCTTTAATATTTTATTTTCAGTAATAAAACGGGAAGAAGGGGTAAGGGAGACAGCAGAATTATTATGCAAAAATATTTTCAAACCAGAGGCTCTGAAGTCCCAGGTTCAGTCCCCTACAGCAATGTAAACCAAAGTTGAGCAGTGCTCTGGTTTCTTTCTCCCACTGTATCTCTCTCCACAAAATACAGAAAATAAAAATACGTTTAAAAAGTAAGAAGTACTTTGTTTAAAAAAAACTGGGGAAAGAATGTTCATACTGGCTTTTCATATGATGAAATCCAAGAGTACTGGGAGTTGGGTGGTAGTGCAGCTGTGCCGGGCTAGCTTCGCAGGCAGGACAGAGATGACCAGGGACTCATGGCTGAGTTGGGCACACAGTTCAATCTTTATTGAGCGGGAATGCAGTTCGATCTATCTCTAATCACAATCCTGTCCTATATATATCTCCTGAGGCGGAAGTGTCAGGTTAGAAGAGGATGTACAGAGGATAGGGGGTGGGGAGAAGGAAAAAGCAGGCGAACCAGTGGGGATTAAACCAATAAAAACAATGATTATGTAAATAGACCACAGAGTTAAGCAATGCAACAGAAGGGGTCTTAGAAGCTGACCAACACAGCGGGTTAAGTGTACGTGGCACAAAGGGCAAGGACCGGCATGAGGATCCTGGTTCGAGCCCCCAGCTCCCCACCTACAGGGGAGTCCTTCACAGGTGGTGGAGCAGGTCTGCAGGTATCTATCTTTGTCTCCCCCTCTGTCTTCCCCTCCACTCTCCATTTCTCTCTGTCCTATCCAACAATGACGACAACAATAACTATAACAACAATAAAAAAACAAGGGCAACAAAAGGGAAAATAAAATATTAAAAAAAAAAGAAATCCAATAGTATTATTTACTGTTAACTACTGACACAATAAACTTCAAAAATACTGAATAACAGAAATTATAAGAAAAGTTACTCCATGTATGAAGTTCAAAAGCAGATAAAACAAATCTTCGTAATAAAAATTAGAACAGTGGGGGTCCAGGTGGTGGTGCATCTGGTTAAGTGCATGCCTGTGCAGAAGGATTTGGGCTTGAGTTCCCACTGCCCACCTGCCCACCTGCATGAGCAGTAAGGCAGGTCTACAGGTGTCTATCTTTCTCCCTCTCTTTTTAAATTTATTTTCTGTTGGGTAGAGACAGAAATTGAGAGGGGGGAGACAGAGGGAGAGAGGCTGAGAGACACCTGCAGCCTTGCTCATGAGGCTTCTTTCCCCCTTCAGGTGGGAACCAGAGGCTTGAACCTGGGTCCTTGTGCACTGTGAATGCTTAACCAGGTGTGCCACTCACTGCCTGTCCCCTTTCTCTCCTTCTTTACCTCCCCCTCCCTTCTCAATTTCTCTCTATCCTATCAAATAAAAACAAAAAAAAAAAAAAAAAAAAGGAGGGGAAAAAAGGGCCACTGGGAGCAGTGGATTCATTATGCAAGCACCAAGCCCAGCAATAATCCTCGTGGTAATAAAAATAAAGTAAAATGAAAAAGAGATTAGAATAGTGAGCACCCGTGTATGGAGGAAGTTGGGGAAAGAGGTAGAAGTGGTTACTAACTGAAAATGAGAAATGTTTATTTTCATAGAGGGCAAAGGGCAGAGATAGAGGGGAGAGGAGAGACTCCTGCAGCACTGCTCTACCTCTCCTGTTGCTTCAACCTGGGGCTCAGGTTTGAACATGGGTCCTTGTTCATGGCAACATGTGTGCTCTATCAGGTGAGCCACCACCTGGCCCCTCTACACACTTTTTAACAATAACTATTTGCCGGGATAGCCTGAGGGTACTTCTTCCCGAGCTAGTGCTCTCTGGCTTGGAGAGAACTCAACTGGAGCTGATCTAGGCTGCTGCGTGGGAGAGGGATCAGGAACTCGTGCCGCACTAACTTCCGAAGGAGATACACTTTGGAACTCTCGGAGCCGGAAAGCAATTTCCAAGTGTCTTTAATCAGAAGAGCAGCTGTTTTTATACTCTCCAAGTAGGGTGGAAACAGGATGTGATATAGAGAGGGTGGAGAGAAAAGTGACTGGTGAAAATCAGAGTGTGACAAGGAGGGGGCGGAACAGGCGAGAATCCTATCACTGAACCACCAATGCCCTGGAGGGAGTGCTTTATGTAAATGTAAAAGTGATTTATGTAAATAGACCAAAGCCTTGGATCAGTAAATCCCTATATAGGCATATAGTTAAGCAGAAGCCAGGGGGAGGTGGCATACTACCCAACAACTATTGTACCTGAGAAGCTATAATATACATTGATTGACTGCAGATTGATTGATTGACTTAGCTCTGGATTATGGTGGTGTGGGGATTGAACCTGGGATTTTGAAGCATCAAGCATGCAAGGTTTTTTTCTTAAATATTTTATTTATTTATTAATAGAAAGATAGGAGGGGAGAACCAAATATCACTCTGGTTGGTACACATGCTGCCAAGGATTGAACTCAGAGGACCTAATGGTTGAGAATCCAATGCTTTATCCATTGTGCCACCTCCTGGACCACATGCATAAAAGGTTTTTTTTTTTTCTTTTTGCATACCCACTATGCATGTTTGACATTCTACCCACTGCACCAATTCTCAGGTCATGAGACGCCACAATTCACAAGCATCAATTCTGCTTGTGTAACTGATGTAGGGAAATCTGTCAGTTTAACACAACAAATTTAAAATAACAGATTGGAGGGGGCTGGGTAGTAGCACAGTGGGTTAAGCGCACATGATGCAAAGCACAAGCACTGGCATAAGGATCCTGGTTTGAGCCCCTGGTTCTGCCAGGGGGTCACTTCATGGGCAGTGAAGCAGGTCTGCAGGTGTCTATCTTTCTCTCCCCCTCTGTCTTCCCCATCTCTCTCAAGTTCTCTCTGTCCTATCCAGCAACAGCAGCAGCAACAACAACAACAATGGAAAAAAGATGACTTCCAGTAGCAGTGGATTTGTAGTACATGCACTGAGCCCCAGCAATAACCCTGGAGGCAAATAAGTAAATAAAACAACTGATTGGCTAGGTTTTGTGTTAGGCTCTGTCATACCTGTATGAGCTGGATAAATCACTTAACTTCTGCAGATTGAGCTCTGGTCCACAGACTCTCTGCTATAGTTTAACAATATGAAGTGCATGAGTTAGTTAGGGGGCCAGGTGGTGGTGTACCTGGTTGAGTGCATATATTACAATGCGCAAGGATCTGAGTTCAAGTCCCCAGTCCTCACCTACGGGGGACAGCTTCAGGAGCGATGAAGTAGTGCTGCAGGTGTCACTTTTTTCCCTTTCTCTCTCCCCCTTCACTCAATTTTTCTCCCTATTCAGTAAATGAAAAAATTTTTAAAAAGATGCAGTTAGATAACAGGCCCCTAGATGGTGCTGTTGTTCTTTGTTAGGCTTTGCATTTTCCCTCTATAATTACAGTGAAGTAGAAAATGATGTCCTATTCTGAAAAAAGTTTACTGTTAAGAGTTAATTCAGTGACATTCAAAAATGACATTTAATTACAAATCATGTGGTCCATGTACATTTGACATTAATTAAAGGGATAATCCATTAATGATTATATCAGAATGAATATATCCTCTTATAATTAGTCCATATTATCCATCTCTATTTTCTCTAGGTATGCTTATCTAAGCTCAAGAAAATTAACAAAAACTAAAGGATGACTACTAAAAGATATTTTAAAAAAAATTATTACAGGATAGAGACAGAGACATTGAGAGGGAAGGGGGACAGACATTTGTAGCCCTGCTTCACAACTCATGAAGCTTTCCCCCGCATTTGGGGAGTGGGAGCTTGAACCCAGGTCCTTGCACACTAAAGTATATGTGCTTAATGAGGTTCACTACTACCCTAAGCCAAACCAAAAAATTATACTTTTCAAGTACCAGTTCTAACAATATATTTTGATGATTTTTTCATTATAAATTGCTGCCTGAAAGCAAAAGTGCACAATAGTTTGCAGTGAGTCAATAAATGCAGCAAGCAAGTAGAAAGACCTAAAAAGACACCATAAAGTACCTAATGAAATAGTTTCTACTTAGACCTTGGTACCCTCCTCACCTACCTATTACACTTCCCTCAGTCACTCCAAAGCTAACCTTATCAAAGTAAGGACTACAAAAGCTGAATAAGGGCAAGAGACTGGCATACTTTATTGATAACTCTTTAGTCACTATCAGGCCACCCATCAGCGGGGGCCCTAGTCAGGGAGTCTTGGGATTCCCACAGAGACATGATGGGTCTAGACCTCGAACAGATCCCTCTCTCTGTTGTCACTGGTCATCTCCATCAGGAAAAACATAATAGACCCCTTTGGGGGCCCCCATAGGACCTTGCCCTCAATGTGGATCAACAATGATAGAGAATGTTCCATCCTCTGAAGGGCAGTTAGATAACACATTCTATCTACCACCTGAGGAAGATGGGTCCTGAAATTGAGCCAGCTTGGAATGTTCCTACTTATGACCACAGAAGGCAAGCTCAAACCTACGGGGATGTAGAGGTTACATAGGCTCCTATGCTGCATATGGGCCCCAGACCAAATCGATGGGGTTTAGTCAACAATATTTATACACTTTTCCCATATTTGGGAGCTACTCTCTTCCCTGATCCAGCTTTCTAGCCCTTTTTCCAGTCATGACATCATCTTCCCAGACAATAACATAGGTCCTCTTGCATATCAGATGTCAGGCTCAGGTAAAAACTAATAAAGTCAAGGGCCCTTTGGAATATACCTAAAATAGACCTACCAGCTATTTCCAAAAGAGAGAACCCCAAATCTTCATCTGCAATATTCCAGGTTCATGATTAGTCAACAATTTGTTTGGCTTTATATGTTAACCCTTTTTTTCAGCCACCAGGTTCCATGATGCCAACTGGACTTCCCTGGGCAGATGACCCCACCAATATGTCCTGGAACCCTGCTTCCTCAGAGCTCTGCCCCACTAGGGAAAAAGAGAGACAGGCTGGGAGTATGGATCAACCTGTCAACGCCCATGTTCAGTGGGGAAGCAATTATAGAAGTCAGACCTTCCATCTTTTGCACCCTATAATGACCCTGGGTCCATACTCCCATAGGGTTAAAGAATAGGAAAGCTGGGAGTCAGGCTGTAGCACAGTGGGTTAAGCACAGGAGGTGCGAAGTGCAAGGACCGGCTTAAGGATCTCAGTTCTAGACCCCGGCTCCCCACCTGCAGCTTCACAGGCGGTGAAGCAGGTCTGCAGGTATCTATCTTTCTCTCCCCTTCTCTGTCTTCCCTTCCTCTCTCCATTTCTCTCTGTCCTATCCAACAACAACGACATCAATAACAACAACAATAAAACAACAAGGGCAACAAAAGGGAATAAATAAAATAAAAAATAAGTTTAAAAAAAGTTAAAAAAAAAAGAATAGGAAAGCTATCAGGGGAGGGGATGGGATACAGAGCTCTGGTGGTGGGAACTGTATCCTTCCTTATCCTATGGTCTTGTCAGTGTTTCCATTTTATAAGTAAAATTTTTTTAAAAAAATTGCTATTATAGCTGTTTTTATTCTCAAAAGCCCTGCGATATTTAGAAGCACAATGACAGGTAAGTTATATTACTCTTTTAATCACATGAACAGGACATCTTTTAAAGAAATGTATTGCCTGGTAGTCCAGGAGATGGCGCAGTGAATAAAACACTGTACTCTCAAGCATGAGGTCCTGAGTTCAATCTCCGGCGGCACATGTACCAGAGTGGTCTAGTTCCTTCTCTCTCTCCTCTTATCTTTTTCATTAATAAAATAAAATATTAAAAAAGGGAAAGAAATGTGTTGTCTGTGGTCTTGGAGGTGGTACAGTGGATAAAACACTGGACTCTCTAGCATGAGGTCCTGAGTTTGATCCCCGGCAGCATATGTACCAGAGTGATGTCTGGTTCTTTCTTTCTCTCTCTCTCTTCTTATCTTTCTCATTAATAAAGAAATAAATAAGATCTTTCAAAAATATTATTATTGCTATTTTTTTTTACCAGAGCACTGCTCAGCTCTGGCTTACGGTGATTAGGGGGGCTGAACCTGGGACTTTGGAATCTCGGGCAAGAATCTGTTTGCATATTATGCTATCTACCCCCTCCCTAAATAAAATATTTTTTTTAAAGGGAAAGAAATCTGTTGTTCTCTAGTATCCAAAAAGGGATATACATTATACTTAGGAATGTCTTCTGTTTTAACCTAAAAGAGAACTTTTTTTTAATATTTATTTTATTTTTTTTTATTTATTCCCTTTTGTTGCCCTTGTTGTTTTATTGTTGTAGTTACTATTGTTGTTGTTGTCGTTGCTGGATAGGACAGAGAGAAATGGAGAGAGGAGGGGAAGACAGAGAGGAGGAGAGAAAGATAGACACCTGCAGACCTGCTTCACCGCCTGTGAAGCGACTCCCCTGCAGGTGGGGAGCCGGGGTTCAACCAGGATCCTTATGCCGGTCCTTGTGCTTTGCGCCACCTGCACTTAAAAAAGAGAACTTTTTAATAAAGAGAACAAAATCATTTTTACATAAAATTTCTGATAAGAAAAAGAATACATTCCACCTCCTCCCCCTTCCAGAGCACTGTTCACCTTTGGTGGTACCAGGGGTTGAACCTAGGACTTTCGAGCTTCAGGCTGGAAAGTAAATGTTATATACCAGGCCCATGCTCCTATTTTTGCCTTATTAAATTTTACACTTTAATGAGTGTAAAATTATGCTCAATCAATATACAGAGCAAGATAGCACCTATGAACTCACACAGCTACATTTTGGCTTCTTGTCAGTTGAGTGGGAAATAAGTGGTAAGCAAAAATTACATCCTAGTGAAGTAAAACTGTTTTTTGTTTCAATACTGATTTTGTCAAAAAATTACAGTGGCAGTGGATCTCTGTTGATCTGAGGTAATATTGTTATATGTGGAAGTTATTAGTCCACCTGTCCACCAGTCTATCTGTTCATTCATCCAAGAAAACAAACATCAAGCAAACTGTATTGAGGACTTATGTTGCAAAGAGCAGAATATAGAAAGAAAGGTCCTACTTCTATTTTCAAAAAACCCAGTCTACTATGAAAAAAGGACTTTGAAAAGTTCAGTTCAGTTTATTATAGTGTCAAGTAGATTTACAACTATTGCACTTATCATTCTGCTGACAGAGGCCAAAATCTAATTTTCTTCTATCAAGTTGGGTTTTCACAATCTTCAATTACACAGGCAAAGAAATACACCTTATGTCCTATTGCGAACCTCCCTCACCAGCCCTCACCCCCAACTCCCACCCATATAATTTGCTGCAAGTAGGGATTTAATTAGGATAACACCTTAAAACCATTGATTTCTTATGAAATAACTGTGATGTATAGCAAGAACTTTATATATATATATATTTTAACCCAAATTATGTAGGAAAGAAAAACAGCTCCTGCACGCCAAAATCAAATGCAGCCGTATGAGCCAAAGTAAGTGTGTCCTCCCTTCAGAACCCCATGTAGTATTCACATAATGGTTTGACTGCTGATGAGCTAACTTTTTGGACAGAGGGAAACAGTAAAAGCTAAAATGAAGCCCAGCATATAAAACTCTTCTAAAAAAGTAGAAGAAAGTCATGAACATTGTTGGAAAAGTGTTTTACATCTCTAACGAAATTCTATTCTATTGATCTGTTTGAAAGATTGTCTCCAGTTAAATTGGCTGTAGCCCATAAACTATAACTGATTCAGTTACATCAAGAACCACTTTTTGACTTTAAGCCTGGAATGTAAAAGATATAGCAGGAAAGTGGTTTTTAATTTATTCTAATAATTAAGCAGGAATGAGGTGAGGTGAGGGGGGTGGCAAACAAACAAAGAGCTTTCAATTTCCTAAACTATTTTTCATTCTGATTACATCAGGAATAAATGAGCTGTCGGGGTTTGCCATTGTTTTCCAGCTTAGAAGTTGTTCTGTATTTGGAGATAGGTTTGAGTCAAAATGTGCCACTATAATAAACAGAGCATTTATTACCAGGGCAATACAAAGAAAATGAATTTTTCTTTGGGTCCCCAGAATTGTCAAAAGAATGATTGCAGACTCAGAAAATGTGCTTTATAATAAACATGTTAACATAAAGTATACATGGAGGAAAGACTTAAGTATAGCAGGCATGTGGAAGGATTAGTTGTATTAGCAAGGCAAACCAGGATGGTTTTGGTTCTTATAACTAAGGTACACTAAATTCTGACTCCTTTCAAATCCTTGAATAAACATTCCAACTAGTCAATAAAGTCTCCCTTCTGGTAGCAAGGATTTGCCTGGTAATAAGAATGTGCTCAAGTCGCTAGAGTTAATTTAATATCAAAAACGGAATTTAGATTACCAACCATGTCATGATAGTTATAGCGTGAAGAATATCAAAAGGTCCTCTTTCTAAACTGAAGTAAAAAAAAAAAAATGAAGAAGTGTGGTTAATTTACTCAAGCTGATGAAAACAGATGTCCAAGTGCGACTTTTGCTCATAAGCCTCCCCATGCTGCATGTCAACAGCCACTTTCCCTGGGGGAAGTGTTTCTACCTTGCTAATCCTACTTGATGTGTTCCTCTGTAGACTACTGGCTCATGGGTTTCGATGGGCACATTTCTACTTTGAAGGAAAGCTAACTACAAAACCTAGATGTTTTCTGCTTGCAGAAAATTCTAGTGTACCATGTACAACACAGATATTTTTTCTCAGTTTAAAAAAATAGTGCAAAAACAAATCTGATAGTCAAAGTGATAAGAGTTCAAGTGAATTATTGTGTGAAGGAACACACTCAAGCTTCACCTTCTGCTGACTTACACAAACTGAATGTAGGTTTTGGGAAATATACCAGATTTTCCCATTAGCTCTCCGTTCATCCAGTCATCATCTACAGATTCCAGCTCTGTTATTAGGTCTCCAGCCTGGAAGAAGAGAGGAGTTAGAGATGGGTAAGAAGCCCACCTGGATAAGGAAGGTAGAATCTTCATTTTATGCAAGTCATTTATCTTGATTTTTCTGAGAGGATTAAATGATATAAAACCAAGAAAATCTGCACCTAATGATGCCATCTGCTTAGATGCCTCTTATCTACAAGGTTCACTCTTCTGTCATTGTCAGCCTTGCTGTCTCTCTCATTTCATTGCTTACATTGTGTTCCCCAGATCACTATTCCTTTTTTTAACACTTTTTAAAATATTTATTTTTTTAATATATTTTAAAAATATTTATTTATTTCCTTTTGTTGCCCTTGTTTTATTGTCGTAGTTACTGATGTCGTCATTGTTGGATAGGACAGAGAGAAACGGAGAGAGTTAGGGAAGGCAGAGAGGGGGAGAGAAAGACAGATACCACCTGACTCCCTTAAAATATTATTTATGTATTCCTTTTTTGTTGCCCTTGTTGTTTTATTGTTGTAGTTATTATTGTTGTTGTTATTGATGTCATCGTTGCTGGATAGGACAGAGAAATGGAGAGAGGAGGGGAAGACAGAGAGGGGAGAGAAAGATAGACACCTACAGACGTGCTTCACCGCGTGTGAAGCAATTCCCCTGCAGGTGGGGAGCCAGGGGCTCAAACTGGGATCCTGCACTTAACCCGATGCACTACCGCCTGACTCCCCATTCTTTTTTTTTTTTTTTTTTAAAAAAAAAACAAGTTCATATATTTTTATTATTTTTATTTGCTAACTGGATACAGAAAGCCAGAAATTGAGAGGAGGAAGAGATAGCGAGGGAGAGAGACACCTGCAGCTCTGCTTCACCACTCGTGAAGCTTTCCCCCTGCAGGTGGGGCTAGGTGCACGAACCCGGGTCCTTGTGTATTGTAACATGTGTGCTCAACCAGGTGCACCATTGCCTGGCCCCTCACCATTCCTAAAAATCTAACATTCTTCTTGAATAAGTAACAGTATCAGCTATCAAATGACACACACACCCATCATCATCATCATCATCATCATCATCACTGAACAGTTACTTATTGAGCACCCACTGTGAGTCACACACTGTTTCTGGCACTGTAGATAGAGCAATGAATGAAGATATCATTTTAGAGTGGCAAGACAAGATACATAAACTAGTAAAGACAGAAAGTATGAGGTTATTATTTCATTAGGCAGTCAGGGAAGGCCCCACTGAATGTGACATTTAAGCAAAGGCTTGGGGATGAGAAAGCAAGCAACATGCTTATTGGATGTCTTTATCCGATTCTCTGTCCTTCCCAGGAACTAACTCATTTGAACACTGCAGTCCTAGTCTTCTCTCTTAAAATATCTAAGGACCAGGGGCTGGAGGGTGGCACACCTGGTTGAGTGTATGTTACAGAACACAGGGATACATGTTTGAGCCCTGGGTCCGCATCAGCAGGAGGAAAGCTTCGTGAGTGGTGAAGCAGGGCTGCAGGTGTCTCTCTGTCTCTCTCCCTCTCTATCTCTCTGTTCCTTCTCGATTTCTGGCTGTCTCTATCCAATAAATAAATAAAGATAACTTAAAAAAGTAAGAAAAATATCTATGGACCTATCTGCAAATATATATACACACACACACAAATTTGCCATGAGGATTGCCTGTACCACTCTACCACTCCCAGTGGTCACTGGTTTCTTCTCTGCAGGTAGAGGGTGAAAGACAGAGATACAAAGAGGAGACACTGCAGCACTGCTCTACTGTTTATGAATCTTTATTTTTTCTTTTATTTTTACTTTTACCAAAGCACTGCTCAGCTCTGGTTTATGGTGGTGCAAGGGAACTGACCCTGGGACTTTGGAGACTCATGCATGAAAGTCTGTTTGTATAACCATTATGCTGTCTACCTCCACCCCTACTTATGAATCTTTGCCCCTGCAGGTGTTTAAACCCAGGTCCCTGCACATGGTAATGTGTGTGTTCTACTGGGTGAGCCACATGCTGGCTTCTGAAATCAACCAATCTATCTATCTATCTATCTATCTATCTATCTATCTATCTATCTATCTATCTATCTATCTATTTTACATATTAGTGATGGAGGGGGAGAACCAGAACATTACTCTGGCAAATGCAATGCCAAGGACTGAACTCAGGATCCCCCTGCATCAGAGTCCAACATCATCCACTCCTCTAGGGCCACCCTAGAGGATTTATTTTTATAATTCTTATTCTAGAGAAATATATTTAGGCTGGGACATAGCATAATGGTTACGCAGACGACTTTCATTTTCAGATTTAATTCCTAGCACCATCATAAGTGAGAACTGAGCATGTCTTGGTAAAAGTCTACTATTAATAATAATATAAATAAAGAAGTATCTCTAATGCTTATTAAATATATAATCCTTATTTTTATCTTATATCTTATTTTAAAGGAAAGGTATCTGAAGCACAGAGAAGTCAAGTAACTTGCAGTGTCCCATGTTTAGTTAGTAGAAGAAATAGGACTCAAATCAAGAGTGGTTTCAGGGCCTCTGTCCCTAACCATTAGGCTAAGGGATGATCACTTTTGCTGATGGACCTTTTTACTTAGAAAGGCTTTTACTATAATTGCCCTTTCAACATCCTGAACATTTTGTACTCTACAATTATTCTTCTACATAATGGTATTCTCCTCTACCATTTTGGCTTATTTCAGTCTTCCATGGCCTTAATATAAAATGTGTATTCTTCCTGCCTTAAAGAGCCTTGCCCTGATGCAGAACACTGATTTATCCTCATCAGATTAGTCAAAGGGACTGCATATTATTCATGTGTGAATTATAATTCCTCAACAGATGAAGACATAATTTTGAAATTATTTCCTGAAACTATTTTCTTCTTTATGTTCCCTAGCCATTTCTTAGAATCTAGGTTTAAGATTCTACAATGGTCCTAGATGACCCTGGATACTTTTAAGAATGTCTTCATCAGGCTAAATGGATTTATTTGTAGCTCTAGTACATTGCTCCCTAGAAAATGGCTTAATACTTATTTTTTAAGTGAAAAATGGAAAGGAAAAATGCAGACTATCAGTGTCATTAATTTACTTGATTCTGCCCAAATTGGTAAAAATTCTATTCAAGGTATTGATTAAAAAGTCTCTTCAGGTTTCTAAACTATGACATAATTGTTGTTTCAAACTTTTCCTTTTTCATTTATACACATTATATTAGTATTCTGAGGGCTAGGTCATTTTTATAAAGTTTTTCTAAAATTTTACTTTATTTTTTATCCCCTAGAGCACTGCTCAGCTCTGGGTTATGGTGGTGCTGGGGTCTGAATAAAAGTATTTTTTATATTTATTTGTTCCCTTTTGTTGCCCTTGTTGCTTTATTGTTATAGTTATTATTGTTATTGATGTCATTGTTGTTGGATAGGACAGAGAGAAATGGGGAGAGGAGGGAAGACAGAGAAGGGGAGAGAAAGACACCTGCAGACCTGCTTTACTGCCTGTGAAGTGATTTCCTTGCAGGTGGGGAGCCTGGAGCTTGAACCGGGATCTTTAAGCCAGTCCTTGCGCTTCACGCCACCTGTGCTTAACTTGCTTCATTATAGCCCAACTCCCCTGAATAAAAGTTTTATCTATGGAGCATTGTGAATATTTAGCAAAATACTAATGGTAACTAATATACTTAAAACAGTGCAAAATCTCTTAACAAGAAAACTCTAGAATTGGCTTCTCTACAATAATTTGTAAGATGAAGATACCCTGTTTCCTGAAGAATACTATCAGCTACATAATTTATATTGACATGATTTAAATGAAGGCCAAAATAATATTCAAAATGTTTGAATCCAGGGAGCTGGGTGGTGGTGCACGCGGTTAAGTGCACATAATACTAAATGCAAGAAGCTGGGCAAGATCTGGGTTCGAGTCCCCACTCCCCACCTGCAGGAGGGATGCTTCACAAGCAGGGAAGCAGGTCTGTAGGCGTTTCTCTTTCTCTCTTCTTCCACCTCAATTTCTTTCTGCCCTATCCAATTAAAAAAAAAAAAAAGGAAAAAATGGCGCCAGGAGCAGTGAATCCATAGCGTATGCACCAAGTTCTAGCAATAACCCTGAAGGCAAAAGAAAAAAAAAAGTTGGAATCTAGAAAGTCCACTCACAATGAATGAGTGAACACAATATGGAAATATAAAAGGAATGAATATAGATCCACTAACTTTAGACTGAGAAGGATGAGGGTAACAACTGACAAAAACATTTTAATGGCCAAGAACTTAAATTAAAAAAAAAATAAAGAAATGGATACAGTCACCATGTTATAATTTTGTGTAAGGGAATTTTAGAAATGACATTTTAATGTGAAAAAGCGGAAAAAAGGAGAACTTAATTACAAATGAGGAAACTATTAGCCTTAAGCTGATATAGCTTGGAAGAGGAAGAGAAGGAAGGGACGAAGGAAAAGAAGGAGGAAGAGGAGGAGGAGGAGAAGGAGGAGGAGGAAGAGAAGAAGAAGAAGAAGAAGAAGAAGAGGAGGAGGAGGAGGAGGAGGAGAAGGAGGAGGAGGAAGAGAAGAAGAAGAAGAAGAAGAAGAAGAGGAGGAGGAGGAGGAGGAGAAGGAGGAGGAGGAAGAGAAGAAGAAGAAGAAGAAGAAGAAGAAGAAGAAGAGGAGGAGGAGGAGGAGGAGGAGGAGGAGAAGGAGGAGGAGGAGGAGAAATAGGAATTATTTTGGGGATAGTGTGGTTATCAAGGTTTTCATTACCTACTTGGTAACTTAGATTTTCTTTTTTTTTTTTTTAATTTTTATATTTATTTATTTATTCCCTTTTGTTGTCCTTGTTGTTTTATTGTTGTAGTTATTATTGATGTTATTGTTGTTGGATAGGACAGAGAGAAATGGAGAGAGGAGGGGAAGACAGAGAGGGGGAGTGAAAGACAGACACCTGCAGACCTGCTTCACCACCTGTGAAGCGACTCCCCTGCAGGTGGGGAGCCAGGGGCTCAAACCGGGATCCTTCCTCCTGTCCTTGTGCTTTGTGCCACTTGCGCTTAACCCGCTGCGCTACCGCCCGACTCCCGGTAACTTAGATTTTCAATGTTCACTTTCTATACTTCTCTGAGAATTAGGACCTGGGATCAGTTCATTCTTAGCTAATGGTCAACACTATACTCAAATATCCCACCTTTCAATGGAAAACACCTCAAAATGTATAGCTATTTAATGCAATCACAAAATTTATAGCTATTTAATGCAATCATAAATTTATAGCTATTTAATGACCTTAAAGGAAAGCTCATCTTCATTCTCTCCATGGAAATCATATAAAGCTTTGGCTTTCCTCCCCTTCAGTGCTGGAGTAGACCTATTTTTCACCTCAGCTGTGAAGAAAAAAAAAACACACAAAATTTCAAATATTATATAGAAAATCACTGAGTTAAAACACAGATCAAACATTTTAAGATATCCTTTTGTCATTCCCAGTACAGAATATTTTCAATTAACTTTTACTTGAGAACGAACACACACACACACACACACACACACACACACACACAGACACACAGAGTTGCTGGGAAAGTCATGACATGTTTTTCTTCCTTTTTTAAAAAATACATTTAAAAATATTTTATTTATTTATTGAGAGAGATATGAGGAGAGAGAAAGAGAGGCAGAAAGAAAGAACCAGACACCAATCTGGTACATGTGCCGCCAAGGACTGAACTCAGGACCTCACGCTTGAGAGTCCAGTGCTTTCTCCACTGTGCCACCTCCAAGACCACATTTTTCTATGCAAAACGTGTTACAATTTTTCTGACAGCCATATATATATATTTTTCAATTTTTTCCTTATCTCTGGGGCCCACTGCTCTAGACCAACTTTTTTAAGCAGAGAGTCAAAGACAGAGGAAGGGGAAAGATGCCATATCACAGAAGCTTCCCCAAATGGGTATCAGGGTTGATGATGGTCCAAAGTGGACTTGGGCAAACAAGATCAGTGATATATATATATATATATATATATATTTCTGTTTTGAGTTAGGGGTTTATTAGGGAAATAGGGGGATGCATTGGATCGACCTTCTCGTGGTGCATCCCGTGAGTACCCATTTATTGGGGAAACTGACGATCCTTCCTAGCCGACTGAATCCACATGGATCCCAGTCACTTTCAAAGCCAGCAACAAGCAGACATCAGGCTCAACCTGACGCTGTTGACTGGCTACGGAAGAAGGGCAAACGCTAGAAGAAGAAGGGAAATAGGAGTGGTGAAGACACCCCAAGTGACAGAAAGAAAGCCCTGAAAATGTTTCTTTTTTATTACCTCTAGTTTATTTACTGGATAGAGACAGCCAGAAATTGAGAGGGAAGGCGGTGATAGAGGGAGAGAGACAGCTGCAGCCCTGCTTCACCACTTGCAAAGCATTTTCCCTGCAGGTGGGGAAAATTTCTCTTTTCAAGCCAAGTGGGGGCCTGGCCTTGCCCTCCCCCAGAAGACAAGAAACAAGTGGGTTATATTCTGTTTTTTAAAAAGCACGTCTTCAATAAATTAAGACTAAAATTAAAATTTATGCATATGCACTATCCAGGTGAGTTGTCCTCAGGCCCAAACAATGTATTTTGTAGACAAAATTAGTTACTGTTCAGTGAAGCCATTTCCAAGCACCCTCTAGCCTCCCAATAACCCCAGTGAAATTTATGAAGACAGTTTCCACAATTACAAACTGTGAAGTCTGTAGTGGACCATCCTGTCCAGGGTTGTCCCCCCACTATGAGCTCTGATCTGCTGGGGTGGGTTCTGGACACCTACCACGCCAAACTGGAATAAGCAGGTAGGAAAGCGAGTGACTGAGTATACACAAATGATTGTTGAATACATTTTACTTTATTTCACATCCTGATTATTACTATTCCCAGAACAAGCTCAGCTCTGATTTATGGTAGTGCTGCAGACTGAACCTGGGACCTCTGGGCATCAGACTGAAAGTTTATCATGTAAACTGCTCTCCCCTGGCCCTTGGCTCCCTTTCATCACAGGGCCATCACACACCCACCCACACTCACTCCAGTGGGAAAACTGAGATACACCGAGGAACCTAACTACCCATCTTTGAGATGTGGGAAGAAACCAGGGAGCCTGAGAAAAACCACATAGGCATGAGGAAAAAGGGCAGGCTTCACACAGAGAGGGGCCTCATTTTAATCAGATTTAAAAAAATCATTTCATTTTATTTATTTATTTTAATTATATTTATTTATTGGATAGAGACAGCCAGAAATTGAGAAGGGGGAGATAAAGAGGGAGAGAGACAGAGACACCTGCATCCCTGCTTCACCGCTCGCAAAGCTTTCCCCCTGCAGATGGGGATTATTTATTTACTTATTTTTACCAGAGCACTGACCATCTTTCTCTTATGGTGGTGTGGGGGACTGAACCTGGGACCTCTTTGCATAACCATGTGCTATCTAACTCTGTTCATCTCATTTCATTATTATTATTTTTTGCCTCCAGGGTTTATTGCTGGGGCTCGGTGCCTGCACTTCAAATCCACTGCTCCTGGAGGCCGTATTTTTCCCTTTTGTTGCCCTTGTTGTTTTATCATTGTTGTAGTTATTATTGTTATTGCTCTCATTATTGTTGGATAGGACAGAGAGAAATCGAGAGAAGGTGAGAGAAAGATAGACACCTGCAGACGTGCTTCACCCCTCCTGAAGCGACCCCCCTGCAGGTGGGGAGCCACGGGCTTGAACCGGGATCCTTATGCCAGTCCTTGCGCATTGCACCATGTGCACTTAATCCGCCACACTACTGCCTGATCCCTGAATTTTTCATTTTTTAACCATTAATATAATGATATTTTTCCCTTTCTCACTCTGGCTCTCTCTTCCTACCTTAAAAAGTTGATTTGGGCGGTCTGGGAGGTTGTGTAGTGGATAAAGTACTGACTCTCAAGCATGAGGTCCCGAGTTCAATCCTCACCAGCACATGTACCAGAGTGATGTCTGGTTCTTTCTCTCTTTCTCATTAACAAGTAAATAAAATCTTTAAAGAAAAAAATTCACTTGGAGTGAAGCTGCCAGAGTGACAAAAACACCCACCCCCCCATACACTTATGTAGCAATACCTGTTATATAATGATTCAAATGGCCAAGGTTTCCCATACAAGAGAAGATGTCCCACAGTTGACATACCTGGGCAAGGTCGCACAAAGACTGCTGGGAAGATGCCCACACTGTCTCGAAGCCTGCCCTTGTACCAGTCAGAGTCCAGGCGCTCAAGGATGAGGATCCGCTCTCCTCTCCTGAAGGCTAAGTCATCACCGGTCTCTGCAGTAAAACTGTGAAGAGCTTCACACCATTCTCCAGGTGGACTGCTGTCCTGTTGCAAATCACAAGTTTGATAAGAAATGGGAGAGATTTTATTTGAAATGGATTTTTAGTGACGCTTACAGAAGTGGGGAAAGAGCACAGTGGTCGTAAGATGTCAATGCTAAAAAGGCTTTTTTTCAATTATCCTACATTTGAGGCTGCTGTTAAGTCTCAGAATAAAGGTTCCTATAACTTTTTCTTAAAATATGATTCAAAGTGACAGATGTAACAGTTTATGTGGCTTTTCTACCTTTTTTTTTTTTTTTAGGGAGTAGACAGAGGGAAGCGGGAAGAGGTGACAGAAACACCTGCAGCACAGATTCACCACTTGTGAAGCTTTCCCACTGAAAGTGGGGGTTGGGGGTTTGAACCTGGGTCCTTGCATACTGTAACATGTGCACTCAACTAGGTACACCATCACCTAGCTGTGCCTTAGGAAAAAAAAAATTCATGTATTTATTTATTGGATAGAGACAGAGAAATTGAGACGGAAGGGGGATATAGGAGGAGAGACAACGGGGGCCAGGTGGTGGCACCCCCGGTTAAGCACACACAGTACGAAGCGCAAGAACCTGCACAAGGATTCGGGTTCAAGCTCCTGGCTCCCTATCTGGGGGGGGGGGTCGCTTCACACAGGTATTCCTAAACATATAGGAAGTCTAGAAATACACAGAAAAGTGTGTGTGTGGGGAAACCTACCCACCTGTAATTTTACCACCTAGAAGCAACTGAATGTTAACATACTGAATTTATTTCCTGCTAGTCTGTTTACACCATGTATTCAATTTACTATAACTTGTTTTCCATTTATGACTTTCATTTTATAAATCAAATTTTTCATGACATCAGAACTATCCTCCCAATAATGTCACATTCAAGTTGTTTTCAATTTTTTCCCATTATAATAATTCCTCTGGCCTGGATAACTAAAACTTTGTCTAGTTTTCTTAATCTTTTCTTAAAATGACAGAATTACAACAACCAGTACTTTCTCATTTTATTTTTATTTATTTATTTATTTTAAAAAGATTTTATTTATTTATGAGAAAGATAGGAGGAGAGAGAAAGAACCAGACATCACTCTGGCACTTGTGCTGCCGGGGATCGAACTCCGGACTTCATGCTTGAGAGTCCAAGGCCCTGCCAATGCGCCACCTCCCGGACCACTTTATTTATTTTTACTTCCTCATTTAAACACTCACAATGATTTGATTCTTGTTGGGCTTTACTGAATCTTTGAAACTGGATAGAATACTGGAAACGGGAGTCGGGCAGTAGCACAGTGGGTTAAGCGCATGTGGTGAAGCACAAGGACCAGCATAAGGATCCCAGTTCAAGCTCCCGGCTCCCCACCTGCAGGGGAGTCACTTTACAAGTGGTGAAGCAGGTCTGCAGGTGTCTCTCTTTCTCTCCCCATCTCTGTCTTCCCCTCCTCTCTCCATTTTTCTCTGTCCTAGCCAACAACAACGACACAAATAACAACAAGAATAATAACTACAACAATAAAACAAGGGTAACAAAAGGGAAAAATATTAAAAAGAATACTGGCAACATATAACACTACTTAATGCTGGTTTATAAAGCATTTCTTTGACTTAATTAGTAAAGTTAAATTTTTAATATTCTTATTAAGATAAAAAGGATATATTTACCCTCTTATTTTGCTACCTTGTTTTAATTTTAAAAACTTACTTGTTTAGGGACTGGGAGCTAACTCACCCAATAGAGGTTTTAATTACTTAATTAATTAATTTATTTATTAATTTATTTTTTGAGTTTATGATGCATAAGGACCAAGGTTTGGCCACAGGGGTGTACCATGCAAAGGGGAAGCTACATCAGCAGTGGGACAGTACTGTAGTGTCTTCCTTTCTCTCTATCTCAGACTCTATCTAGAAAAAAAAAAAAAGACTGTGCTGGGAGCAGTGCAATCACACCAGGCATGATGCCCTGGAGGGAGGGACGGTAGGTTTATTTGTTATTGAGGGGGGAGAGTCTGAGAACCAAGCATGTGGTGCCTGATCTGCACTCTACTGCTGAGACATCGCCCCTCTTGTTCTTTCCTTGTTGCCTTTTTTTTCTTTCCTAATCAGGTTATTGCTGAGGTTTAGTGACCACACGATTCCACTGTCCCTGGTGGCTATCTCTCTCTCTCTTTTGATAGAGTGAGAGACAGAGAAAAAGAGACACCTATAACACTGCATGACTGCTCATTAAGCTTTCCCCTCCTACAGTTGGGACTAAGGGCTTGAACCTGGGTCCCCACACATGGCAACTTTTTTTTTTTTGCCTCCAGGGTTATTGGTGGGGCTTGGTGCCTGCATCATGAATCCACTGCTCCTACTGGCCATTTATTCCCCATTTGTTGCCCTTGTTTTATCCTTGTTGTGGTTATTATTGTTGTTGCTGTTATTGATACCCGGATCCTTAGGCGAGTCCTTGCACTTCATGCTTAACCCGCTGACCCCCACATGGCAACTTATGCTTTACTGGATGAGCCACCACCCAGTTCTTCTTGTATAATTACTAGAATATCTCCCACCCTAACCCAGTCCCACTTGTTTCCTATCAGTCTGCACTGTCACTCTAATTCAATTTATATGAGCTTTATATATCCTAAAAATGTTAAAAATATTAAGCGCATGTGGTGCAAAGTGCAAGGACCAGCATAAGGATCCCGGTTTGAGCCCACAGTGGGGCTCCCCACATGCAGGGGGGTCGCTTCACAGGCGGTGAAACAGGTCTGCAGGTGTCTATCTTTCTCTCCCCCTCTGTCTTCCCCTCCTCTCTCTATTTCTCTCTGTCCTATCCAACAACAATGAAGAACTAGGGCAACAAAAGGGAAAATAAATAAATATTTAAAAATATTAAAAATATATTTCTTTCAAACACTATATGAATGGAAAAATAAGTTGCCAAAATTTTCTCTCTTTTTAAAAAAAATATTTATTTATTTATTCCCTTTTTGTTGTCCTTATTGTTTTATTGTTGTAGTTACTATTGTTGTCATTGTTGTTGGATAGGACAGAGAGAAATGGGGAGAGGAGGGAAAGACCGAGAAGGAGAGAGAAAGACAGACACCTGCAGACCTGCTTCACCGCCAGTGAAGCAACACCCATGCAGGTGGGGAGCCAGGGCTCGAACCGGGATCTTTACGCCAGTCCTTGCGCTTTGCGCCACCTACGCTTAACCCGTTGCGCTACAGCCCCTACTCCCATTTTCTCTCTTTTTATCTCCTTCTAAGTTGTATCAGTGCTCAACTCTAACTTATGGTGGTACGGGGGAATTGAACCTGGGACCTCTGAGCAGTGCTATCTCCCTGACGTATATATTTTCACAATGATAATTATCTTAGTATTCCTTCCAAGGTGAAAACCTGGCTTTTACTAAAATTGTCTATCAAAGCAGCTTACCTGAGAATTTGCACCAGAGTCTTCTTTTTTGGTATTCAGTTCTTTTGTACCTACATAAGAAGAAAAAAAAAAGAAAGAAAAAGAACAAAGAAAAAGCTAAAACTTTAGCTGGAAAGACCAAAGACCATATGGTATACTGTGAAAAAAAAATCATAGGGGGAAAGAGTCAAAGTGTGCTATTCCTGATCAATCTCTTCATGTACTGGCTGTGTAACTGGCTGGTCATTACCCTCTTTGGGTTAGTGTGTTTCCCTCACTGTATAATGAGGGAGGAGATGTGTTTGTTATATTTTATAGTCCATTTCTGTTAACAAGCTTTGATTGCCATTTTAAAAAACATTTTATTGTGTTTATTTATTTTCAGATAGAGACAGAGAAGCTGAGAGGAGCGGGGGAGAAAGACACATCTATAGCACTGCTCCCTCGGCCATGAAGCTTCCCACCTTGCAGGTGGTGGGGGGACCCAAGGCTTGATCCTGGGTCCATGTGCACTGTAATGTGCTCTACTGGGTCTGCCACTATCCAGCCCTGTCTGCCATTTCTGATATAAAGCAATTACTAATTATGTAAAACACCAAAATTAGCTCCTTAAGATATGACCACAATACTATCTCATTATACTACACAATTTATATATTTTTTAAATTAAAAAATTATCTTAGTATAATGGATAGAGACAGTGAGAAACTGAGAGGAACGGGAGATGGAGAGGGAGGGAGACAGATACACCTGAAGCCCTGCTTCACTCTCAAAACTTTCCCTCTTCAGGTAGAGACCAGAGGCTCAAACCTTGCATAATTTAATATGTACACTGAACCAGGTCCACTATGACCCAGCTCCCACAAATTATTTTTGGTTTTCATTTTTACTATGTGTCTTAGACACACACACACACACACACACACAGAGAGAGAGAGAGAGAGAGAGAGAGAGAGAGACAGAAAGACAGAGCAAAACACCAGTCACTCATTATATGTGGTGCTAGAGACTGAATTCAGGGCCTCATATAAATAATGCCTGAGGCTGTACTGTTGAGCCATCTCCCTGGCCCACAAATTTCTTTTTCTTTTTTAAAAAAACTTTTACAAGAGCACTGCTCAGTACTGGCTAATGGTGGTGCTGGGAATTGAACCTGGGACTTTGGAGCCTCAAGCAGAAGAGCCTCTTTACACTAACTCCTCCACCCAAATTACCAATTTTTTAAAATTTCTTTATTGAGGAATTAATGTTTTACATTCAACAGTAAATACAATAGTTTGTACATGCATAACATTCCCCAGTTTCCCATGTAACAATACAACCCCCACTAAGTCCTCTATCATCCTTCATGGACCTGTATTCTCCCCACCCACGCACCCTAGAGTCTTTTACTTTGGTGTGATATGCCAATTCCATTTCAGGTTCTACTTGTGACAAATTACCATTTTAAAGTCATTTTTCTCCCCCTTCTCTCTTAGAAAATATAATACAAGCTACCAAACATTTTAAGTACTATATATCTTAAAGCCTGGTTTGTTTGACTAGGATAGAATGTAATAATATCTTTTTAAGTATTTTATTTATTCATTTGTTAGATAGAGACAGTAATAAATCAAAATGAAAGGGGGAGACAGAAAGGAAGGAGGGAAAGAAATAGAGACACATTTGCAGCCCTGCTTCACTACTCATGAAGCTTCCCCCTGCAGGTGGGAACCCGCTGCTTGAACCCGGGTTCACGTGCACTGTAATATGTGCGCTTAACCAGGTGTATTACCACCAGCCTCATAATAAGCATATTCTCTATACTCACTCAAAACATTTGTACCAGAGGGGGGATGATCTTCAACAAGTTCCACAAAATTAAGGGGGAAAATTCCAGTTCTGCCTCGAAGTTCCCCTCTGGCCCATTCTTCATTCACATACTCTTTAAGAATAATAACTTCTCCCTCTGAGAAACTTAATTCATCCTTCTGGTCTCCAATATATTCAAACCGAGCAATACATCTTGTATCTCTGAACAAAGAAGATCACATCCAGTGGGTTAAACTAGGATACTAACTTTCAAAATGCTTTAAACCTTCATTCAGCCTTTCAAGAAATGTTTATTCTGTGTTTATTACAGAACAAGGCATAATGGATATAATTCAAAAGTTCCCACAAAAAGAGTTAAGTTACATTTCTAATTGTTAGACTTTATGTTTTAGATATGGGCTAATTCACTCTGAAAAGCTAAAAATCAAGGTCATAGAGTACAAGCAGAATTCCAAGCTGTCATACTGCCACATTTTTTGATCACCTTTACTGCATTACAGAACATCCCAAGTCTCTAATTTTTGTATTCAAGGGCCATATTAACCCATGGCCTGGCCTACAACCCTCATGTATGCACTGAGTTTTGGAGTGCTAATGATGAGATTCTCAGAGCCAAGACATTGAATTTTCATGGCAGAATACAACAGCTACAGCTGAGTGGAGTAGATACTATCTGTATGTTGATTCTCAGAGAATAAGCAATTTGTATATATTCCAGTAGACAAATGACCTTTAAAACTGGTTTTGTTTCTGCAAATTAGAACAAGCCTTAACCTTAACTATGAATGAAAATAAGGCAAAAGGAGAGATAAAACTGTGTCTCTCTACAAGACATGATTTAATATCAAAACTTTGATTTGAGGTCTTTGTAAGAAATTTTCAACAGCTGTAGGCTAAGAAGCAGCAATTGCCTGAAGAGAAAAGTTTGGTCCTTGTTCCAATCAAATTCTGATGTAAGTCAGGTCAAGGGTTGTGAAAACCCACTTTAAATTCAACTTGCTGACACAGTAAACACTGCTTATATGTAAGAGAGAATTTGAATCTGAGAAAGAATTCCACTATTGTGTCTGAAATTTTTTTATTTGTGATAACCTTTGCATTTATTTTCTAAAATCCTCAGCACCTCCTTATGTCTGACCTATTCAAAGACAGGTTTACAGTCTTCAGCAGGTAGTGAATTCTATTAATTTGCTCATTTAACTAGAATATAAAGTTGCATTGTGGCAATGTTTTAAATCACGAAGGAGTTACAATGATGCATAAAAGGTTTATAAGTTCATGGAAAGTTCTTCACAGATAAAGGAAGACTGTCCCAACTCAACTCTTTCTTCTAGTTCCTTTAAAAAACTAAATAAGTGATCCAGGAGGTGGCACAGTGGATAAAGCATGAGACTTTCAAATGAGGTCCTGAGTTCAATCCCTGGCAGCACATGTACCAGAGTGATGTCTGGCTCTTTCTCTCTCCTCCTATGTTTCTCATCAATCAATACATAAAATATTAAAAAAAAAAAAACAACACAAAAGGTAGAATAGTTTTTTTAACTTTTAAAAATTATTTATTTTATTTCTTTATTTTTATATTACAGAATTACATGTTGGCAGGGGTTTGAATCCACACCATTCCAACAACCAGAGTTCTGACTCTTCACTCTCCTCACTGCAATCCACCACAGATCCCCTAAAGTTGTAGACATGGGTGTTGAGTAGTTTTTGTAGAGTTGATATTTCTTTCTTTTTTTAAAATTCCAATATCAGTTTACTGAGGAAATGCTAATTTATAGGATTTTTGTCACAAGGGTACATTTCCATATTTCCCCAAGATAGACTTATTTTCTGTGACAAAAAATATTTGAACCTTCTAGAAACATGCTGGTAGGAAAATACCAAAAGGTCAAAATAAAGCATATGAAATGATGAAGCCATCTTAGTTCAAGCCCAACTGTGGGAATTATAAGGCTAGAGAGTTGTTATCCATACGTGCTGGTACTGTTCCGATATAGGGATTGCTCTGTCAGGACATCTCATGTTCATCTAGATTTTAATCCACTACAGCTTTTTAAGCAAGTAACGTTTCCAGTATTTACAAAGACATAATGAGAATCTAAATAACAACAAATCTGAAGTGTTTAAACTTGGTAATTCTTTGTTTGCCTCCTTTGTATTTTGTGCAAAGGAACACAAAACTTACTTAGCACAATGAGTTGAAACAGATTCTCTTTTCTCATTTCCTCTTTCTGGAACATCAATCTAGTAAAGACAAAACCAGGGCAACAATTGTGTGTATATATACTTCAGATTTGAGTAAGATAAATTTAAGGCTAAATAAATCTAGGAAAAATATGATTGAAGTTAGTCAATTTAGTTGGCTAACTGTATGCTAAATTAAGTGGTACCAGAGACGCTAAAAAGTAAAAAATTCAGAATTCACGTTTTGGGGAAAAAAAAAAAGTCTAACATAGTTTTCCTTGACTAGCCAGTCTCTTATTTCCTGAAAGTAAGTACATCACCATCATTCTACCCAAATGAGTTTGCTCTACCCTATGTCTTCTGATTGAAAACTCTGGATAAGGACTTAAGGAGGGACCTGGGTGGTAGAGCAGCAGGTTAAGCGCAGGTGGCACAAAGTGCAAGGACGGGCGTAAGGATTCCGGTTCGAGTCTCCGGCTCCCTACCTGCAGGGGAGTTGCTTCACCGCTTGTCTGCAGGTGTCTGACTTTCTCTCTCCCTCTCTGTCTTCTCTCGATTTCTCTTTGTTCTATCCAACAACGACAGCAATAATAACAAATATAATAAACAACAAGGGCAACAAAAGGGAAAAATAGTCTCCAGGAGCAGTGGATTCGTAGTGCAGGCACTGAGTCCCAGCAATAATGCTGGAGGTAAAAAGAAAAAAAAAAAAGACTTAAGATAGTATCAGGTATTCATACCCACTTAGTGTTGGTAGAACTCTCCAATACCTTCCTGACCCTCCAAACAAAATTAATAAAACTTGGAGTCTCTCCATTTTCATGACTCTAGGCCATTTTCCCTCCCACTCCTTCATGTGAGAAGGATGAAAAGAATTAGCACTCAGTGAGCATCTACTAAGCGACATGCACCTTCTATAGCACTTCATTTACAGGACTCAGTAGAGCTAGGTTATAATAAAATATCCAACCATAATGCACTAAGTCTGAAAACTACTTAAGGCTTTGAGGTTGACATTATATAAATTAGTGCCCTTTCCTAATGAATTCTAAAAGTTCCAAGTTTTAAACCAATTTTTTAAACTTGTGGGCTTGGAAATAACACTTATACCAATAATGTGGAGAGATTCAGTGTGACTGATTTCAGTGTGGTAATTGTGCTTTTTAAAGTACTGCTACACTGGGCAGAAGAAAAATGAGGAAGAGTGCTAAAACTAACATTATTCTTAATATTAATTTAGAGAATGTGGTTGGATTTCTCCAAAGAATTAGGAGATATATATACTGGTCAAGTTTTAAGATCTACATTTTATAACTCAAGGGACTCAAACATTTGTATTTGGCAGGCAGCTGTGCTAACCATCATACCACCAATGCTGCAAGACTCAATTTCTCGGTTCTGTTTTTTTTTTTTAACCCCTATCTCACATAATGGTAAATTATTTGTCCCCCATACCAACCCCAGTTAAGCTACTCATATTCAAGTATTTAAGCAAGTTTCATTGATATGAAACTCTTATCAAGAACTGAGTAATACTTTTTCCATTGCTATAAATGTACAACCTAATTTTTTTCTTTAGTGGGGGGATTAGTGGTCTATAGTCAAGGGTAAAATAAAGTAGTCCATACATGTGTAACACTTCTCAGTTTTCCACATACCAGTTTAACCCCCTCTAGGTCCTCCTCTGCCATCATGTTCCAGGCAATCTGATTTTAACACTATGTTATGCAACCACTTGGGCTTTGCACTTAAGGGTTTTCCATGTGGGTCTGCTTTCACAAGTTAGGCTGTAAGGGCTCATGTGATTTTGATATTTTTATCTTTTTTTTTCCAATCAGTTTTGAAATTACTATGTGAAAAACCATATATGGACTGCTAGCTCCAATAAAAGGTGTTTTTAGTTAGAGGAAAACATAGGCAGAACTCCCTTCCATATAAATTTCTGCAACATTTTCACCAATTCAAATTTAACTGCAAGGAAAACAAAAGCAAAAATAGACCAATGGGATTATACCTAACGGAAAAGCTTCTCTACAGCAAATGGAGTCACTACCCTAACAGAGATTCCCCACAGAGTGGGGGAAAATATTTATGTATTATACATTGGACAGGGGACTGACAGGCAAAATATACAAAGAACTTGCCAAATTCAACATTAAAAAGACAAACAACCCCACTGAAAAACTGGAGGAAGACATGGGCAGAATCTTCTTCAAAGAAGAGATCCAGTGGTCCAGTGGATAAAGCATTAGCCTCTCAAGCATGAGGTCCTGAGTTCAATCTCTGGAAGCACATGTACCAGAGTGATGTTTGTTTCTTTCTCTCTTCTCCTTTTATCTTTCTTGTTAATAAATAAATAAAATCTTTTTTAAAAAAAGATCCTAAGGGCCAACAGACTTATGAAAAAAATACTCCAAGTCACTGATGATCAAGGAAATGCAAACAAAAAATAATGAGATATCATTTTACACTTGTGAAAATGTCACACGTTAGAAAAGACAAACACCAACTGTTGGAGAGGCTGTGGGGGGGGGAAGGACTCTTCCACATTGCTAGTGGGAATGTAAATTGGTCGAACCCTTCTGGAAAATAGTCTGGAGATTCATTATAACTTTAGAAAAGACCTACCTTATGATCCAGTAATCCCTCTCCTGGGGCTTTACCCAGGGCAAACAAAAACACCTACCCGAAACAAACAAACAAACAAACAAAAAACCCACCTATGCACACCATGCTCATAGCAGAACAGTCGGTAATAGCCCAAACATGGAAACAACCCAGATGCCTAATGACAAGTGAATGGCTAAGGAAATTAAGTACTATGCAGCTGTTAAAAATGATGAGGCCATCTCCTTTGCAACAGTGTGGTCAGAACTTGAA